>NC_092776.1:53825010-54168010 GCF_047496795.1 Chiloscyllium punctatum
AGCAGACATGGGGAGAACGTGCCAACTTTACACAGTCACCCGAGGCTGAAATTGAACTTGGGTCCCTGATGCTGTGAGGCAGTAGTGCTAACCAATGAGCCACCACGGTTTCCAGTCACCTTCTAGCACCAGCTGAGTGTCAAACACGGCCAGTGCCTACCATCCTCACTTCCCTCAGCATCAAGTGCGATCCTGTTGTACTACATTGCCTTTTACTGTGGCTGTCTGTTATTACCAAGTTAACGTGCCCCCACCTCTTCTTCCACACCCGTTACCTTGGTGAATCAGGCTGTATTAACAGCAAGCAACATGCAAGCAGATGCATCTCTCCCAGGAGCAGCTTTCAGGGCCAGAGGAAGCAAAGATAACTTTGAAATAAGGGCAAAGAGGGAGCATGGAATTGACAGGGCTCACAAAAAGGTAACAAAGACTATGACCATTGCTGCCTTTTTCGTATTATAGTGCAGTAAAGTTTTATGATGCAACACCATCTATCATTTTGTTTATATCCCTAGGGTCCTGAAACCTGACATTTGTTTAAACCAGCTGCTGATGAGATAAAGAGAACAGATCATCTAGTCATCATCGATATTAGAGAACATAAATGAACATATTGTTCATAAATTTGATCCTGTACCGTAGTAGCATTACACTTCAGAAGCACTTTCCCCCGTTGTAATTTGGAGTAGGTTCGAGCTAATTCCTGCTTCCATTTTTTTTGTTTTAAACTGCTGGGATATTCCTTAGTTGAGAGAGGCACAGCACAAACCCCTTCTGTTTTCACCCACAATCAATTATTTCACATGGCCCCAGCTCTGACAGTTAACTCGCAAATCTCAATGCACCCTGGCCCAGACAGATCAGAATAATGCTCCAGCTTGATTTTTTTTAAGATTAGATTAGATTACTTAGTGTGGAAACAGGCCCTTCGGCCCAACAAGTCCACACCGACCCGCCGAAGCGCAACCCACCCATACCCCTACATCCACCCCTTACCTAACACTACGGACAATTTAGCATGGCCAATTCACCTAACCTGCACATCTTTGGACTGTGGGAGGAAACCGGAGCACCCGGAGGAAACCCACGAAGACACGGGGAGAATGTGCAAACTCCACACAGTCAGTCGCCTGAGGCGGGAATTGAACCCGGGTCCCTGGCGCTGTGAGGCAGCAGTGCTAACCACCGTGCCGCCCACTACACATTTCTCAAGAGGTTGGAGATTGTTATGACAAAAATATTGTGTGGCAGATGAAGGGTTTGAGGAGGGTGAGAAAGGTTAGAAACCCTTCCCCAGTTGGCAAGTGAGAACCCTTCAGTTTAAAAGATTATAATCAAAGGCCAGGGGAGGGTTCAGAGAAAACCAATAGAGGGAGAAATTGATGGGCAATGAATACTTTGCCACTGGGAGTAGCTGAGGGAGGGTTTGTTGTATAAAGATAGGAGGATGTGAAATGCTTAATGCTGAGGAGAGCTTTTTGCATCACACATGATATATGGACTTCAGAGAATACAGAGAAGGAGAGAGAAAGAAAGAGGTGTACTGAACTCTGTTGAGATTGGAAACTCACTTTATGCTAATTAATGGGAAACCAGAACAGTAAAAATGTAAAACTCTTAATGGGAGTATTAGATGTACATTTCAGTCTCAGTATTGTAATTGACTACTACCCATTTTAAACACCAAAGTCATATTCATCAATGCATGGTTTTTAGTTTATGAAGTCTCAGGCAGGTCCTCAGTGTGAATTTAGATTAGAATCCCTACAGTGTGGAAACAAGCCCTTCGGCCCAACAAGTCCACACTGACCCTCTGAAGAGTAACCCACCCAGACCCTATTTTCACCCCTGACCAATGCACCTAACCTACACACCCCTGAACACGATGGGCAATTTGATGTGGCCAATTCACCTGAACCTGCACATCTTTGGATTGTGGGTTTCCTCTGGATCCTCCCACACAGAAATGGGGAGAACGTGCAAACTCCACACAGACAGTCGCCAGAGGCTGAAACTGTACCCAGGTCCCTGGTGCTGTGAGGCAGCAGTGCTAACCACTGAGCCACAGTGCTGCCCAACTAAATTTAAAATGACTTTCTTGCAGCAACACCTTCCAGGTTCTTCCCATAATCTCCGTCACAATCTTCAACACACCAGTGTAACTGAAATAAAACACCAAATGCTAGAAAAACTCAGACCTGGCAAGGAAGCTAGGGAAGATCCATCAGATTTGGAGGGATATGATCTTCCCCTCAAGGCAAGGGCATCATATAGCAAACTGGTTAAGCTGAGGGCGATCACATTGATTTGCCTTTAACGCAGCTTTTACTGCTGACATGGAAAACTGCAATTGTCACTCAGCTGTCAAATCTCAAAGCACTCTAATGCTCCAAACACAAGGTGCCTTTCAGATTACCTGAAAGCAACGGAAACTCATTGGATCTGGAAAAGGTCAACGGTTCCCATTTGCAGCAGTTAAATTACAATATGTGGGCTAGAAATCAGATTGCTCCATGTCTGTTTTACTGTTATTAAAATGAATACCTAAGTGACCAAAATGACACATTCAATCTGCAGGAACAACTATAAAAATGTACTTATCACATAAGCACGCATCCTATACTTTGGTCTAACGTGTTTTGGAAGCAGTCCCTGTGCCTGACTGAATAAATTCAGTTATGAAGATCAGGTACCCTGCCGTACTGTATTGAGTTGTCTGTTAGATTAAGTCTCAGTGTTGTTTTCCTCTTCATTTAAGGTGCTAATTAACCAAGGAGCTTTACATTTGGGGAGGGAGGTGTGTGGAAAAGCATCACTTCTCTCTTCCACAACTGATGTGTGACTTCTAATAATGTTTCGCTAGTTTATTTTGTCTGGACAGTTTTGCTGCAGTTCTTGGGTCTGGAGAACAAAAAGACAGAAGACCTCTCCGAAAAACTAGAAGACCTCAGAAACAATCAGCCTTCAGGGATCCTTTCAACATGAGCATCAGGGGAGGGTAATGAGGCAGGGTCTTCACTGAAGAGACATTCACAGGACACTGCCCGTGGCTTCCAAATGACTGAGCACCCTCACTTCTCTGCAACAAGCTGCAACTCTCAAAGATATAGCCCAGTGAGGAACCCAGGATTCCAGGCAGGAGATAAATCAACCAGAGTTACTTAGGGAATTAAAAATGATAGGAAAACATACAACGTGGTAACAAACAAATTTGGGAAATAAACTTTAGAGAGAAACTAGATAGTAATATCAAGATGGATAGTAAGAGCTTCTTTAAATAAATGAAAGGGAGAGAGAGAGAAGCAACAACAAATACAGGGCCCTTTAGAAAATAGGGATGGGAAATAATAATGGGAACCAGGAAATGGCAGAGGCTGTGCCCTCAGGTCCTTGTCATTCCTACAGGTGGAAACATCTTCTCCATGTCCACTCTATCCAGGCCTCTCAGTATTCTAAGTTTCAATCAGATCACCGCTCCCCCAAATCCTTCTAAACTCCATTGAGTACAGACCCAGAGTCGTCAACTGTTCCTCATGTGACAAGTTCTTCATTCTGGAGATCATTCTTGTAAACCTCCTCTAGATCCCCTCGAATACCAACACATCCTTCCCCAGCTACAGGGCCCAAACCTATACTCAATATTCTAAGTGCGGTCTGCCCAGAGCCTTATACAGCCTCAGTAGTACATCTCTGCTCTTGTATTCTTGCTCTCTCTAAATGAATGCAAACATTGTAGCTGCCTTCTTAACTGCCAACTGAATCTGCATGTTACTGCCACTTCTTTGTTCACCCTCCTAGCCTGTCCAAGTACTTCTGCAGCCCTGCTGCTTCCTCAACACTACCTGTCCCTCCAGCTCTCTTTGTGCCATCTGCCCTCAGTTCCTTTGTCCAAATCATTAATGTGTAACATGAATAGTTATAGCCCCAACACAGACTCCCTTGGAACTCCAACTAGTGAAAGATTCTTTCACCCTCACGCTCTGCCTTGTGCCAGTCAGTTAATCCTCTAACCATATAGGAGTATCTTATCCCTAACACCATGGGCTTTTAGCATAATTAACAGCCTCCTGTACGGCACTTGTCAAAGGCCTTCTAGAAGGGGAAAGCAGCAGATGCAATGTGTTTGGACATCCAAAAGACAGGAATTCAATAACATATCATACATTAGGCTACTTAATAGCCCAATGTGTTGGGATAGATTATTAGCAACAAGTAGAGGACAAGTTAACTAATAGAAGACAGGAAGTTGGGATGGAGTTGGGGGGGGGGGGGAAAAGGGGAGGTGAAGGTGCATTTTCAGGATAGCAAACTGTAACTAATGGACTGCGGCATTGATCAGTGTTGAGGCCACATTTAACTTACATTTATGACTTGGAAAGTGAATGAACTAACACCAAGTTTGGCAGTGACACAAAATAGACAAGCGGTGAGAATAATAGGTTCTGGATTAGTGGTGCTGGAAGAGCACAGCAGTTCAGGCAGCATCCAAGGAACAGCGAAATCGACGCTTCGGGCAAAAGCCCTTCATCAGGAATAAAGGCAGTGAGCCTGAAGCGTAGAGAGATAAGCTAGAGGAGGGTGGGGGTGGGGAGAAAGTAGCATAGAGTACAATGGGTGAGTAGGGGAGGGGATGAAGGTGATAGGTCAGGGAGGAGAGGGTGGAGTGGATAGGTGGAAAAGGAGATAGGCAGGTTGGACAAATCCGGACAAGTCATGGGGACAGTGCTGAGCTGGAAGTTTGAAACTAGGATGAGGTGGGGGAAGGGGAAATGAGGAAACTGTTGAAGTCCACATTGATGCCCTGGGGTCGAAGTGTTCCGAGGCAGAAGATGAGGTGTTCTTCCTCCAGGCGTCTGGTGGTGAGGGAGCGGCGAAGGAGGCCCAGGACCTCCATGTCCTCGGCAGAGTGGGAGGGGGAGTTGAAATGTTGGGCCACGGGGCGGTTTGGTTGATTGGTGCAGGTGTCCAAGAGATGTTCCCTAAAGTTCTCTGCTAGGAGGCGCCCAGTCTCCCCAATGTAGAGGAGACCGCATCGGGAGCAACAGATACAATAAATGATATTAGTGGATGTGCAGGTAAAACTTTGGTGGATGTGGAAGGCTCCTTTAGGGCCTTGGATAGAGGTGAGGGAGGAGGTGTGGGCACAGGTTTTACAGTTCCTGCGGTGGCAGGGGAGGGTGCCAGGATGGGAGGGGGGCGTGGACCTGAGCAGGTAGTCACAGAGGGAACAGTCTTTGCGGAAAGGGGTGGGGAGGGAAATATATCCCTGTGGTGGGGTCTTTTTGGAGGTGGCAGTAATGTCAGCGGATGATTTGGTTTATGCGAAGGTTGGTAGGGTGGAAGGTGAGCACCAGGGGCTTCCGGCCTTGTTATGGTTGGAGGGGTGGGGTCTGAGGGCAGAGGTGCGGGATGTGGACAAGATGCATTGGAGGGCATCTTTAACCACGTGGGAAGGGAAATTGCGGTCTCTAAAGGAGGGAGGTCCTGAGCCTCCTTCACCACCGCTCCCTCACCACCAGACGCCTGGAGGAAGAACGCCTCATCTTCCGCCTCAGAACACTTCAACCCCAGGGCATCAATGTGGACTTCAACAGTTTCCTCATTTCCCCTTCCCCCACCTCACCCTAGTTCCAAACTTCCAGCTCAGCACTGTCCCCATGACTTGTCCGGACCTGTCCTACCTGCCTATCTCCTTTTCCACCTATCCACTCCACCCTCTCCTCCCCGACCTAACACCTTCATCCCCTCCCCCACTGTACTCTATGCTACTTTCTCCCCACCCCCACCCTCCTCTAGCTTATCTCTCCACGCTTCAGGCTCACTGCCTTTACTCCTGACGAAGGGCTTTTGCCCGAAACATCGATTTCGCTGCTCCTTGGATGCTGCCTGAACTGCTGTGCTCTTCCAGCACCACTAATCCAGAATCTGGTTTCCAGCATCTGCAGTCATTGTTTTTACCTCAATGAGGATAACAGTCTCCAGCAGAGTATAGGAGAGTCAGCAAAAAACAAAAAGAAAACTTGGTAGATGGTCAGGAAATGAGGTGATTCACTTTGACAGGAAGAGTAGAGGGGCTGAATATTAAATGGAGATAGACTGAAGGCTGCAGCACAGAGGGGTGTGGAGTCTTTGTGCGGAAAACCATATAAAGCTAGCATTTAAGTTCAGTGGGTAATTGGGAAGGAAAAAGGAGTGCTGGCCTTTATTTCAAAGGGAACCTTGCATGGAGATCTTGCTAAAACTATACAAGACAGTGGTTAGACCATGGGCTAGAACACGATGAACAATTTTGGTTTCCTTATTTAAGGGAGAAGCAATGGAGGCCACTGGGAGAGGGTTAGTGAGATTATTTCTGGGTATGGAGGGATTTTCTTATGAGGAGAGGTTGAGTAGGTCAAGTCTGTACTCAAAAGAATTTAAAAATGCAAGAGATGACCTGATTCAAACGTGTATAGGGTTCTTTGGGGATTTGACATGGTAAATGTGGAAAGACATTTTCCCTAGTGGGAGAGTTTAGGACTAGAAAGTATAATCTCAGAATCAGGAACCTTACACTGAAGACAGAAATGAGGATGAATTTCTTCTGCGGGTTGTGAATCTGTTAGGAGGCTGTTAACTGTCTGAGGCTGAAATAGACATGTTTAGTCAAGAGGAGATTCATGGGTATGGGAAAAGGCAGAATAGTGGAGTTGAGGATTGGGTCGATTGTATGCTACAGGACTATCAGATCAGCCAATGGATGGTAATCACACACAAGTTCACTACCAGTCAAGGGCCACTCAGATGGGCAACACACGCTGACCTATCCAGTAATACTCCTCATGAACTGTGAACAAATTTAAAAAAACCAACTAAACAAAACTTCAGTCTAATGATTAGATTCCACTTACCCATAATATTTATCCAGAACAATTGAGAATCAGTATTTTGTCGTCCCTTAAGCCCAATTGTTTTGCTTGTTTGTGCACACAAGTGTCCTTAGGACGTCCTTCTCCAATAGACAAATCATGAGGACTGGAAGCATTGTGGGATACGTCTGTATTGGTCACTGCAATACCTGCAGCTCTGGGCCTTCAGAGCCAAGTAGCAGGCTGCTATATCCTGCAGGACCAGCAGATTGTGGCAGAGGGAGCAAATGCAGAAACAGAGGTGGCAGCCAACAGTCTTCCATTTTGAATGCTCGCTCACTCAGCTACTCTAGTGTAAACTTGGTTTCTTTCTCACTTCCTGAACAATTGGGCACAAGCTCTTCAGGAAGCTCTCCTAGTGCACATCATGTCCTTCACTGGCAGCCTGGACCAAGGTCAGGTCAGCAGTCTGTAGTGGGGAATCACTGCTGTATTGTAGGAAACGCAGTAGCTAGACGGTGCACAGTATACTAGACTGTTCAACCAGCAATGACTTAATAAGATCACATTTCAGTCATATTTATTGTGGGATAAACAGTGGTTTAGAAATTGCTCCTGCTCGCCTTTGGAATAACATCATGGAATTTCCACGCCCCCTCCCCCCCTCCAAGAGTGCTGTTAGAATTTCAGATTAAGGTCTCAGCCAAAGGACAGCGCCTCTGACAATGTGACACTTCATCAGTACACAATGTGCTCAAATCTCTACCAACAGAGTGACATCTTACTTCTATACCATCTCTATCCTCTAATTTAACACAATACAATGGATATACAAAAGGAAGAGACACTTTGCTTAAATGATCATCAAGTTGCAAGTGCATGCTTTGCATGTGAAAGTACAAGGCGCAATACAATGCTTTCCTTACATGATGAAGAGCTGAGCACTCGGTGGAGAAGGGGCAGCTTCCGTATCCAATACAAATCTTTGACTCTTGCTAAAACTGGAGCAACGTGGTGACACGAGTGGGTTATCGCCCTCGGTGATGTGGTGCAGTAATCTGCCAGCCCCCATGGATCGATGGGCTTCGACTCCGTTCTCCAGCTCACTCTGCCAGCCTTCAAAGGCTGGAATCGGCTCTGTAACATCAACCAAACAAAGTTAGGAGTTTGCTCTCTCCCTCAAGGCTACGGTTAGGACAAAAACAATCATTCGATAGCTGTCTTACACAACAGGGCAATGCAATAGTAAAAGCAGGAATAGTTCGACTACACTTGGACAATCAAAACAAGGAATCAAACGTTTACTATTAGTTTATGGAATGTGGCATCGCTGACTGGCCAACATTTGTTGCCCACCCTTTGGACATGTCTTGTACCATTTCCAATGACTGACATTTTACTTACTGAATGAAAGTGAAAAGTTACCTGTAGAACACTCTGCTACCTATTTTTCCAGAATTCTTTTCAGCTATTTATTTATTTTAGAAAAATGTTTGAAAAGTCAGCCAGCAAATTGTCTTGTGCCAGACTAACCTCTCCAAAATGCCACGCCACCATCTCACAGCGCTGGAGAATGAAGGTAAAATGGGTGCAGCACTTCAAGCTTATGTGAGCATCCAAGGAAGTAAAGGCCTTGGAGACCAAGATCAACCAAGCTGGTAACAGGCCAGGCCTGAGACAGGGTTGGGGCAAAAGCTTAAACCAGGCCCCAAATTGTTTTTCATTCACAGGATGAGGGCATCATTGGCTAGGCCAGCATTTATTGCCCAACTCTGATAGACCAGAGGGCAGTTAAGGGTCAACCACATTGCTGTGGGTCTGGAGTCACATGTAGGCCAGACCAGGTTCCCTAAAGGACATTCCCAAACCAGACAGGTTTTTACAACAACCAGCATCATGGTAATCACAAAGCAAATCTTTTCACTGTGCCTCAGTACATGTGATAATAGATTAATTTTTTTAAAAAATAGAACTCAAATCCCATCCTTGGCCGTGGCAGGATTTAAAACCGGGTCCCCAGAACATTACCTGGGTTTCTGGAGTTAACAGTCTAGCGATAATATGACTAGGCCATTGCCTAGGTGAGGTATAGGTTGCTGTGCTTGTGCCACGAGTAGCACCAGGGCCTGGGGTTTCTGTCCCTGTCCTGGGTACCAGGGACAAACCCATCTTCGTTACACAGAGAGACTGGAGAAGCCTGCAATCAATCATGAGCAGAGACTGGTAAGGAGAGATTGAGGGGGTTTTGACAGAGTTAAAAGGAGAAGCTATTTTGACTGGTAGAGGATTCAGCCACCAAAGGATATAGCTTTAAAATAATATGTCAGAAAGAAAAAAAAAACAGGCAGATGAAAATTATTTTTAAATCAGCAAGTTACAATGACCTGAAGTGCACGAGGAAGAATCCTGGAAACATATTCACCAATAACTTTTAAAACAATATTGAACATATACTCCAAAAGTGAAAAATTGCAGAGAATTTGGGGACGGTGCAAGAGAACGAATTAATTAATGAAATACTTCAAAGAACTGGCACAGACAGGGTGGCAGAATGGCCTGATTATCCCATGTGGTTCATTGATTCTAAGCTTTAGTCACTTATTCCTTTCTCATGACAATGATTCACTAACGTTCAGAAAACTCTATTGCACCACATAAGGTTCATAATATCTATGGTGTCTGTGTGAAATCACTGTTACACCAACATAAGAAAAACCCTTGTCCTCAACAAATGTGGGGGAACAATAAGCTTTTCATTTCTTCCATCCACTCCTGAGCACTGCCAGTTCATCAATAACAAATCCAGCTCCTGAGTAAATATTCCTTGTGTGGATCAATAAATAGGGGACAGTTCCTACCCCAACTCCCCCCGGAAACACTGACATCCTGCACTTAAGGCAGAGAAAGACAGATTTGCCTGGGTTTTCAGGAGGGGAGGTAACGAGGATAATTCATTATGCACATCTCCAGGTTTGAGAGAGGATAAACATCCAGTTTAAATGAATTGAAGCAAAAAACACCTAATCAGATTTCCATTTCTCTATTGCCTATTTAAAAGGTGCACTGAGAAGTAAGGGAGATGGTGGCAAGTCATACAGAAACAGGCCCTTCTGCCTGCCATGCCTATGCCAACACTGTGGTAACATCATTGGACTGGTGTCCTGAGGATAATCCTTTGGGAGCACAGATTCTAATCCCAGTATGGCAGCTGATGGAACTATATGAAATTAGTACCAATAATGGTGACCATGGAGGCATCATCGATTGTTAGAAAACCATCTGATTCACTAATACCCTTTAGTGTATAATATCTTTAATATCGATGGATGTCAACAGATAATGTTTCCTCCCTTTAGGCAGAGCAATCCACCATCTGTACCCGGTCTAACGTACATGACTCAAGACCCACAGCAATGTACTTGACTTTAACTGCCTTCTGGAACGATTGAACAAGACACTCCGTTCATTGGAAATTCGGAAAGAACAACAAATATAGGCTTCGCTAGTGACACCCACATCTCTTCAAAGAATCAAACAGTAATGGGTTACAGACTTAGAATCCCAGATATCCTTGCATTAAGATGTTGGAAAAATGCAGTTTTTAAAGAAAGCCCACCACCAGCCATTAATGATATTAACTTTACACCATGGGTATAGGCACAGGTTGTGATGCAAAACATCAGATCAAAAGTTGATAAGAAAGGACATCTCAACAGGCTTAAATCTTGCTGTACATGGAATATTTTTCTGTTGGACAGGCAGAGAGGGAAAATAAACCACCTCCAAAAACATGTAGAACCTCACAACAACAGCCACTTCACAGAACATTGAACAGAACAGCACAGGCCCTTCCACCCATCAGGTCTGTGCTGACCACAACACCATTCTAAACTACTCCCATTTGCCTGCAGGAAGGGTTTGGAGGGCTATGGGCTGGGTGCTGGCAGGTGGGACTAGATTGGGTTGGGATATCTGGTCAGCATGGACGAGTTGGACCGTAGGGTCTGTTTCCATGCTGTACATCTATGACACTATGGCCTGCGTCCCTCTGTTCCCTGCCTAAACGTCACGGAAAAGTTTTGGAACATAGCGTGCAATTCTGGTCTCCTTCCTATCAGAAGGATGTTGTGAAACTTGAAAGGGTTCAGAAAGGATTTACCAGGATGGTGCCATGCGTCACCAATAACTTTTAAAACCATATTGAACATATACTCCAAAAGTGAAAAATTGCAGAGAATTTGGGGACGGTGCAAGAGAGTGAATTAATTAATGAAGTACTTCAAAGAACTGGCACAGACAGGGTGGCAGAATGGGTTGACTGATGAATAGAAAAATGCCATATGCATTCTTTAATACCTTATTCATTTCTATTGTCACTTTCAGGGAGGTATAGACTTGGATCCCAAGATCCCTCTGCATATTAATGCTCCTAAATGTCCTGTCATCTACTGTATACCCTCCTCTTGCATCTGACCTCCCAAAATGCATCACTTCACATTTCACAAAATTAAACTCCATCTGCCATTTCTCCTCAATTTTCCAGCTGATTTATATTCTGCTGTATCCTTTTGATAACACAACACTAACAAAAAAAAAAAAAATACGCTCCGGCACTGATCCTTGTGGAACATTAGGATCATAGACCTCAAGTCAGAAAAGCACCTGCCCACAACTATCCTCTGTCTCCTATGACCAAGCCCATTTTGTATTCAATTTGCAAACTTACTATGGATCCCATGCAATTTAACACCCTGGAGCAGCCCACCATGAGGAACCTTATCAAATGCTTCAATCCAGTCCACCTCCTTCAGTTTAATACCAATTTGTGCCAAATTCTGCACTTTGGCAAGGCATACATCTGGCAAGTTGTTCATGACAGTTCAAAGAAAACCCATCAGCTCAGCAACCTGCATGAGATTCAAAACCAGGCTGAGAAGGTTCAGGGCCTTAACCCAAAGGACCACTCACTTCCCCAGTAACACATACATTTTGATGCAATAAAATCAGAGAGAGACATTTGTCCGTTTTGGTCACCATTTCACGGCAACTTTAAATAGAATTGGATGAACATGTTGCTGGTTGATCACTTTCCGGTATCTTGGACAACTATTGACATTAAAGTACTATCTTGGACACAATGTCCCTTCCCTCATCCACTCGGTGAGCTGGACGCTATAAACCTCCCAGAAATCTCACTAACTGTTCCTTCCCATCCGTCCTCCCGCATTGCCCACAGCAACCCGTTTTCGGCTTGAATATCCACTTGAGTATGCTAATTAGCACCTTAAGATGTACAGTACATCCCAACTACATTTTGAAGCCAACAGCCCTCAAGTCGATAGCAGCCATGGCGCGATTTAACTTGCAACTGAAAGAGACTGCTGGAGGGGAGTCACACTTTTCCTTTTACTGCAGCTGCTTTTACTCCCAAAAACAACTCAACGATAGTTCAATCCCACACCATACACCTTCACATCTTGTTGGTCCAATCTCTGTTGACGATCCCTCCCACTCCTCACAATTATCTTCCCAGTAAACAACGGAGGTGTTAGAAAGGTTGGTTAAGCCATGCTGGGTACAAAAATCTAAGATAATTCCATTTCAAAAGGTCTCGTTTAGTTTTATAATCCTACGTGCATATTTGCAATCAAAAAGGTTCAAATCCTGTGGTGGGACATCAACTGAGTCACATCTCTGTTTAAAGCTGTTCACAACTTTTCTGAGGGTATATGAATAGGAAGGGTTTGGAGGGATATGGGCCAGGTGCTGGTAGGTGGGACTAGATTGGGTTGGGATATCTGGTCGGCATGGACTGGTTGGACCAAAGGGTCTGTGTCCATGCTGTACATCTCCATGACTGTATAGAGAATCTCCACTGTGCCCCCATCCCGAGGTCACAGATTCCAGGTCCCCTACTATATCATTGTTCTGTAGCTTCCCATTGCCTGCATGTTGACACAATGCTATTCACACTGGGCCAACTCACATCCACCTGACACTTGCTTTCATACAATTCACTTTGGAATGTGCTCTTGCGACCTGGCCGTTCTAGACCATTTACAATATCATACCCATTGTATTGCCCTTCTTTTATTTGCTTAGCTTGGCTCTACTCCAACCTTTCAGTAACCTGTCTGGGTGTTGAGTAATACATTCCACTGCTGTCTTGCAATTGTTCTGCGTTTCAGTTTTTTAATGGGGGGGGGGGGGGGGGGCGTGGATTTCACTTTCACTACAACTGAGCACATCTGAAACCCTCTGGTACCGTACAGAGGTCCCTAACCAAAAAGGTAATTGCTTCAGTTTCAAAAATGCTGCTTCTAGGTTTAGAATAAACTCAAGATGCTCTTTGATAAAAAAAGGGTGATTATTACCATCCACACCAGATGCCCACTACCAAAAGCATTTAATAGCTATATTCCCATGTAAGCAGGACAACACAATTATCAGTGTGTATTAAGGGTCTGATCTATAAACATCCAAAGTGCAAGTCTGCACTAAGATAAATACCCCTCAAAAGTCCAGCTTTTGAATAGATCCATTGCCCTTCAGACTAGCTCCCAGTTAAGCTCATGCGTCACAGTTAAGCACTAAACCAGGTCCTCATGAATTTATAGTGAAGTCAGTTATTTTTGTACTGCTCTGAGCCAATCTACCTGCACCATCAACGACAGCCTGCATCGTCCAAACTAATCTCTTGAAAGAACGTGAGACCTCCAAAATAAAAACTCTGTGGTTAAAATTTGTAAGAACCAATACCACCACTAACTCCACGAGTGGAGGCTCCTAAATAATTCAACAGTGCTTCAAGCATGTTTCTAAATGGGTCAAGTGTCATTCATGCAATTGAACTACTCTGTTGCTATGGAGTGGACAGGAACGATTGACATGTCTGGCTTGAACACTCAAAAGCTGAACAAAGACAGTGGAGTCATTCCCTTCAATCAAAGGTGCACACTTAAAAAGTTAAAAAAAGACAATTTTGACTGAAAATGAAAATCTAGACTTGCAGGTGAAAGAAACAATGGTGACAGGCTCCTGCTTACGATTAAGTATCACTGAACAAACCTACAACCTCTCGGTGGACGGTGGTAGGGTGCAGGAGAAAGCAGAGAGATACAAAACACAGCATTCCCTCACATGCTGCAGTCATTAACTGGGAAACCTGGGATGTGACCAGATTAAAGGGCAGCTTTCAGAGTTTCAAAACAACGTGTGTAACGATTGAAGGTACTTACCATCACTATCCTGTCGATGCATTAATTTGAAATCAATAATTGGGGCAGTGTGCTCTGACAAGACAAAACAGTGTATCAAATAAAACAAAACCAGAATGAAAGACAGACATTTATTATTATAAAAGGAAATTCAATAGCCACTTTAATGATTAAAAAAACAAGTAAGACACTGTATTAAAAAAAAACAAAAGATGACTGACGCCATTGATTTGTAAGACAGCAGCTCTGCAAGTGAAATGACTTCTAAAGGTGTTCAGATGGACAAAGCACAGGGCACTTTCTGCATCAAAATAAGATGTTAAAGATTTAACAGTCCACATGAAATATCTTACCCCCAGTGCTTCCCTCATCAGCAGTACCACTCCGATTGATCGGAGGAGTTTGCTCCTTGCTCCGTGGTGTTCCTGGACCTTCCTCGGGGCTCGGCAGAAACGATGAGCACAGGTCAATGTCAAAGCTCTGCAGCTTCATCAAGGAGTTCTGCAAACAAAAGCAGAACATGATGCCATGAAACGCTGCTCGCACGGACGCCAGGCCTGCCCGCGGCTGTGTCAGCGGGCCTTTGGTGAGAAGGGGCTGCGGTTCGACCCTGGAGCGCTGGGCTGAAGGGACTCCTCCAGCAGGAAGCCATCTAACTCGGGAGCACCAACATGCTCCTGGCGCTCCGCAGCAGCTCCAGCGCCTTTAAACCAGCTCAAATCGTGACTCAAGGCAGCAGCAGGCAGCACTCATTCCGTCAGCAGTGGAGGTTTGTCAGCCAATCTGACAACCCAGTGAAGATTATAGTGTCAATGCCCTGCCTTTGTGCAATAGTTTCATCCAGTCTGCTGACATCATCTCTGGTGATGATCTGCCCCTCCCAGTGCAGCCCATTCATAAAAGCCTGGACCAGAGAGAGAGAGAGAGAGAGGGGTCTCTGCAAAGAATGAATCAGGCAACACATTTGCATCAGCCGTCTTCTTCCCGTAAGAAATATTGATTTTGCTTCTGCATTCCACCACCTTGGACTTAAATCAGCTGCAAGATAAGACTCATCAGAATTTATTTTTAACCCATTCAGACAGAGCCCAGGGGTGAAGCCTTCTCTCTCATTCTTGTGCAGAACTCTGTAGTGATTTTAAAAATGAAGAATACGTTCAATGAGCCCAGCTCGGCAGAGGACTGCAATGAAGGAGCTGTTTCCCAGCATCTCGCTTGTATCCATTATCCTCCCTCGGATGGAGGTGGGACCTACACAGTCACACGCATGGAAAATGTGTAATCCTGCACGTCTTCTGACACCCAGCAAACCGGCCACTAATAATCTGTATGAAGGCTCAATTTACAGCTTACTCAATACCTGACCTGCACTATTTAAAAAAAAATGTTCTCCAAAAAATAATTTGCAAGCATATTCGGCAGTAAGAACATTAAATTCAAGGATGAGAAAGTCTATTTAAAGTTTCTGTCACTCATTCTTAATGCAGTTACCACAATTTTTCAACAACTTGCCTTTGTGCAATATCATGACTTCCAAATTCCAACAGTTCAGGTAAAACGGGATGGAGAAGGGCAAACAAAGTTTTTGATCTAGCCTTCACGAGGATTAGAAGACAAGAAACAGACATGACCTAAGAGGCATAGTTTAATACAAAGAATGAGAAGAGGGCGCTGATTGGTTGGCTTGGAAATAATCAAGAAGAGTTAACTGTCAATCTTATCCTCAGGCCAGTCAGGTAGATTCTGATTGGTTGGGGTGTTGCAAATAGGGATACATCACTTGTTACCATGAGCCCGGTTTTGAAAAAGGTGCAATGTATGGTCAAATTCCTTTTTCCTACCTCAAACAAGGTCCTGTATATTAATATATGTAGCTTTTGGGACTCATGAATGCATCACACTACCAGTCAGACTGATGATCTTACAATTACAACGTTTTAAAGGCATCTGGGTAGGTATATGAACAGGAAGGGTTTAGAGTGATATGAGTCAAATGGGACTAGATTTATTTAGGATATTTGGATGGCATGGACAAATTGGACTGAAGGGTCTGTTTCCATGCTGTATATCTCTGAGACTCTAATTTTGTTTCCACTTAATCTAGATTATTTAATAAATTAATAGTTAAAGTTATTTCCAGTAGTAATGTCACTTCTGATGTTGGATATGCTTTTCTGAGAGTGTTGCAAGCACAGGCTGGTTAAACACATTTGGCATACTGCACGCTGCGAATAGTCAATGTGCTGTTTGATATGACCCACCAGTTTGATTAGATTAGGTTCCTTACAGTGTGGAAACAGGCCATTTGGCCCAACAAGTCACTCTGAAGGGACTGACCCTCTGAAGAGTAACCCACCCAGACCCATTTCCCTACACTTACCCCTGACTAATGCACCTAACACTATGGGCAATTTAGTATGATCAATTCACCTAACCTGCACATCTTTGGACTGTGAGATGAAACCAGAGCACCCGGAGGAAACCCATGCAGACACAGGGAGAATGTGCAAACTCCACACACAGTTGCTAGAGGCTGGAATCAAATTTAGGTCCCCTGGGCAGTGCTAACCACTGAACCACTGTGCTGCCCATTGGAGCATATAATTATCGGACACGTAGCCTACACACCTAGCACCATACTAGCACTGAAACTCATATCATAGATTTTCTGCATAATAGCAATGTTGGACAGCTACCTCCACCTGTTATTCAAATCGCTGGGAAGCCTTCCCCTTCCAGAGTAACCTGAGGGAGACTGGGCCGCACTCTGAAACAAAAGTGGAGAACGTAGGTCCTTTCATGAGTTTTGTGATGGACAACAAGTGATGATTTGATCAGAGTATCTGTTATCATGCATCAATTATCATCATAATTTAGATATGCTCAACCTTATTATTAAGCTTACATAATGATCAGATGTCTCGGTTCTATTCACACAATCGTCAATAAGATTGATCTTGTAACATATAGGATATTAAGAATTGCAATATCTATATTGATCAGTGAGTGTAGGTCTTGATAAGTGGTGCTTTAGAACCCATTGTCAGACTTCTCAATAAATATATCGAGGGAAAGGAGCTCATTAAAGTGCTCCATTTCAGTGGTAAATTTGAATACACAGTGGAGTCTATTATGCCGTATAAAGAAATTCTTTGATGCAGCGACGGATTCACATATTGCAAATGTGTCATTTGCCTATCAGAAATATGCAAGGGAGTAGGAGATTAGTGCTCTTTCCATCAAAGGTATGTTTGTCACGGTACTCAATGCAAGCTCAGGCTGGATCTAGGGCGGCACAGTGGCTTACTGGTTAGCACCAGGGACCCAGGTTTGATTCCTGCCTTGCGTGACTATGTGGAGTTTGCACATTCTCCCAGTGTCTGCATGGGTTTCCTCCCACAGTCCAAAGATGTGCAGGTTAGGGTGAATTGACCATACTAAGCTGCCCATAATGTTAGGTGCATTAGTCTGGGGTGAATATAGGGCAGGGGATGGGTCTGGGTGAGCTACTCTTCGGAGGGTCAGTGTGGACTTGTTGGGCTGAAGGGCCTGTTTCCACACTGTAGGGAATCTAAATCATAGAGGTGTCCTCTGGTGATGTCATCTATTTGAAATCACCTGATGAAGGAGCAGTGCTTCCAAATAAGCCTGGTGTTGTGTGATTTTTTTAACTTTTTATTTGGAAGTATGTAGTGTCATTAAAACTGAACTCAATAATGTGTTGTTAATTTCATGCCATTGGTGAATATCTCGATTGCCATGGTACATTGATATAGTGCAAACGTCAATCGCATCTCTGTATGGTATGTTGGTAAATAAACAGGTTTCCTAAATCTACTTGCCTGCTTTTGGCCCATATCTCTCTCCACCCTTCCTATCCATATACCTGTCCAAATGTCTTTTAAATGTTGTAATTGTACTCGCCTCTGCCACTTCCTCTAGCATAGATGTTCAATATATGCACCACCCTCTGTGTGAAAAAGTTGGCCTCAGGTCCCTTTTAAATATTTCCCCTCTCACCATAAACCTTTAGTTTTGGACTCCCCGACTCTGGGGAAATGACATTGGCTAATCACCTTATCTACGCCCTCACGATTTTGTAAACTTCTATATGGTCACCCCTATCCTCCTCTGCTCCAAGCCTAGAAGTCCCAGCCTAGACAGCCTCTCGTTATAACTCAGACCTTCCAGCCCCAGTAACACCCTTGCAAAATCCTTTCTGAACCCTATCCAGTTAAGACGAGGTGAGAATTCATAGCATGGATGACTGAATCCATGCAAAACAAATCAAAGATATGAAAGAGGCAAGAATTGGGAAGAGCACAGAATTCTGACAGGATTGTGTTTGGAGACAAAAAAGAAACTGCAGATGCTGGGATCCAAGGTCAAAAAGCAGAAGATTGTGTTTGTGCAAACACCATCAGGATTTGTATTCTGGCTCCTGTCTCTATGGGCTGAGCTGTTCTTGTGGGTTCAAGCCTGCACTATTCCACCCTCATGAATTCTGACTACAATGAGGTCAGGGAATTGCATATCTACGCTGCACTCTAGCAGCTATTCCTCAGAATTGTGAAGGTCTAGGATGCCATCCTGCCTGTACTAGCCCTTCAAACATTCCCTTGTGCTAATCTCCTGCTCTTTCCTCTTACCCTTGAACACCATTTCTATCCCAATAATCATCCAGTTCCCTCTTGGCTGCTTCAACTGAACCAGCCTCCACCAAACCTCCAGGCAATGCACTCCAGACCCAAACTACTCTGAGTGAAAACGTTCTTTCTCACGTCACCTTTGCAGATCATTTTTATTCCCCTTACAGGTGGAAACAGCTTCCCCCTGTCCACTCATGATTTTGAAAACCTCTATCAGATGGACTCTCAGCCTTCTTCTCTCCAAGGAGGACAATCCCAACTTCTTTAATCCATCCTCATCACCAACATTCTTCAGTCCTGCAACCATTCTTGGAACCACCTCGCTAGACTGGCCCTTCTCAGAGTTTGCTCCATCGCTATCCTCTATCTTATCTCATAGTGGTTACTGATAAGTTCCTGAATACTCTATATATGTTCTAACATGCAGAACATTGGTAACAACTCTGTAGTACTACTTTTCTATTCCTCTCTCATTAAAGTCTTGATAACATGTCACTGTTGGTGTCAGGGGACTACCAACAGGTACATTGTTCAATCATTAACATTCATTCCTATGATTTGGCAGGTTGTGGGATTTGGGGGGTGGGTGTTTACAGGGAGAGAGACTGTTAGACTTACAATATTACAGTCTTCCTCATGTTTCATTAAGTTGATTGATTTCCCTTATAGTCCACCAAGTGGCGAATTCCTTAACTGTCACTGTTAAGAGTTGTGGAATGGCTCGCGGTCACATAACCACCCCTCCAAATATTTTTTCCACTAACTTGAATGAAAGAAAGAATGGGATATAAAATGGTTGGCTGAATCACAACCAGCTCACGTGATAGCTACAGCCAAGATTGACTCCAATGTTAAATTAAAAAGCAAATCCTCACACATTTAACAATGAATAAAACATCAAGTTCAAATATCAACACTCTTCGCTGATCACAGGCAATTATGAAGTGTCTTGTCGGAAGGTCAGTGTCTTTTAAAATTAAATTCAGTCTTGTTATGACACTTTCCATATTGCAGTAGATCATCTGTCCATGAGTTCAAATTACTATTTACATTGATTCTTGAAACTACAGATAAGTACCTATAAAGGTTATGTGTACATTTAATTCTCCAACTTCACTCCTAAATATCACCGCAGTCACAGCAAGTGATTCATAAACAAGCTGATTTGCATATGGAGTATCAATATGGCTTGGCACATTTGCATGAAGTTGTCTGCAAAAATTAAAATGTGAAAACCAATTCACTCGCTGAATTTGTGTTGGTTTGCATTACTTAAAATTAGTGAGTAAGCTAATTGTTATCTTCCTGCAGGTTCATCAACATGATTACAATTCTCTCCCTCAAATGCATAGTGCCATTTTGTATTGACTCCTGAGATGTGTGTGTCACTGACATGGTCACCATTGACTGTTCATCTCTAATAAGGCTTAAAATACAAAAGGAGCGTAAGAAACAGAATCAGGAATAAGCCATTCAACCATTCTAGTTCACCTGACCGTTCTACCTCACCTCACCTCACGTACCTCAACACCACCTTCTAGCACCATATCATACCCCCTGATATTTTTCAATCAATCGACTTCAGTCTTGAACATGCTCAATAATTGGAGCAGAGAATGCTAAAGACTCACCAATGTTTGAGTGAAGAAGTTCCTCCTCATGTCGGACCTAAATTAGACCTGATGGCATTATCACTAGACTATTATCACTAGACTATTATCACTAGACTATTATCACTAGACTATTAGTCCAGAGATGCAGCTAATGTTCTGGGAATACAAGTTCAAATCATGGCAGTTGGTGGAATTTGAATTCAATAAAACCCTGGAAGAGAGTCTAATGATGACCATGAAACTATTGCCAATTGCCAGGGGAAAAACCCATCTGGTTCTTTGACGTCCTTCAGGGAAGGAAACCACTGTCCTTACCTGGTCTGGCCCACACGTGACGCCAGACCCAGAGCAATGTGCTTGACTCTTAACTGCTCTTTGGGCAATTAGGGACCGGCAATAAATGCTGGCCTGGCCAAACACACTCATGTTCCATGAATGAATTTTTTAAAATGACCCGTATTCCGAGATTGTGGGCGGCACGGTGGCACAGTGGTTAGCACTGCTGCCTCACAGCGCCTGAGACCCGGGTTCATTTCCCGCCTCAGGCGACTGACTGTGTGGAGTTTGCACGTTCTCCCCGTGTCTGCGTGGGTTTCCTCCGGGTGCTCCGGTTTCCTCCCACAGTCCAAAGATGTGCAGGCCAGGTGAATTGGCCATGCTAAATTGCCCATAGTGTTAGGTAAGGGGTAAATGTAGATGTAGGGGTATGGGTGGGTTACGCTTCGGCGGGGCGGTGTGGACTTGTTGGGCCGAAGGGCCTGTTTCCCCACTGTAAGTAATCTAATCTAATCTAATTATGTCACCAGCCAGGGGGAATATCCTGCTTGAAATGTTACCCTTCTAAACACCAGGGAATATTAGACCGGTTTATCGGAGGAAAGTCCTTCATTTCAGGAATTAGTTTGGTGAATCTCTCATGCATTCCCTCTATGGTGAGTAAATCATTCTTTAGATAAGGAAACCAAAACTGCACACAATAGTCCAGGCGTAATCTCACAAAGGCACTATATAGCTACGGAAAGCTATCTTTGCTCCTGCACTCCAATCATCCTGTAAACAAGACCAACATACAATTTGCCTTCTTTATTGCTGCACCAGCATCTCAACTTTCGATGACTAGTGAACAAAAAAAATCACCTAATACTCTATGAAATTCAACACTCCCTCGCCTCTCACCAGTAAGAAAATACCCTGCAGTTGTTTATATGACCAAACCTGACATTCCTCCACATTGAATTATATCGGCCCACTCTCATTGCCTTCTCAGATCGCCTCAAAGCATTTTTGCATCCTCTTCACAACTCCCGCTCACAGCACAGTAATTGTACGAAATGCACACACATAATCCTCATCCAAGATGTGGTTAAGCCAGAGAGCTGGGACAAAAATACAACACCTATTTGAATCCACTGGAAGACTCAAGTGCAACTCAGTCCAGTTCAAGAGAGAAGCAAGATTCGAGTGGATATTTAAGGTGGCACAAAATAACAGCAGGCGACCAGGTCTTGAGGCAGACCGCTGAACTGGATTTGTGCCATCTACAATCTTGGAAATATTACATTTAATCCCACATCCAAATCAATGAAATGGATTGTTAATAGCTGGGGGGCAGGTAGTGATCGTTATGGTATTCTACTAGTTACAGCTTGTCAACTGGAAAATGGCCCATTTGTTCCTAATCTCTGTTTACTGCCCATTAACCAGTTCTCAATCCACACCGGTCTATTTCCTCTAATCCTCCTTGCTTTACTTTTATTTCCCAACGTCTTGTGTAAATCAATAACCTGCTGAAAATCTAACATCCACCTGTTCCCCTTTATCTATATAACTACAGAACTTTCTCACAAAACTGGATGTCAACATTGGATCTGTCAGATACCTTCAGGCCAACAATCAGGGCTGTTGGCTAACTTGTTGCAGCATTCAGGCAGTATCGCCTCAACCAACTTCCATTTGGGATCTCCTCTGCACTTGAGATTTTCCAAAAGACAACGTCTAGATTCCTTGGAAGGTAAGGAAACATTTGCTCAATGGATGATATCCAAGTGTATGGTAAAGCAAAGCAGGATCATGACCAGTGAGAGGAGCATGTTAAAGGCACTACAGAACATAAAATGAGTTCTTGAAAGTTCTCTGAAGCACAATCCAAGAAGAATCCATCATGATAGATCCAAGGAAGGAAAGAACAATTAGTAAATTTCTGGCACTGAAATGCATAAATGATACAGAACATACCTTGGGTCCAGCGAACTTTATCATCTACTCAGCCAGTCCTACTCAATTCAACAGGGAGCTTTTGAAGAAAGGCCAATATTATTGAAGTCAGGAATAGACTGTAGCTTTTTAAAAGATTAAAGAGGAGTTACTTTCTACTGCTGTTCTGGCACATTATATTCCAGCTTTATTCACTATTGTAACCACAGCTGCCATTGCCCACAGGACTAGGAACAGTCCCTTATTCAAATGCAAACTGACAGAGCATGAAAACCGATCAATTTTGCATTGAGAACTTCGACGGAGTTTCAGCACACTAAATCACCACAGAGAGGGAGGCGTCAGCAGTTATGTGGGAATCTGAAAGTTTCACAGACTGGGATTGAAATTCCAGGTCATGGTGGACCACAATCGGACATGAGTGGGTTCAAAAGAAATCTCCAAAATGCATCGAGGCATTCAAAGATTCAGGCTGAGACTGACAAGATAAGACAATAAGGACACTGGCGGTTCTGATATACCGCGATATTTCTGTTCTCATGCAATCTTGTGCGATAAGAAAATCGCACAGTAGCCAAGCCATTTAAACTAATGGGGCTAGAATCACATTCTAGCCAATGCAGGCAAGGAATGTTCGCATTCAACAAATAATGGTCTAAATTCTTCAATTGCGTTAAAGCCCATTCACGCTGAAAAAACACGCATTCTTGTAGAACTGACTGTAGTTTAGGTTTCAGGCAAGGCACAGGTAATGGCAGATACACTCAAGTGCAGCAGTGCCTCAAACAAAAGCTTAACATTTGTCCTTCACATCCCTACAGTGTGGAAGCAGGCCATTCAGCCCATCGAGTCTCCACTGATTCTCTGAAGAGTATCCCACCCAGACACAGCCCCTTTCCCTATCCCTGCATTTCCCACGGCTAATCCACCTCGTCTGCATGTTCCTGGACAATTTAGCATGGTCGTTCCTCCCAACTTGCACATCTTTAGACTGTGGGATGAAACCACAGCACCCAGAGAAAACCCATGTAGCCAGAGGGAACGTGCAAACTCCACACAGACAGTCGTCCAAGAAGGGGATTGAACCTGGGTCCTGGGCATTGTGAGGCACCAGTGTTAACCACTGAACCATCATGCCACTCTTGTTAAAGTTCCTCATGCCGCTCTTATTCTTGTCAAAGAAAGAAATGAACTATACGACAGCTATAGTCAAAATTTTACTGGCAACTGAGGGCAAACACTGGCAAATTCATACAATCCAAAAAGGAGTGCACGACAGTCAGACAATGCTGTCTGAAAAGCTGTTCGAAATAGAGTTTCTATGATCTGCCCTCATAATCTGTCTTAGGTGCAGAGTATTTGTACCTGACGAGGCACTGCTTATTTTAGCTCCTCTAATATAAGACTGGACATGGGTATGATAGGACAGAATTCTGGATGCCAGTTGCATGAGAATTCTAGATGCCTGGGATCTGGGATATTATTGTACTTGAAAGGATAGACCTATATAGATGCAGGTAAGATGCTTCCCTCCAACTGTGTATATCTTATGTTGGAGCTGTACTCATCCAGGCAGGTGGGGAGTATTCCATTACATTCCTGAGTTGTGCCTTGTAGACTGGAACATTAGAACATTACAGCAGAGTACAGACCCTTCATCCCTCGATGATGCACCGCTCTGAAATCAATCTGAAGCCCATCCAACCTACATTATTCCATTTTCATCCATATGTCTATTCAATGACCATTTAAATGCCCTTAAAGTTGGCAAGTCTACTACTGTTGCAGGCAGTGCGTTCCACGCCCCTACCACTGAGTAAAGAAGCTATCTCTGACATCTGTCCTATATTTATCAGCCTTCAATTTAAAGCTATGTCCTCTTGTGTTAACTTCACCAACTGAGGAAAAAGGCTCTCACTGTCCACCCTATCCACCCCTCTGATTATCTTATATGACTCAATTAAGTCATCTCTCAACCTTCTTCTCTCTAATGAAAACAGCCTCAAGTCCCTCAGCCTTTCCTCGGAAGACCTTCCCTCCATACCAGGCAACATCCTAGTAAACCTCCTCTGACCCATTCCAAAGCTTCCACATCCTTCCTATAATGTGGTGACCAGAACTGTACACAACACGCCAAGTGTGGCTGCACCAGAGTTTTGTACAGTTGCAGCAGATTCCATCTACTAGTAAAAGTTAACACACCAGATGCCTTCTTAACAACCCTATCAACCTGTGTGGCAACATTTCTATGTACATGGACAACAAGATCTCTCTTCTCATCTTCACTACCAAGAATCTTACCATTAGTCCAGTATTCTGCATTCCTGTTACTCCTTCCAAAGTGAATCACCTCACACTTTTCCGCATTAAACTCCATTTGCCACCTCTCAGCCCAGCTCTGAAGCTTATCTATGTCCCTCCGTAACCTACAACTCTACCAACCTCAGTATCATCCACAAATTTACTAACCCATCCTTTTACACTCTCATCCAGCTCGTTTATAAAAAATAACAAACAGCAGTGGACCCAAAACAGATCCTTGCGGTACACCACTAGTAACTTAACTCCAGGATGAACATTTCTCATGAACCACCACTCTCTGAATTCTTTCAGCTAGCCAATTTCTGACTCAAACCGCTAAATTACCCTCAATCCCATGCCTCCATATTTCATGCAGTAACCCACCATGGGGACCTTATCAAACACTTTACTGAAATCCACGTATATCACATCAACTGCTTTAACCTCATCCACCTGTTTGGTCATCTTCTCAAAGAACTCAATAAGATTTGTGAGGCACGACCTACACAAAACCGTGTTGGCTATCCTTAATCAACTTATTCCTTTCTAGATGAATATAAATCCTATTTCTTATAACCTTTTCCAACACTTTACCTACAACCAAAGTAAGGTTCACTGGTCTATAATTTCCAGGGTTGTCTCTACTCCCCTTCTTGAGCAAGGGGACAATACTTGCTGTCCTCCAGTCTTGTGGCACTATCCCTGTAGACAATGATGACATAAAGATCAAAGTTAAAGGCTCTGCAATCTCCTCCCTGGCTTCTAAGAGAATCCTAGGATAACTCCCATCTGGCCCAGGTGACTTATCTATTTCACACTTTCCAGAATTGCTAATGCCTCCTCCTTGTGAACCTCAATCCCATCTAGTCTGGTAGCCTGTATCTCAGTATTCTCTTCAACAACATTATCTTTTTCTGGTGTGAATATGGATGAAAAATATTCATTTAGCACTTCCCCTATCTCCTCAGACTCCACGCACAACTTCACACTACTATCCTTGATTGGTCCTAATCTTTCTCCAGTCATTCTTTTATCCCTGATATACCAATAGAAAGCCTTAGGGTTTTCTTTGATCCTATCCGCCAACGACTTCTCATGTCACCTCCTGGTTCTTCTTAGCTCTCTATTTAGGCCTTTCCTGGCTAGCTTGTAACTCTCAAGCACCCTAACTGAGCCTTCACATCTCATCCTAACATAAGCCTGCTTCTTCCTTTTGACAAGAGATTCAACTTCCTCCATAAACCACGGCTCCCGCGTTCGACAACTTCCTCCCTGCCTGACCGGTACATACTTATCAAGGACCCGTGGTATCTGTTCCTTGAATAAGCTCCACATTTCAATTGTGCCCATCCCCTGCAGTTTCCTTCCCCAGCCTATGCATCCTAATCTTGCCTAATCACATCATAATTGCCTTTTCCCCAGCTATAACTCTTGCCTTGCGGTATATATGTATCCTTTTCCATCACTAAAGTAAATTGTCGTCACTATCACCAAAGTGCTCACCTACCTCCAAATCTAACACTTGGCCAGGTTCATTACTCAGTACCAAATCTAACGTGGCCTCGCCCCTTGCTGGCCTGTCTCATACTGTGTCAGGAAACCCTCCTGCACACATTGGACAAAAATGGACCCATCTAAAGTACCTGAACTATAGCCTTTCCAATCAATATTTGGAAAGTTAAAGACCCAACAACTACCCTTGCACTCTTGCTCCTATTGAGAATCATCTTTGCTATCCTTTCCTCTACATCTCCAGAACAATTTGGAGGTCTATAGAAAACTCCCAACAGGGTGACCTCTCCTTTCCTGTTTCTAACCTCAGCCCATACTATCTCAGTAGATGAGTCCTCAAATGTCCTTTCTGCAACCATAATACTATCCTTATGGTGAATAGATTCTGGGGAGTCAGGATGTGAGTTACTTCGTACAGTCTCTGACCTGCGCCCATATCCACTATGTATACGTATGGTGGATCCAGTTCAGTTTCTGATCATTGGTAACCTCCAGAATATTAACAATGGGGGATTCAGCGATGGTCGTGCCATTGAATGTCAATGGGTAGTGGTTAGATTGTCTCTTGCTGGACATGGTTATTTTAACAATTTAAATTTGAAATTAAATAATTGTCAAGCGCCCTGTTGAATGACTCAAATGAACTTGTCTCCTATACTCTGAGAAAGTGCATTCCACTCGCCTAACCACTCATGAGAAAAAAATCTCTCTCACACTGCATTTGAAATTGCCTTTTCTGCATGCCTCAATCCCTTTAGGAGAGAAAACTTTTTCTGCCTATCTTATGATTTTAAAAACTTCTATCAATTCTCCTCTCTTAGCCTTTGCTTCTCCAAAGAAAACAGTCCCACCTGTTTTCCAGTCTATCCCCAGTATTTGAACAAAGTGACCTTGGAGTGCAGGTTCATAGCTGCTTAAAAGTGGAGTCGCAGGTCGATAGGATAGTGAAGGTGTTTAGTAGGCTTTCTTTGATTGGTCAGAGCATTGAGTACAGGAATTGGGAGGTCATGTTGCAGCTGTACAGGACATTGGTTAGGCCACTGTTGGAATATTGTGTATAATTCTGGTCTCTTTCCTATCGGAAAGATGTTGTGAAACTTGAAAGGGTTCAGAAAAGATTTACAAGGGTGTTGCCAGGGTTGGAGGATTTGAGCTATGGGGAGAGGCTGAACAGGCTGGGGCTGTTTTCCCTGGAGCGTCGGAGGCTGAGGGGTGACCTCATAGAGGTTTATAACATCATGACGGCGTGAATAGGCTAAATAGACAAGGTCTTTTCCAGAACTAGAGGACATAGGTTTAGAGTGAGAGGGGAAAGGTTTAAAAGGGACCTCAGTGGCAACTTTTTCACACAGAGGGTAGTGTGTGTATGGAATGAGTTGCTGGTACAGTTACAACATTTAAAAGGCATCTGGATGGGTAAATGAATAGGAAGGGTTTAAAGGGATAGAGACCAAGTGCTGGCAAATGGGACTAGATTAGGTTAGGATGTCAGGTTAGCATGGACAAGTTGGATCGAATGGCCTGTTTCCATGCTACACATCTCTTTTGGCTCTTTGAACTCAGTGGCCACCAAACATCTAAGACAGTAGCTCCTATTGTCTGCAGTTGCATGTAGGACAGAACATAAGGATGTTAGGCAGAAACAGAAATTACTGGAGAAACTCAACAGGTCTGGCAGCATCTATGGGAAGAAAGCAGAGTCAACATATTGAGTTCGGTGACTTTCCATCAGAGCTTATGAATCACTGGAATTGAAATGTTAACTCTGATTTCTTCCCACAGATGCTGCCAGACCTGCTGAGTTTCTCCAGCAATTTCTGTTTTTGCTTAAGATTTTCAGCATCTGCTGTTCTTTGTTTTATGATAAGGATGCAAGAGTTCCTTCAAGTTAATGTTAATGAACCAGATGGCCTTTCCAACAATCAGAGAGATTGCAACCACAATTACTGAGACTGGTTTCTGTTAATGCTGGATTTAATTAACTGAATTTAGATTCTATGGTTACAATGTAATGACCCAGGTAGAAGGATAGAGACATTTTATGCAGTGGTAGATATTTTAACCTGTTCAAAGGTGTTACGACATACCTCTGGAGCAACTGAATTTGAACCCAGAGCTCCTGGTCCAGAGATAGGGAGCCTACTACTACACAACAAAACCTCCATTTATACAGTGAAAAGCACTCATTTACATTGACACCCATTACATACTGCATACTTCCAACCAACAATCTAGCTGTCAATCTGCTTTCATGTGTGAGAGCACAGCTAAGTTCCCCATTTACTCCTAAGAGCTGATTTTAATTCCCCTTCTGTGTTGTGAAATAATTTAACTAGTGTGCTGAATTTGATCTCACATCTCCAGATCTCCAAAATGACCATTCCCATAACATAACCGCTCAGCCACATTACAGCCCAGTGGTTATGCTAGGCAGCCAGAAGGCAAGAAAATGCCAACAGAAATTGATTAAAATGAGCTGAGCTGACACGTTTGAGAATTCCACTGACTAATCAAGTAAAACAATCAAAGGTATATGCCCTGGAATGTGTAGGGAAAACTGTGAACCACTAGCAATCACCACAAACTCAACCAACGAATTGAAGGTTGTGTCTCCCTCATCTGGCAATTTCTGTTCAGGCACTGTCATGACATCCAGTGGATCTGAATTGATCTTTCCTCATCTCACTGTTTTGTTACACTCGGACCAGTTTGGATGCCTCAAATCCTGCTTTTGGTTTCCATTGCAAAATCATCCGACCATCCGTTACAAGTCAAGGAGATGTCTTTATTCCACAATTGATGGTTCATTGAATATACTTGGGGCAAAATCTTACAGGGGCCTGAACAACTTGGGCTGCTGTGAGATTAATGGCAGAATCATGTGAAAAGTCCAGCAAGACTGAGGCTGATGTTGCGAGCAACTTGCTGCACCTTTTCTGCATCTGCTCAGTGGCAAGGCTAGCTTTTAGCTAAGCAGCAGATTTGGTGATTTGGAGGATTATAGCTTGTTAAACATCTTTAAGCATAACTCACCTCTTAAATATTTCACTTTCCATATTAGCAAAGGTGAACAAGTTAGATGCCACAAATGTTTGACTTGGAAGTCTGAGTGAGTGCCTGCCTGCTTTGCAGGAGCTCCACGTTAGCTACTAAGCAACTATAACGCAAACCCAGTGTATGATGTATTGGTACACAAACACACAATCCATGGACATCAATATCTGATATACATCTCCACTCTTCTCACAGAACACTTCTTCACTTCAATGCTCTACCTCCAAGTCCATTGGAAGTCTCACTGTAACGCTACAGTAAGAACACTATCTGCTCAGGATCACACCCCCAGCTCATGACTGCACCAGGCTCTACCTCCACACTCTTCGCTTCAAACTCAGTGCTCTCTCATTCTGAGCCGAGCTGGATTCTCACACCTTCCCTCACATTGTCATTTTGCACTTCTCCCCTTCCTCAGCCAGAAACCCCAGCCTCATTGACCTACAGTACTCTTGTCCTGTTTAGCACAGACACAAAGCCAGGAAGCTGTCACGTTTGTCTGCAGTCCTTCACTCAGGGGCTTGAGTGGGGGGGGGGGGGGTACATCTCCTTAACTTGTAACTGATGGTCGGATGATTTTGCAAGGGACACCAAAAGCAGGATTTGAGGCATCCAAATTGGTCCAAGTGCTATAAGTTAAGGGCAGCCTCCAACACCAGTCCACGGGCTTGTTCACACTCAGTCAGCTGCTCGGGACAGTCTGGCTCAGAACAATCTTCACGCAAAAGATGTGGAGCTGAATATCAAGCAGTTATTCGTCCACTCGTCAGGAACCTCTCTGCCCTGCTGTAGGCTAGTGTCCTCCTGGAATGAGAGAGGGACGGGTACTGAGGGAGGTGAAAGTGGGTGGCACACTGTTACTGTTGATTCAGGCAGGGTACTGTACCAATGAGTGAGTGGGCAGCACAGAGTACATGTAGGGTTAGCGGCGTCAGAGATTGGAGTGGGTGAGACCGAGTGGGAAAGATGTTGCGCACAATAGTGAGAGAGGGAGAACATGAGAGTGGGAGGTGGGCACGGTAGAGAGATTGCAAACTTTTGGAGAGAAGATAGCAGAGTGGAGGAAGACATTGGCCTTTTTACAGCATTAACATTTCTCCAGGTAGCGGAGACCTAGGTAGCAGGCTTGGAACAGGCTGGTTCCTCCACTGCTGATCCTTGGAGAAGAGGAACTCCCACCTTCATAGCTCTGGGTGGCACAGTGGCTCAGCAGTTAGCACTGCTATCTCACAGCACCAGGGACTTGGCTGAGAGAGTGTGGCAGTTTGCACTCTCTTTAGCCAGAGTGGTGAATCTGTTGAATTCATTGCCACAGAAGGCCGTGGAAGCCAGGTCATTGAGTACATTTAAAATAGAGATGGATAAATTCTTGATTGCCAAGAGGATCAAAGGTTACAGGGAGAAAATGGGAAAATGGGATTGAACACCTAATTAAATAGTGGAGCGGACTCAATGGGTCGAATGTCCTAATTTCTGCTCCTATGTCTGATGGTCTTATGTACATTCTGCCTGTATCTGCGTGATTTTCCTCTGGGTGCTCCGGTTACCTCCCAAAGCCCAAAGATGTGGAGGTTAGGTGGATCGGTTATGCTAAATTGCCCGTAGTGTCCAGTGATGTGCAGGCTAGGTGGGTTAGCCATGGAAAATGCAGGTTTTAGTGGTAGGGAGGTGTGTCTAGGTGGGATACTCTTCGGAGGGTTGGTATGGACTCGATAGGCCTAATGGCCTGCTTCCATTCTGTGATCCACACCACCTGGCAAAGCAGGGCAGTTTTTCCCTTCATCTGTCATGTCATGTCATGGCAACAGGAGAGCCTAGTAGAGGTGAATTGTTCCAGAAGCAGTACATGGCAAGATGTGTGAGGGACACCACAGGGACAGGCTGGGTAATTAATGAGGCAGGATTGGTAAGATACTACCAGAGTGCTTACTCGGCTTCAAGGGGAAACATCCTCCAAAGATTAACTCAATGCTACTTGTAATTAGCTAAACAAAAACAAAATCCAGCCCTTGATCTTTATTGGTGGATTAAGAAGTTTCATCAGGACCTCAGCCACTGGCCATGAGACTGAAGTGAGGTAGCTGTATTATGGTTGTGACTCTGACAAGTAACCTCCTATAATCCAACAAATTTCATGGTCCTGAGGTTTTCAGCTTTGTGAGGTACAACCTGTACTGCTGTTTTCTCCTCCAATGCTACTATTCCTTAAAGATAGAATCTGGAACACATTTGTTTCAATTCATGTCCCAGGCTTGAAACAGAAGATAGAATAAAACTAACTACACAATGAGATCAACAATTAATGGTAGGGAAGGTGTAATGAAAGATGTCTATTTTATATGTACGTTAATATAAGTTTTTGAGATGGGATTTCAAAATAGTGGCTTAAGTGGTTGATTACTTTTCTGAACATTTTTAAATAACTAGGTCAGACCGTCTCTCCTGAATGATGACCTTTCTGTGTATGTGACAGAGCGCAGGGGTCCCTTGGAGTGTTAATGGGAGATTGCTTTTACTGTAATGGTACACAACAGCTCGGGTAAACATTGAGGACCCAGACAATCAAGGATTAACTATAGTTGGGAAATGCAAAGTGCGAAAGATTTTGGGCAGCTCAGAGAAGACTTGACTGAGTTGAGAAGCAAATACAATATGTCTCCTAAAATAAAGGAGTATAGAGCAATTCAGGAAAAGCACACGTACCTCAGTAGAAAAGTTGAGATTGTGCAACTCCAGACTAGTTCCGTTTGGTTCAAAATCTGAAGTTAGCTTAAAGGCTGAGAATGTCTACAGTTTATGAGCATTAAGTAAGATGAGCATTCCAGTAAGTATACAGGAAAGAACTGGGTGAATCAGCTATTTTTGTTCAAGAAGGGGAGTAGAGACAACCCTGGTAATTATAGACCTGTGAGCCTTACTTCGGCTGTGGGGTACAATGTTGGAAAAGGTTAGAAGAAATAGGATTTATAAACACCTAGAAACGAATAAGTTGATTAGGGATAGTCAACACAGTTTTGTGAAGAGTAGGTCATGTCTCATAAACCTTATTGAGTTCTTTGAGAAGGTGACCAAACAGATGGATGAGAGGAAAGCAATTTATGTGGTGCATATGGATTTAGGTAAGGAGTTTGACAAGGTTTCCCCACAGTAGGTTATTGCACAAAATAGGTAAAAACAATGACTGCAGATGCTGGAAACCCTATTGCACAAAATATGCAGGCATGGGATTGAGGGTAATTTAGTGGTTTGAATCAGAAATTGGCTAGCTGAAAGAAGACAGAGGGTGGTGGTTGATGGGAAGTGTTCATCCTGGAGTTCAGTTACTAGTGGTATACTGCAAGGATCTGTTTTGGGTCCACTGCTGTTTGTCATTTTTATAAGTGACCTAGATGAGGGTATGGTAAATTTGTGGATGATACTAAGGTCGGTAGAGTTGTGGATAGAGCTGAAGGATGTTGTAGGTTACAGAGGGACATAGATAAGCTTCAGAGCTGGGCTGAGAGGTGGCATATAAAGTTTCATGTGGAAAAATATGGGGTGATTCACTTTGGAAGAAGTAACAGGAATAGATGAGAAGAGAGATCTCGGTGTCCATGTACATAGATCCCTGAAAGTTGCCACCCAGGTTGATAGGGTTGTTAAGAAGGCATACAGTGTTTTAGCTTTTATTGGTAGAGGGATTGAGTTTCGTAAACATGAGGTCATGCTGCAGCTGTACAAAACTCTGGGATGGCCGCACTTGGAGTATTGCGTACAGTTCTGGTCACCACATTATAGGAAGGATGTGGAAACTTTGGAAAGAGTTCGGAGGAGATTTACTAGGATGTTGCCTGGTATGGAAGGAAGGACATAAAGGAAAGGCTGAGGGACTGGAGGCTGTTTCCGTTCGAGAGAAGAAGATTGAGAGGTGACTTAATTGAGACATATAAGATAATGGGAGGATTAGATAGAGCAGACAGTGAGAGCCTTTTTCCTCAGATGGTGATGGCTAGGACAAGGGGACATAGCTTTAAATTGAGGGGTGATAGACATAGGACAGATGGCAGAGGTAGTTTCTTTACTCAGAGAGAGTAGTAGGGGTGTGGAATGCTCTGAATACTTTATTCCGAGTAGTAGGGAATGCACTACCTGCAACATTTGTAGACTTCCCAACTTTACGGCATTTAAATGGTCATTGGATAGACGGATGGACGAAAATGGAATAGTGTAGGTTAGATGGGCATCGGATTGGTTTCACAAGTCGGCGCAATATCGAGAGCAAAAGGGCCTGTACTGTACTGTTATATTCTATGTTCTATGTATCAAAGACTTGACATAGAGAAATAATTTGTCTTGATTTGAATCACTGTGCAGTGATAGTGGTGGGAAATAGATTAAAACACAAAAATCCAAAGTTTCAATGTATTTTCTCCTATGTTCTTTATCTTGATAATTTAACTTGCTTCATTTTGATTTTTGTGAGATAAACTTCTGTTGTTAAAGAAACACTGCCATTGTCTGTCCTTTGATTCAGTGAATCATGTTAGCTTTAAAAAAAAGTAATAAATAATCCATTAGAAGAGATTTCATTCTGGAATCTGACTTGCCCATCAGCCGGAATCAGAATAAATGCGACTATATTAGAGCTTTCCTGCAAATTTATGTGCATACTTGAACTATCCAGCATGTAGATATTAATAACGCTCCCACATTATGTAAGTACAATTTGACCTATTCAATCAATACAGAGGAGTAGCCTTGATAGTTTATTGGAGAAAATTAAACATATGTGCTCTGATTCACCACAGAACAATGCCACAGCTTTCTGTTGTGCACAGAAGTACACAGACAGAACATTACACTGTTACAGATGCAAAACTGCCTTATAATGCAGATGGTCCTTTGCTACAATCCAAATTTACAGAATGTATAAGTGAACAACAGCTGAACTCTGAGTTATCTTTGCTGTGTTAATGTGCAGCAATAGGACCTTCTGGTTATTAAGAGAAAGGCCAGGTTAACTAGAGTTCTGTCATAGCAGCGAAGCATAGCAGCATGCCTCATATACAATCCATATTGAACATATTAATAGCCTCACGGGGAGGAAATGGTGTAGTGGTAATATCACTGGAATAGGAATCCAGAGACATTGCTGTCAGGCCATGGGTGTGAATCCCACTATGGTGGCATTCAATCAGTACAATCTGGAGCTGAAGGCAAGCCTAATGGTTATCATGAACCCACTGACAAACAACAATCCATCTGGTTCATTAATACGCTTTAGGGAAGGAAATCTGCTAGCTATACTTGGTTTGGCCTACATGTGACTCCAGACCCACGGCAATACGGCTGGTTCTATGCCAGGTAAAACCAGAATGAGGGGGCACAGCCTCAAAATAAGGGGGAGCAGATTTAGGCCTGGGTTGAGGAGGAACTTCTTCTCCCAAAGGGTTGTGATTCTGTGAAATTCCCTGCCCAGTGAAGCAGTTGAGGATCCCTCATTGAATGCTTTTAAAGGTAAAGATAGATGAAGTTTTGAACAGTCAAGGAATTATGGGTTACGGTGAGCGGGCGGGTAAGTGGAGGTGAGTCCACAAAAAGATCAGCCATGATCCTATTGAATGGTGGAGCAGGCTCGATGGGCCAGATGGTCTACTCCTGCTCCTAGTTCCTATGTTCTTATGTCCTTAACTGCCCTTTGAAATTGCCTAACAAGCCACTAGGTTGGATCAAAATGCTACATAGGCTAGTAGAAAGACTGAAATCAAACAGCTCACCTGGCATTGATCTAGACACCAGAAACAACAATGCAGACACATGCCCAGAGATCCTGCCAAGTCCTCCTTCCTCACAGCTGGGGCCTTGTGCCAAAACTGGGAGAGCTACCCCACAGTTTAGTCAAACAGCAGCCTGACATTATCATACTCACGGAATTCTATGTTGCTAACATTACCACCATCATCACCCTTAGGTATGGCTTGTCCCAAAAAAGGACAAGCCGAGCAGAGATGGCACAGTAGTATACAGTTGCCCTGGGAACCCACAAGAGGACCATGGATGCCAAATAGCATGTGACAGACAGGGCGGAGCAACCCAACAATGAATATATCAAATCTAATCTCTGCAGCTGCATCACATCCAATCGTGATTGGTGGTGTGCAATTCAGCAACAGCCAATCACTGCTCCATCAGTCAATACCCCAACTGATGGATGCTGAGGTTAACAGTGTTATCAAGAGGCACTTGATCAACAATAAGCTGCTCAGAGCTGCTCAGTTTAGTTCTGCCAACGTTCAGCTCCTGATCTCATTGCAGCTTTGGTTCAGGCATGGACAAAAGAGCTGAATTCAGGAAGTGAGTTGAGAGTGGTTGCCCTTCCATCCAGGTCGCGTTTGACAGCACATGGCATCAAGACTGATTCACATAGATTCACCGAAACAGTAAGTAGATCGAGGGATGATCTGATCATAGGGCTCAATAAATTAGAAATGTATGACAGGGCAGACACAGGGGAGTTATTTCCCCTGAGAGGGAATCCAGAAAACGTGGACAGAATCATTAATAACGGATAGGTCTTTCAAGAATATGCAACAGATAAGTGTGGTGCGCAATGGAAGCCTAGAATTCCCTCTCTTTGAACATTAGGGAATCTGGGACCATTTGGAGCTTTCGAGGTTGATTTTTCAGGGTATCAAGGGATGCACAACAAAGGCAACTGTTTCTGAGCTGTGTGGCTCTATGACTCTATAACAGGATTTGAAGAGCAGATGTAATGGACATGCTCTAGGGGTTGAATGGTCTCTTCTGACTCTGTATAAACACGGAAACAAATGAGAAATCCATTGCTAGCTTGCCAAGATCAATTTCACAGCTTGTGCCTCAACCAGTTTATCTTACTCCTGGAAGATTCAGCCTGTCGTTGTGATTTAGAATTGGCCAAAAATATCATGTCTGTCCACCAGGTTTCTTTGCAAAATTGTTTTTTTGAAAAAAAGAACAAAGAAACTAATTACTTCACCACAACATTCTCCAAGTCTATAGCTCTGCTCTTCTAACTGTGAAGGCATGTTCTTCTGTTTATTTCTAACCTACCTTTCTATCCAGCTTCCACTTAAATGCATCGATCTAATTCAGCCCAATTACTCCATGTCAGTAACAAATTCTAGATTTCAATCAATCACTCTCTGGATCATGTTATTTCTTATGAATCCCCTACTGGATTTACATTCCCAGTTGGAGTTATTCGTCCTGATAATCATTACCCGTTTGATTTTTTTTTGATGCTGGTTTTACATTCACATTTTTTTCACAAGGTACAGCAATGCTTACATTATATCTTGTATCAGAAAACTAGGCATAGACAAACTGAAAGATCCAACAGATGTTTATGACAGCTGGCTATTATACGTAGCTATCACGTTCATAGTTGTCTCAGCTAGTATTACGCTATAACTTGATTATAAAGTGCAACATGCTTTCTATACAGTGATGATCTCATGAGCAAAGGTATTCTGACCATGAGACATAATACTCCTTTTACAATGATAATGAATGATCCAAAACAGATGTCCATAGTTTTTTTATATAGGGGCAAATGCTATCAAATTCAATGGCTACAGACTGGTGAATCAGAGCTTGTAAAATGTAATACTTCAGAGGACTGGCAAGCCACCCTGACTTGGTAATCATGTACCTATCTGCGGAGGTATATGTTTGCTCTCTGTTTCACTGGTTTCACAACTGGGTTGTCTTGTTGCTAGTTCCTGTCACTCAACATCAGTGCACAGAGGTATCGTCTGAATGTTCTTCCTCACTACCTGTTCACATATGTTTGTCTGATCTGTCTTCTGTTCCTTCACAATGTTGTCCCACGACCAGCAAATTCTCTTTCTGATATGCACTGACTGTATATCTTTTGCTGGTAGTGTTTGAATTTCTGACACTCTCTCTGTCTGGTGCACAGTCTTGTTAGTTGTCTACCTGCTCACTGCTTTCACTCTCCTCTGTCTTTGAAGAAGAATGCCCTGTGTCTCCATTTGCCGTCGTAGCATACGTTTTGCTCAGGATGGTAATCCCGCCTCCATTGGTAATGCAATGGGGAAATCTTGTTTTGTTGTTCGGCACTGAAAGATCATTGATTTGATCATGCATGCATGAGTCATTGAATACCCTGATTCATCTCTGGCTAATACATATGCTAACCATCTTGTGTATTTCAGTATCCATCTATCCCTAGGGTCATGGCCAGAGAGCATGAGCAGAAATTGCGAACAAAACCTGCATTCTCTTCTCTACTTTCATGCCTAAATTCTGTATCTGTGAAAAATGGAGAAACTCACTAGGTTCAAAATGGCTGAGTGATCACATGATCATATTTCCAGAAGCATCTGAATCCCCTGCATTGCATAAACACCATGCAACTATTTCTCATGCAAATGACCTGGAGACGAGCCAATTGCTTCTAGCTCTCTCTAGACAAAGAAAAATCTCAAGACTCCTTATGCTGGAATGAACACTAATGTTTTCACAGTTACCTCATCACCTTACAAAATAACTTCCAATGACAGAGGTGAAGCCACACCGTTGGCTTAATGACCTTCGAAATTGCTACTGAGATTGAGCCCTCAGTACACAAAATGTCTGTTGTTGTCATAAGGCTGATATCTGAGCTTGTAAAATTCCTTAACCTGCATTTCTAGAATTCTAAGTCAGTTGCTGATTTAATATCATGTGATGAGTCCAAGGCCTCAGCTGCTGGAAGGTCTGCTCTCCAACTCTCTCTTTCTCAACGTTTTCATCTTCAGAAAGAATCACAGACTTTGCCTGCAAAACCAGGCTCATTCTTCAACTCCAAGAAATATTGCTGCATCTGCAACTCCCATCCAGCTCCATACCAACTCCCAGGAAAAGAATTGCTACAAGATCGGCAAACTGACAGAATCTCCATTGGACACCGACTCACTGGACTCGAAGTTTTGCAAACCAATACCAACATCTTTCATTTTTTTCAGAAATTATTAAGTTGCAAATTATTTCCTTCCGTTTCTCCTTTTTTCTGTCTTGTATGCATAATGAATAAAGTAGCAAGGCAATTCACCCACATTTTGAATGCTTTGTTCATAAAAATTATTATTTTAGAAGATTTAATATCAAAATTAGAATCTGAAAAACAAGAAGTTGGGAGGACCCTTCTACCCACCTCAGTAAGGAATGCTGGCTTGGGCTGAAGAGGAGAAAATCGATCATAATTTAAAATCACCCTCCTTCTTTTACCCGTGAAACAATTAACAGCTCATGTCAGATACTGATCTATTTATTTGATCCAAACGAGAAAAATGAAAGTTCATCAAAAGCGAAGGCTGAAATTTTAAAATGACCCTGAAATTTAATTGATCAAAGTGAGGTCCAGAAAAGTGAAATACCTGGAAATAAAATACCTTGTAAATCAAAGTCACAGCAAACTGTTTTTTAATGTAACTCTGGAATGATAGAGAGAGAGAGAGAGAGAAACACAACTTCTGAGAATTGGCCCTGGAATTACAAGAAAGGAATTAAACAGATAGAAAGTCTAGAGATACCCTTCCATCTGTGGCGAGTCTCCCTTCTTGAGAAACATATTTTTGAGGCTCAGTTGGTGCCTAAATTTGAGGATGGACTGGGAGTGACATCTTGGCCTGCATAGAAGATTGGCTAACTAATGGGAAGCGGACAGAGTAGGAGTAAATGGGTCTCTTTCAGGCTGACATGATATCATGAATGGTGTACCGCAAGGGCTGGTGCTGGGGACTCAACACTTTACCATTTATATAAATGATTTACATGAAGAGATTGAAGATACGATAGCTAAATTTACTGATGACACAAAGATCAAGAGGAAGATGGAGAGGACATAAGGAACCGACAAAGAGATATAGATTGCTTAAGTGAGGGGCAAAGATCTGGCAAATAGAGTACAATGTGGAAAGGTGTAAATTGTACAGTTTGACAAAAAAAGTAAAAGAGAAGCATATTATCTTACTGGTGAGAGATTGCAGAGCTTTGAAATGCAGAGGGAGCTGGGTGTCCAAGAATGAATCACAGAGTTAGTGTGCAGGTACAGCAGGTAATCAGGAAAGCAAATGGAATGTAATGATTTATTGTGAGGGGAATTGAATATGAGGATTTTGAGGCTATCCTTCAATTATACAGGACATTTGGTGAGACCGCATCTGCAGTACAATGTCCAGTGCTGGTCACTGTACATAGAGGGATTTAATTGCATTGGAAGCGGTTTAGAGAAGGTTTACTAGACTAATTTCTGGAATGGGTGGGTTGCCTTATGAGGAAAGGCTGGACAGGCTAGGCCTTTATGATCTGGAGTTTAGAAGTGTCAAAGATGACTTAATTGAAGTGTATACACACCTGAGGACACTTGACCGTAGATGTTCAAAGGACATTTCCTCTTGTGGGACAATCTGTAACTAGGGATCATGGTTTAAAAATATGGAGTCATCTATTTAGAACAGAAGTGAAGAAACATTCCCTCTATCAGTGGGTTGTGAATCTTTGGAATTCCGAACCTCAAATGGCAGCATATATAGAATCTTCCGATATTTTTAAGGGAAGGGGAGGCGGATCCTTGATTACTAGGCGAATGAAGGATTATTGAGGATACGCAGAATTGAGGTTAAAATCCGATTAGCCGTGATTTTAGCGATTGGCAGGGCAGGCTTGAAGGGCTGAATGGCCTAATCTTGTTGCATATTCATGTATTTTTTTTAATTCATCCATAGGATTAGGGCACCACTGACGAGACCAGCATTTATTGCAGAGACAACCACATTGCTGTGGGTCTGGAGTCACATGTAGGCCAGATCAGGTAAGGATGACAGTTTCCTTTCTTAAAGAACATTGATGAACCAAATGGGGTTTTCCAACAATCAACAACTAGTTTGTGGTCATCATTAGACTCTTAATTCCAGATCCTGCCATCTGCCTTGGCAGGATTCGAACTCTGGACCCCAGATTACCTGGGTGCCTGGATTAACAGTCCACTGATAATACCACTGGGCCATTACCTCTTTGCTCTGCACCAGAATCTTATCACAAAGGCCCAATGAACAGCCATGACCAAAAAGCAGGAGGAGGATTCGACCACCCTGTTCAAGAAATCTGAAGGAATCCACTGAGGTGTGCCCCACTAATAGTCCATGATGTGAATGTGGGAGAATGTCAACCAATATTTATCACAAGTCTAAAATCTGAGCTTCAATGTGCAATTCTGGGGAATTCTAAGTCAGTTGCTGTCCTCACATCATGAGCAGAGTAGCCCAAGGCCTTCGCAGCTAGAAGGCTTGCTCTCCAACTTTCCCTTTCTCTGTCTGTCTCTCTCTCTCTCTCTCTCTCTAAGATCTCATCTCCAGAATGAATCTCAGACTTTGCCTGCAAAGCTGGACTCATTCTCCAAGTTCAAGAAATACTGCTGCATCTATAACGGCCATCCAGCTACATTTCAACTCGCAGGAAAAGACCTGCTACAAGATTGGCAAACTGACAGATTCCCAATAGGACATTGATGCACAGGACTCTTGAGTCATGTAAATTAATGCCAACACTTTTGATTCTTTAAAGATATTGATAAGACACAGATTCTTTCAATCCCATTCTCTTTCTTTTTACCTTGTCTGCTGGTATATGGGAACTAAGTAGCAAAGCAATTTCCCCACATTCCGAATATTTTGTTCACAGACCTCTGGGTGGGGTAGAAGTAATGCAGCAACGATCTGTGGTTGCATTTTAAAGATTCTTGCTGTGGAGTCCATTTCAAAAATTGGGTATGAAAATCAGGATCTGTGGAACACCCTTCAGCTGACCTCAGTGACGGACAGGAGTAAATCAAACAACACCTTGCAAGCTTGGGTTTAAGAGGGGAAAGCAATCATAATTTCAACTCATCCCTATTCCCCATTTGTCCATGATACTGGTGTAAGATGGATGTGATCTTTTGTGTTATGCTGTTGGTATTCGGGCTTGTTTTGCTCTTCGAAATGACCTGTCCCATTATTCTGATTCCATCTCCATGTGACCAAGATGAACAAATCCTCTCAATCACTTCCCTCAGACTGTCCACCATTGAATGGTGATTTTTTTTTGCTCAGTTTTGGCAGTTGCCAATTGCAGCTGTTCACACTGGCTCTGGGCAAAATGTAACTGATCAATCTTGAGAACATCTTCAGCTTCATAAACAATAAGCAATAAGTACATCAAGAGGAAAATAAGACCATAAGAGATAGGAGCAGAAATTAGGCCTTCAAGTCTGCTCTGCCATTCAATCATGGCTGATGGATTTTCAATCCTATTTTCCCACTTTCGCCCCATAACCTTTGAACCCCTTGGCAATCAAGAACCTATCTATCTCTATTTTAAATATACTCCATGACCTGGCCTCCCACAGCCTTCTGTGGCAATGAATTCCATAGATTCATGACTCTCTGACTGAAGGAGTTGCTCCTTATCTCCATTTTAAAAAGGGCCTTCCCTTTACTCTAAGGCTGTGCGCCTTTGGGTCCTCATATCTCCTGCCAATGGAAACATCTTCCCAACATCCACTCTGTCCAGGCCATTCAGTATTCTCTAAGTTTCAGTTAAATCCCCCCTCAGCTTTCCATTGTGTATAGTTCCAAAGTCCTCAAACGCTTCTGATATGTGAAGTCTTTCATTCCTGGGATCATTCCCGTGACCCTCCTCTGGGCTCGCTCCAGGGCTAATACAAAATTGCTCCAATAAAATCTTGGTCTCTGTGTGGGTCAGGTAATCAGCTCAGATGTAATCACCCTGGTAACTGACTTATATCTTACATCAAAGCCAGATCTTTGGAATTATTAACTGATTTGGTGCATTATGTGTGGACCGTTCCAACACAGTGGGTACAATTTGAATCTCATGGTGACTGTACTGAGAACTGTATAAACTGTCAGTCCTGTCACTGTTGCACCATTTGGTATCGGTGAGGAAGACACGATGATCTTGCATATTGTTGCTGCAGTGTGATTCTGCCAATATAAGGAATTGGTGATCCATTCTATGCTATGGAATAGACTCTTTGTAAATGTGTATTGGTTCTATCTGTTCAGCTCTGGTAATTTCCTGACTTCTTTAATCCCCTGGCTTCTCCCTTTTGCTTTTCTTAAATATTAAAGTGAGCTTCACAATATTCCAATCTAAAGGAACAGCACAAGGCTCTCTATTATATTCCAGTCTAATCAGCTTCAGAGGACCAGGTTGCGTTTTGGAGGTTGCAAGTAGCTGGCTTGAGAATCTAGAGTTCTGCCTCAAAGCTCAAATAAGCAGTTTACAATGTTATTGCCATCAGTGTTCCTCAGCATGGCATGGGATGCTATTTGAGAATAAGAACTCAAAGCAGCCTGGGTATCCCACATGCAGTTTGCGTACTGGAGCAAACCTTTTGAACAGAGCCACACTTTACAAAATTGCAAAACACATCAATTTCAATGTTATTAATAAAAACGCTTAAAGATTTTCAGCTACCCCTTCTGTTAAAAAGAAGCCTTCTTTTGATCATGTTTACAGCATATTGTGGTATGGCATAACCACACAACTGAAAACAGATACTTAACATAACAATACGGTTCAGAAAAATGATGCCATCTACTATTGCCCTTATTAAAGCTTCAAAATTATCAAAACATTCACTGCATTTCATCACCACAAAGTACAATCCTTTTTTAAACCAGATGAGGTTATGAGACAATATGTAGCATCTTGCATAATTTGAGACCATCCACAAAAGGACATTTGGCCAAAAGCACAGTTCTAAACCTTTGAATTCTATAAGCTATAATTACATACCAGGGCATTAAAAGTAGACAGTCTAGAAACATTGTTGTGGAATTTACTTTTCCAAGCACCACGTAGCATTTTGAGATTTGCCTCCAAATTTGCATTTCGTTCAAATTAAAAAGGATTATTTTTACTTATAACCAAGGGTGACTGATTGGATGTTGCTTTCCTCCCAATGAATGTAGGAAGATAGGCTCCTTGAGTCACTATGCGCCTTTAGTTAGATCGTGGTGGATCTTTGCATTACCTCCACCTTCCTGTCTTTGACCTATAGATTCCACACCCTTTCCCAATGAAATACAATCAATCTCAAGCAGTGAAAGCTCCAATTGTGTTTGACTATTTGAGGAAAGAAAAACCCAGATTTCTACAACCTTTCATGAGGAAAACTCATTTCCTAATTTCACTGCTGGCTTCATGAGAAAATAATCTGACTTGATGAATTTAATGTACTGGCGTACTGAGTCACATCCCAGCTGTATAAATGTACTGAACAGGTAATAATGATTCACGGCCTAAGGCCACTTCAGGGAAATGAGCAAGCACTAAAATCCAAGCAATGGTGAATGCTGTTCTCAAATTTTCTTTTACATTAAAGATAATTCCCAATTGTGAAAAAAAGTGAGGGTTTTGAAAATGGTGTGGAAGACCAGAAATACGATTCATTCTTTTCAAATGTTCTCTTTATACACAGTGACCATCAATGATAGATGATCCGTGCTTGAACACACTCCAGACTCGCAAACCCAGTGACAACCTCACCTCTCGGTGACCCATTTCTGATTGACTGAGAACATCACCCATCACAAGCTGGTTACTGATCTGAGTAGTGAAGTCTTTGTTTCTACCTTCGAGGCAAAACATGGACAAATCTTGAGGGTGGGTCAGGGTAGATTTGCGACCACAAGTGGAAGATGAGGAACAGTCTAAAAGGGGATTGCGGCCATCTGAATCAGACTATCGTCCACAGCCTGAACCTTCACACACAGAGAGCTGTATCTGTTAGCTCACAACCATTCACATTGTAACAGCTGATGAAAGGCTCCCATCCAAATTGTCAATTCTCCTGCTCCTCAGATGCTGCATGCCCTGCTGGGCTTTTCCAGCACCACACACTCTCAACTACCTTGATCCTTTGCCTACTGACACAACAGGTCCACGGCAGATGCCATCTCCCTGAGGCCCTATACTCATCACTGGAACATCTGGACAACAAGGAGATTTATGTCAGCCTATTGATTAAAGCTCCACCTTCATTACTATAATTTCAACCAAACTAATCTCCAAACTCCTAGATCTAGGTCTCTGCTCCGTCCTCTGTAACTGGATCTTTGACTTCCTGACCCACAGACTGCAATCCATGAGAATAGGCAACGGCACAACAATCCTCAACACTGGCTTCTCGCGAAGGCTGTGTAGTCAGCCCCTTACTGTACCCCCTACACAGTCATGTCTGTGCGGCCAAATTTTGCCCTATCTCCATCTACAAGTTCACTAATGACACCGCCATTGCAGGTCAGATCTCAAACAGTGATGAGACAGAATACAGGAAAGAGATAGAGTGCTCGACGCCATAGTGTAACAATAACAATCTCTCCCTCAATGTCAGCAAAGTGCAGCAGCTGGCCATAGACTTCAGGAACCAAGCTGGAGGGCACGCCCCTGTCTACATCGATGGAGCTGAGGTGGAGATGGTCAACAGCGTCAGGTTCCTAGGAGTGATGATCACCTACAATCTGTCCTGGTCCACCCACATTGATGCAACGGTCAAGAAAGCACAACACCCTTAACTCATCTGGACGTTAAGGAAATTTGGCATGTCTGTAAAGACTCTTACCAATTTTTATAGATGCGACGTAGAAAGCATTTTATACGGATGTAACACAGCTTGGTACAGAGACTGCTCTGCCCAGGACTGTGAGAAACTACAGAAAGTTCGGAACACAGCCCAGTCCATCACACTCGCCAACCTTCCATCCATTGACTCTATCTATACTTGCCTCTGTCTCAGAAAGGCAGGCAAAACCATCAAAGACTCCCCCCACTCTGATGGGGCAGTAGATACAAAAGCTTAAACACATACATACCAACAGATTAAAGAGCAGCTTTTTCCCCACTGTTATTAGAATTCTGAATGGACCTCTCAAATTTTAAATTTAATATTAATCTCACTCTTTATGCACTTTCTCTCTGCAGCTGCAACATTGCATTCCTAGCTCTGTTCTATTACCCTGATGCGCTTTGTATGGTATGATCTGTCTGTACTGTACACAGAACAAAACTTTGCACTGTACCCAGGTACAAATGGCAATAATTAATCAAATCAAAAGACCTCTGCATATTGACCCGCAAGTGAAAGTTTTTTTCTCGATTTGTTGTATCAGAATCTTTGAATGTCTATTCAATCACCTCTTGAATCAAGAAAGATTAAGCCAAGAGTTCTAGCTTTTCCAGCTCTGTACAAACTGTTGTGATAACTAGAATACCCACAATTCCTTAGCTGAAGCCAAATAGTCATTTATAAAAGTCAGGCATAGTCTTTGCCTTCATATTTTTCTTCCTATTTGTATACAGCACAAGAGGAGGCCATTTGTGCCATTGCACCTATCACTGAAAAACCTATCCAATTAGTCTTATTCCCTTCTTTGTTCTCCACAGCAATGTAATGTTTGGTTAGTTGTTTGCATTTTCAAACCACATAAGACATAAGTCCTCCATTCTGCATCATCACCCAAACAATATATACATGATTGGGCACTTACTGGATGGGAAACACTGGTCAGAATTGAATGGCGTAACCCAGGTTTGGTGGCAGTGGTATGAGATGTGGTGATCAGGCAGCAGGATGGTAGATGGAAACTCTGTTGCCTTTCCTGATTAAGGGGAAGCCAGTAGATGGCCTTTCCACTTTGTTGACAATTGAGGTCCTCATTGGGTAATTATTGTCTCATGAAGGGCCTCATCCTGTCACTGGTATTGTTCAGCCAACAGAGGGTGAGGACAGACAACAATGATTGGGAGAATGACAAGCAAAACCTATATGCTGCTGTTTGTGTGTTTTTGTGGGAGTGGGGGACATTGTGCAATCAAGATTCCTGGCATATGGAGAAGGGCAGTGGGGTGGGGGATGCCCCGTCCTACTAAGAGCCACTTCCCTGCCTTTCTATTGACACCACACCCACTTAGCTGTCACTTACCTGTGGCAGAAATCTAGTGAGGAACCTAGGTTTCAGCTGGGTGTAATACCGGCAACAACCACTGCCTGCCTAGAGGCGCTGCTGCTCAATTGATCTGCTGGCCTCTGATTGGCCGGCTGCACTCAATGAGTTTCCACTCTTATGGCGGGTCCTCGGCCTTGAGGAGTTGTCTGGCAAGTGCCTGAGTGGCACGCCAAGCAAGACCTTCGTTACCTCCATTAAATCCAGCCCTGTAAGGGCAAAGTTATTTTCCTTTCTTCCCTCACTAGCTACAATAAAGATTCATTTTATTATTCATAGCCAAAGAAATGCTGCAATCTCTGAATAACCCAGATGCATTGCACAGAGTGTCCTGTGGCTGCTCCTGAGCAATGCATTCAGCTCCACTGAAAGATAAAGACTGCCCTTGGGAACTGCTTCAAGCAGACCAGACAATATCACCACAATCAACAAAAACAGCAAGAAACACAATGAGCACATTTCCAAAACCATCATCTGATGTCGGTTGCCATAGCAATATTGAGAATTAGTGCAAGAGTATTTTTAGTAGCATCAACAAAGCAGCATCCTTTTCCAAATATTTTTCCCTATTCCATATCAAAAAAAATCCAAGTATAAAAATCTTCAGTTTATTCTTTCTCTACAAATGTTTTGTGGCCTGGACTCACAGGTTGAGCCAAGGCTCTGGACCATCGCTAGACCCAGGTGCCTGAAGGAACGGAAGCATAGGTGCAAGGGACAGATGGTGGACCGGCAGCAGCATCTAGAGGAGCATTGGATAGCAGACAGGAGGTATGGAATCCCCACATTCCCAGGCCCACAGTTCGAGCTTGGACACAGCAGTCACGGGAATGGCAGAGGGCCATAACTGAGACCCCAGAGCTGGTTACAGAGATCCAGAGACTCTGGCTGACGTCAAGCAGCGACTAGAGGAACAACGGAAGAGGAAGAAGAAGAGAGAAAGATGGATTCAATTGCAGTAAAATCTTGCTTCATATTCACTGTTTCAAGATGGTGCTGGAGCGTGGCAACACTTTGCATATAACACACGATAAAACACTCTTCACTGTATTTTTACATGCGTGACAATAAATCTAAATCTAAAAAGCTAAAACAATTCATGCAAATTTCCTAAATCTGTTTTCACCAGGGAAGTGTTTCATTAATTATGGACTTTTGGAATGTGCAACATTTCACTTGACGATCTTTGATTGAGCTCTCATGAAGAAAACACTTGAAATCTGAGAAGCACATTAGGTTTTGTTCCCTGACTGCATTTGAAAAATTATAAAGACTGCGTCAGATTAAAGTTTGCATCATTTAAGAACAGCTCACAGAAATGAGGTCTACAGTTAGCAGGCAGTAACAATGTGCATTTATATAGCCCCTTTCACACCATCAAACACCCAAGGCAATTCACAAGAGCATTTTCACGCAATGATTTGATATTGACACAAGGATAATGGCTGGTGACCAACAGCGTTAAGCCTTAATGGCTGCCAAATGGAGAAAGAGGTTGTGAGGTGAGGCTGTTTGGAGAGGCACTCCAGAGCTCAAGGCCTACATATACTCATCAGCCACGGGGTGAAGGTAACTGAGGAGGGGGTTGTGCAAGAGAGTTGGAGGAATGTAGAGTTCTCAGAAGGTTGTAGGGATAGAGTTGAGATATATGAGAGAGAGAGAGAGAGAGAGAGGTGGGACCATGAAGGGATCAAACATAAAAATGAGAGTTTACAACCCATTGGTGAAACATCGATTCTCCTGGTCCTCGGATGCTGCCTGACTGCTGTGCTTCTCCAGCATCACACATTTCGACTCTGACTCTCCAGCATCTGCAGTCCTGACGTTCTCTCACCATTGTAGATTAGCAAGCCCGGAGCGGGATAGATGAAAGGAATTAGTGAGAGTTAGGACCCAGATACCAGAATCTCAGATGAACTTAAGATCATCCTAAGTGGCGATGATTGAATGATTTCATGTTTACCACCTACCTCACTGGAATCCTGTGCTCTGTCTGGAGTTTCTTGCTCTGTCTCTACAGGGGCCATGCTGTTCTCCCTGAAAAGTGAAGTGAAGGCAATATTTACACAGGACATTATTGGAGAAGTAGACACACATGCCAGAGAACTTGCAAGTGCACCATTTCAAACGTGCTGCGTTCCCTGCTGTGTGACATTAACAGGCGCAGAGATGGAGATGTCGGCACTGATGAAAAGTGCATTATTTACATACTCAAGGCCTACGTACTGCCAGGGTCATGTGCTACAGCCTGGAATGACTCCAATATAAATATTGAGGTTCACAGTGATTTTAACAGCCAAGGGCAAGGGACAGGGAGCGAAGGCTGCAACCACGGATAAAGCATTGAATGTAAAGGTACAGGCAAAGCTCAGTCTTCTCAAAGCTAATGTCTGCACCTCTACTAGGGAAACTGAAAGAAGACAGAGGGTGGTGGTTGATGGGAAATGTTCATCCTGGTGTTCAGTTACTAGTGGGGTACTGTAAGGATCTGTTTTGGGACCACTGCTGTTTGTCCTTTCCATAAATGACCTGGATGAGGGCGTAGAAGGATGGGTTAGTAAATTTGCGGATGACACTAAGATCAGTGGAGTTCTGGATAATGTGGAAGGATGTTGCAGGCTACAGAGCAACATAGATAAGCTGCAGAACTGGGCTGAGAGGTGGCAAATGGAGTTTCATGCAGAAAAGTGTGAGGTGATTCACTTTGGAAGGAGCAACAGGGCTAAGACTCTTGGTAGTGTAGATGAGCAGAGAGATCTTGGTGTCCATGTACATAGATCCCTGAAAGTTACCACCCAGGTTGATAAGTTTGTTAAGAAGGCAGATGGCATGTTAGCTTTTATTGGTAGAGGGATTGAGTTTCAGAGCCATGAGGTCATGTTGCAGCTGTACAAAACTCTGGTGTGGCCGCACTTGGAGTATTGCACACAGTTCTGGTCACTGCATTACAGGAAGGATGTGGAAGCTTTGGAAAGGGTCAGGGGAGATTTACTGGGATGTTGCCTGGTATGGAGAGAAGGTCTTATGAGGAAAGGCTGAGGGACATGAGGCTGTTTTTGTTAGAGAGAAGAAGATTAAGACTTGACTTAATAGAGACATAAAAGATAATCAAACGATTAGATAGGGTGAACAGTGAGAGCCTTGCTCCTCAAATGGTGATAGCTCACTTGAGCAGACATAGCTTTAAATTGAGGGGTGATAGTTATAGGTCAGATGTCAGAGGTAGTTTCTTTACTCAGAGAGTAGTAAGGGCATGAAATGCCCTGCCACTTTAAGGGTATTTAAATGGTCATTGGATAAACATATGGATGATAATGGAATAGTTAGATTAGATGGGCTTCAGATTGGTTTCACAGGTTGGCACAACATCAAGGGCTGAAGGACCTGTAATGTGCTCTAATGTTTTATGCTCTATGTAACCTCCACGTCTTGCCCCTACAGCACCTTCCCGGTCTGCTCCAGCCACCACAATATTCTAATCAACACATCTTTGGAGGGCACTTCCCAAATATATAACACCCATGGCCTGGAAGGACAAGTGCAGTAGCACTGTTGCCTCCATCGTGTGGACATATTTACCAGTTCTTCATTGTGGCAGAGTCAAAATGTCACCCAGTAGCACAGTGCACCAGACATGCAATGGTGGTTAAAGGAGGCTTATTCTTACTTTTTCACAGGCAAAGACAGATTTCCTAATAAATACTGGACTCCATAGCAAAAGCCTACACACAAAGAACTTTTTTAAAAAAAAAACCAACAACAGGTCAACTGGATGTCCATCGGAAGCCCCTCGTCAAAACCAAAACTGTTAGTGCCTTGGATGACCTCACACAGCCAAATACTTTCAAAGTGTAGTCACTGCGGTAAAGTGGGAAAACACAGCAACCACCTTACACACAGTGACTTCACCAATGCTTACTGAGGACCATCACCACTCTTCAACAAACAATGCTGTGGGATCTGCCCCTGTCCAACCTCAGACCCAACCAGCTCAGCTTTTGGAACATTTAGTGTGAAGCCTCAGCAGCCAGAGAGCAGGAGGGTCTATCTGCCAGTCAAAACAAACCAGCCATGACTTCGCCAAAACAGCTGATAATGCCATCTGCTACCAGCCTCCTGGCTGTTCCAATTCCATCATTTGCAGATTGTTGTATATGACAGAATACTGTGCAGTGCAGACCTAATCAACTGTTCAAAATAACATTTAGATCCTTAAAGTTTTGATATACAAATCAGCATGGTCTATACCTCAGTACGCAGAACAACAGAAAGGTGGGTCAACATGAAATAATGCCAGAGATGATTTGGGTTTGAAATGGATGGGTGAGGAGATGACATGTCCCACCTTCAACCCGCTTTACAAATGGAACCCTGAGGGTAGAACCTCCTAAGGTGTGTGTGTGTGTGTGGTGAATGTTTGGGACCCCCTCTCGATAGCTCCCAATCACCCTTGCCTTCGATCCCCTCCATCTCTTGTTCCTCTGCTGCCACTGACTCCCCTCACTCATCACTGAGCCCCTTGAAGTTCTCAGCCTCTGGGCCTCCTGGTGGTGCAGACGGTCGATGGAGAGCTTCCAGACTCCCAACTAGCCAGCAGGTCCCAAGGACTGAATTTGCACCCAGGATACGAAATCCCAGGACAGGCCAGTGGAGTGCCTGAGTGTCACTTCTATCACCGTGGGACTCTCCTTTTGCCTGTCCAGCATAAAGACAAGACCCTCACCCCCTCCCACACCCCCGAGATAAAACTAAGCCCCTTGTTTTTTTTTCTGTAAATGCCAGTCCAGTCTCAATTCTCTCATTGCACCAAATTCCCTCACTCACCAAGTCCCGAATTCAGTACATGCCCTCTGTATTCACACGAGCAATAATTCCAAAGATCAAAGTCAAGACTGCTGGCAGTAATTACTAGCTTTAACTAATTAACTAACAGTGCGACTGTGACTCACAGTCAGCTTGTTTACCATTGACTAATGCTGCAAAGGAAAGTACAAGTTAAGGTTGAAGTTAAGATCAAAGCTAAAGGCAAACATTAACGAAGCTTTAGAAATGGATCAACCCAGAAAGTCCTTAAAATGTGCTCTCTCACCAGCTGCCCCAAATACAGGAGCAGCATCACATAAAACTATCAGATGTTGCAGAAGTCAAGGGCTTTGTTGCTGGACATGTAATTCCACTTTGGGAGCTGCCAGCTGGGAACATGGATAAGCAAACTATAAGGCACTCCCAAGTTCTGCACATCAAGCAGTTCTAGTTTCTAGACTTGAAGGAAGGGAGACCTGACAAGTTTCAGTTGTTTTGTACTCAGCATCTTACATCATGGAGTCAACATTGGGTGTCATCAACTGGTCACTTAAAATGAGGCTCTGAAATGAAAGACTTAAACAGTGAGAGTATTATTTCTCTGAAACGGTTATGGCTCCAAATTCCAAGATCCGAAGTGAGGCAAGTTCCTCCCTCATGGGAAATTTCATTTGGACGGAATGTTGGTCAATTTTCTGAGCCTCCTTGTTCTCTGGGACAGTAGCCTTTATGTATGGACTGTGTTTAATGCACTCCTCATTTTTAACCGAGGATGCTAATCGAGGATGGCTACTCCACAGCCACAGGGAATGGAAACAGAGATTGCTATTCAAGGTAGAGATCCTCAATCTGTACACAGCCTGGAGGGACTGGGTGGGGGTGGGGGGGCTTGCTAACTCTCCCTGGGGCCTTCACATTGTTTTCTACACAATCCCAGTTGATGGATGTTTCTCCACTGCCTGCTGTTATTCTGCCCCTGCTTAATGAATCATTCTATTGGTCATTTAATCTTGATTTTACTACCTTACAGTGGCTCAGTGGTTAGCACTGATGTCTCACAGCACTAGGGACCCGGATTCGGTTCCATCATCAGGTGACTGTCTGTGTGGAGTCTGCACGTTCTTCCCGTGTCTGCGTGGGTTTCCTCCGGGTGCACCAGTTTCCTCCCACAGTCCAAAGATGTGCACGTTGGATGGATTGGCATGCTACATTGCCCATAGTGTCCAGGGATGTGTAGGTTAGGCGCATTAGTCAGGGGAGATGTAGAGTGATAGAGTAGGGGAATGGCTCTGGGTGGGATATTCTTCAGAGGGTTGGTGTGGACTTGTTGGGCCAAAAGGCCTGTTTCCACATTGAGATTCTATGTATTGCAGGAACTGCATTACTGAAATAATCAGATCTGCATGGGTTTTAAGAGATGCAAAACCTTTATTTATATTCACTGTCTGGCTTGTTTATATTTTACAGTGGAAGCTTAGCAAATGATTTGTGACATCCATGTATGAGGGTGTGTGGGTCTAAGAGGGTTAAAGGTGAGGAGTGCATTAAACACAGTCCAATATGATGGTGTTACCTGGATGGAGGGAGCAGTTTGAAAGATCTCAAAGGAGTATGACCTAGTGTCAAGGATTGCCTCACAGTCACAGTAACAATGTCTATCAAACTGAACTAACTTGCAACTGGTTGCTGTCATTCAATAAATAATGTATTTGAGATGAAAGCCTTTACTACTCCACTACTACATAAAGCAGATCCTGTAGGTCCCAGCCAGGAGAGACAATGTGGACTTCAACAGTTTCCTCATTTCCCCTTCCCCCACCTCACCCTAGTTTCAAACTTCCAGCTCAGCACTGTCCCCATGACTTGTCTGGACTTGTCCTACCTGCCTATCTTCTTTTCCACCTATCCACTCCACCCTCCTCCCTGACCTATCACCTTCATCCCTTCCCCCACTCACCTATTGTACTCTATGCTACTTTTTCCCCACCCCCACCCTCCTCTAGTTTATCTCTCCATGCTTCAGGCTCTCTGCCTTTATTCCTGATGAAGGGCTTTTGCCCGAAACGTCGATTTTCCTGCTCCTCGGATGCTGCCTGAACTGCTGTGCTCTTCCAGCACCACTAATCCAGAACGGTCGGAGCAAACCTACCAGGTAGAAATTATCCAACTATGAGCTGTGGTGAGGATCCATCATTCCAATATATATACAATTCCATGATCATATAGTTGCAAGCAAACATTTAATATTTGATTCAACCTGAGAACTGACAGAGGGGAGAAACTATTTGTCCAAATCATTATAATCGTTCTTTTCAGCAGGATTGCCACTCTGTTTGACAAGTTTGGAACCACTAACTTGGAGTCAGCAACCATCTCAGTTTATCTAATGCTGAAAGCTTCATTTAGCATTCATTACCATGTGTCTCAACTAGTCCTTCACAAATCTGCCTGGCCTCTTACATCCTACTCACACAAGGCTCAACTTTATTCAAATACCGCTGCCTGAGCCCTAATCCACATCAAGTATCGGGCGAAAGTGAGGACTGCAGACACTGGAGATCAGAGTCGAGAGTGTGGTGCTGGAAAGGCACAGCAGGTCAGGGGCATCCGAGGAGCAGGAGAATCAACATTTCAGGCAAATGCCCATCAAGTATTGTTTACCCATCACTGCTGTCTTCCCCAACTTCTAGGTAAGCCAGGTCTCAATTGTAATATTCTCCTCCTGGTTTCCCAATCCCTTCAACCCTCCCTATGTCTTTAACCTCCCCCATCTCCACAACTCTCTGTCATATCTGCATTCATGTAATTCTAGCCTGAAGCATTCTGATTTTATTCACTCCATTACTGTCAGCTCTGCTTTCAGCTGCCTAGATGCTGAGCTGTTAAATTCCTTCCCTAAACTTCTCTGTCTCTATCCTTCCTTTAGTTTTTACAGTGCTCCTTCAAACCTACCCTTTATTTGCGTCAATGTAATTGCTTCATTCCATTCCTGGTAAATGCCTCGGGCTGATTTTGTTCAGTCAAAAGTGCTGTACAAATACTGTAAATACTCATATAAAATCAGAAAATCTCAACAGTGTGGAAGTAGGCCATTTGGCTCATTGAGTCCCCACCAGACCCACGCCACTATCCTGTTACCCTGCATTTCCCAAGACTAACTCACCTAGCCTACACATCCCTGAATACAATGGGGCAATTTAGCATGCAAATCCTCCTAACATGCACCTCTTTGGACTGTGGGAGGAAACCCACACAAACATAGGGAGAATGTGCAAACTCCACACAGACAGTCGCCCGAGGTGGGAATTGAACCTGGGTCCCTGGGGCTGTGAGGCAACAGTGCTAACCACTGACAACCTTTGGCCGAAAAATTCTAATGTTTCTTTTAAAAGTCATTCCCACCTTTTCAGGGACTAAGTTAAGCTCAAAGAAATTCAGAACCAAATATAATCTGTCCAATCACTCAAAATTCTGATTTCATGATAAAAAGTTACACTTAACATATTTTTTCATGTCCCTTTTTTATAAGGATCTGAAAGGATTAATCTAAAGAAGTGCAGTAAGCATCACATAAAATGATGATGTCACATAGACTTGTGTGGATATACAGCTCTGGGTCTTAATGGAGACAGACCAATTATCTAGACCTCTCTTGTAGTGACAATAGCTATCATACCCACTGTAACTTGTACCTAGTTGTTATCGTTTAATAAACTATATCTGGTTTAAGACAAGGCCTCTTCTCATTAGACTACCTGGTGACGTTCCTCTACCACGTTACAAAGTCAAGCTCTGTAAATCTCAAACTGAGTGGCCGAACATTAACCTGATGTACCTTTCCCCAGAGTGAGAATGAGATATATTGGTCCCTGTCATTTCCGCTTGTCAACTAAGGCAGGAACAATGTGTATCAATTTTGTGTTTTGGGGGCAGAAAGTAGCAGATGGGAGAACAGAAATAAACACTACAGGATGCACAGGTCAGCTCCCAGAGCCAGCATTAAAATAAATGAATGCCTGGGGCCTTGCATCACCAAATATGGTCCCCATTCTCTCTGGGGACGGGTGACTGACGGTTACAAATTGGGTCCTTGTGCATACTGACTCAGTGCAATCTTATTCCATCGAGGCCTAGATTAAGGAGCCACCAGCATATATTTTCTAATTGTGTTTCCCACAGTTTCTTTGCCTTTCCTCCCCTCCGCCCTGGGCAGGCATGAAGCTGCAGGCCCAGTCAATGCCTCTCACCCACATTGTGTAGTAATAGTAAATAGTCCTAGAGAGAGAAAGGAACAACAACTGACAATACGGGCATCACTTCTCCTACTGCTTTGTAGATTATTTTGAGAGTCACTGCAGATTTGCTGAACAGATGTGTTTTCTTTGAAAATTCGGTCTCTCACAAATATTATCTGTGTAAACATTAACCCATAACTTTTTGTCCAAAAACATTCAACCTTTATACTGTACATATGGCAAATATAAATTGCTGTTGTAGGTTAATAAAATGTTCATAAAACTTCTTGTCAAAATAGTTTGGAAAATTCCAATTTTAAAATCAAATTCCAAAGTGTACCTGCCTGTGTTGATATAAATAATTCATTATTTGTTGTTAAAACCTACCATTATATGACAGTCTGAAGGCAAAACTTAATATGTGCACTTGCCAGTTACATTCCAGAATTGATCACTCCAAGTAGCAAAAATGTCAAATCTGAGATTGAATGTCAGTTGTTTTCTCTGGGTTTTTTTTTCTTCTGATAATGTTAACCCATCCTGCCTAGCAAGCTTCCACAATAATCTGAAGATGGACTGCTTTATACCTATAAATCCACAGGACAGAACCTCAGCAGTCATATGGAGGAGGCCACACAAGTTATACATGTCTTCCAATTAGCTGCAAAAGCCATCAACCTTCCAGACGCTAGTTATTTTCAAAGCTCTGCTTTACCACAGGGAAATTAGCTGTTGAATTTTGAAATAGAACATAGAACATTACAGCGCAGTACAGGCCCTTCGGCCCTTGATGTTGCGCCGACCTGTCATACCAATCTGGAGCCCATCTAACCTACACTATTCCATGTACGTCCATGTGCTTGTCCAATGATGACTTAAAGGTACTTAAAGTTGGTGAATCTACGACCATTGCAGTCAAAGCATTCCATACCCTTACTACTCTCTGAGTAAAGAAACTACCTCTGACATCTGTCCCAAATCTATTACCCCTCAATTTAAAGCTATGCCCCCTTGTGCTCACTGTCACCATACTTGGAAAAAGGCTCTCCCTGTCCACCCTATCTAACCCTCTGATTATCTTATGTCTCTATTAAGTTACTTCTCAACCTTCTTCTCTCCAACGAAAGCAGCCTCAAGTCCCTCAGCCTTTCCTCGTGAAACCTTTCCTCCACACCAGGCAACATCCTAGTAAGTCTCCTCTGCACCCTTTCCAAAGCTTCCACATCCTTCTTATAATGCGGTGACCAGAGCAGTACACAATACTCCAAGTGCGGCCGCACCAGAGTTTTGTACAGCTGCAGCATAAACTCATGGTTCCGGAACCCGATCCCTCTATTAATAAAAGCTAAAACACTGTATGCCTTCTTAACAACCCTGTCAACCTGGGTGGCAACTTTCAAGGATCTGTGTACCTGGACACCGAGATCTCGCTGCTCATCGATACTACCAAGAATCTTACCATTAGCCCAGTACTTTGCATTCTGGTTACTCCGACCAAAGTGAATCACGTCACACTTGTCTGCATTAAACTCCATTTGCCACCTCTCAGCCTAGCTCTGCAGCTTATCTATGTCTCTCTGTAACCTGCAACATCCTTCGTCACTATCCACAACTCCACCAACCTTACTGTCGTCTGCAGATTTACTAACCCACGCTTCTACACCCTCATCCAGGTCGTTTATAAAAATGACGGACAGCAGTGGACCCAATACCGACCCTTGCGGTACACCACTAGTAACGGGGTTCCAGGATGAACATTTCCCATCAACCACCACCCTCTGTTTTCTTTCAGCAAGCCAATTACTGATCCAAACTGCTACATCTCCCACAATCCCATTCCTCCACATTTTTTACAATAGCCTACTGTGGGAACCTCATCGAACGCCTTGCTGACATCCATATACAATACATCAACCGGTTTACTCTCATCTACCTGTTTGGTCACCTTCACAAATAAAAAAATTATCAGTAATGAGCAGGTCAAGTTTATTTGATATAAGATGGTAGTAGATGTATTGAATGAGCTGCCAGAGGAAGTGGTGGAGTCTAGTACAATTGCAACATTTAAAAGGCATTTGGATGGGTATATGAATAGGAAGGATTTGGAGAGATATGGGCAGGGTGCTGGCAGGTGGGACTAGATTGGGTTGGGATAACTGGTCGGCATGGACTGGTCGGACCGAAGGGTCTGTTTCAATGCTGTACATCTCTATGACTCTATAAAAACAGAAAATGCTGGAGAAATTCAGCAACATCTGTGGACAGAGATGCAGTGTCAATGTATCAAATTTGATAGGATTCCTCTTCAGAACTTTACAGTATTTTGCTTTTATTACAAGCTAATTTGATTGGTGTGTGCTAAAGAGATTTGCATGCATTGCAGCAGATGTAAAGGGAATGGACTGTGGGAGGATGAGAGAAGTTTGATGTCTACAATCTAGGAGAAGTGGTTAAAAAGTAGCATCAGTGGTGTATCAGGAAGATTAAATGATGTATAGGCAAGTTTAAATCAAATTCCTTTAACATCAGTTAAACAAGGCATCGAAGGTATAAACATAATTAAGGGGAAAGTAAAAGTACAGAAGTAAACAGTCATTGGATGCCTATCAGATGTGTGACAAATGTTTGAAATGCAGTGTGGGTTAATGCATTGGCTAAGGGAAGACAAAAGAGATAAAGTTAGGAAGGTTTGATGTTAGACTGGTCAACTGGCAAAAAAGCTCTGAGCATGTTCACTGGATTGGCAGTTATCAGGCTAGGTAGCTTGGTTTGATTGGTGGCAGGCTGGTTGAATTGTTTGATAACATTTACAGAAAGGTGTGTGCCCTGTTCAGTGACAGCACACTTACCTCTCAGTTCATTCAATCCTCCACCAGACATTTGACCACATTATCTAGGTCAATGCTCCAGTGCAGTACTGAGCAAAAACTGCAGTGTTAGAGCTGCTGCCTTTCAGAAAGGACCCCATTATCATTTTGAGGTGGGTGTCAATAACTCAGGAAACCATGTTGAAGAACAGCAGAGCAGTTCCCCCTCTGTGACCTGGGCAATAGTTATTCCCCAACCAACATTGCAAGCAGAGATTATCCAGTCTGTTGCTATTAATTAGAATCACAAAATCCTTCCAGTAGAGATGGAGGTCAAATGGCCCACAATGTCTGCACTGACCCTCCAAAGATCATCCCACCCAGACCCAGGCCAGTCCCATAACCTGATATATCCCATGGCTAACCAACCTGGCCTGCACATCCCGGCATGGTGGCTCAGTGGTTAGCACTGTTGCTTCACAGCGCCAGGGACCTGGGTTCAATTCCCGCCTTGGGCAACTGTCTGTGTGGAGTTTGCACATTTTCCCGGTGTCTGTGTGGGTTTCCTCTGGGTGTTCCGGTTTCCTCTCACAGTCCAAAGATGTGCAGGTCAGGTGAAATGGCCATGCTAAATTGCCCGTAGTGTTAGGTGCATTAGTTAGGTGTGAATGTAGGGGATTGGGTCTGGGTGGGTTGCTCTTCGGAGGGTCGGTGTGGACTTGTTGGGCCACACTGTAGGGAATCTAATCTAATCTAATCCCTGGACACTATGGGCAATTTCCCACGGCCAATCCACCTAACCTGCACATCTTGGACTAAGGGAGGAATCCAGACCATCTGGAGGAAACCCATGCAGACATGGGGAGAATACGAAACTCCACACAGACAGTAATTGAACCTGGGTCCCTGGTGCTGTGGGGCTGCAGTGCTAACCACTGAGTCACCATACCGCCCTTAGTACTTTTGAAGCATAGCTATTATTGTAGATGGAGGAAACATGGTAGATAATGGAATGGTCAAGGTTCAATGAGGCAAATTACAAGATAATATGCTTCTTTTTTTAACAAACAATTTGGAAAATTGCCAAGCTGCGAACTATAAACAAAAAGCAGGACAACTCCAACCCAGACAATTACTGCCCCATCAGTCTACTCTTCATCATCTGTAAGGTGATGAGAAGTGTCATCAACAGTGCTGTCAAGCAGCACCCACTCAGCAGTAACCTGCTCGGTAATGCCCAGTTGGGTTCCACCAGGGCCACTGAGCTCCTGGCCTGATTCCAGCCTTGGTTCAAATATGGACAAAAGAGCTGAATTCCAGAGATGTGGTGAGAGTGACAGCCCTTGATATCAAGGCTGTATTTGACCAAGTGTGGCATCAAGGGGGCCTAGCAAAACTGAAATCAAAGGGTATTAGGAACAAAATCTCTGTTGGTTGGAGTCATATCTTGCACTTTGGAAGATGGTTGTGGTTGTTGGCGGTCAGTCGTCTCAGCTCCAGGATATCTCTGCAGGAGCTCCTCAGGGTAGTGTCATAGGCCCAACCATCTTCAACAGCTTCATCAATGACCTTCCCTCCATCATAAGGTCAGAAATGTTTGCTGATGATTGGTTCAGCACCAGATTCTGAAACAGTCGACGTCCAAATGCAGCAAGATTTAGATAATATCTAGCAATCCCTTTGATATTTATTCGTGTCTGAATTACTGAATTCCTGACAATGGGGGTTTTCACTGACCAGAAACTGAACTGGACTAATCAGATAAATACTGTCACAACAAGAGTAGCTCATAGACTAAGAATTCTGCAATGAGTAATTCACCCCTTGACTTCGAAAGGCCTGTCTACCATCTATGTGACACAAGTTGGAACTGTGCAGGAATAATTCCCACTGTCCTGGACAAGTGTATCTTGAATAGCTTGACACCATCCAGGAGAAAACTGCCCACATGATTGGCACCACATCCGGCAACATTTACTCCCTCCACCATTGATGCTCAGCAGAAGCAGTGTGTGCCATCTACAAGATGGACTGCAGAAATTCATCAAAGCTCCTTAGACAGCACCTTCTAACCCTATGACCTCTTCTAACCAGAACGTCAAGAGACAAGGAATACTACCACCTGCAAGTTCCCTTCCAAATCATTCATTATCCTGACTGGGAAATATATTGCCATTCTTTCAGCGTCAGGAATTTCCTTCGAACAGCATTGTGGGTCTACCCACCAGTGTTCAAACAGAAAACTCACCATCAACTTCTCTTGAGGGCAATTGGGGAGGGTAATAAATGACGGTTGGCCAGCAACATTCCCGTCCCATGAATAAATAAAGAAAAATCACAAGCAGATTATCTCATCACTCATTTCATTGATACTTAAACTGTTGCACATCATTGCCATGTTTCCTACATCTATAACAATGTTTACTCAACTGTAAAGTGATTTGCTGTGTCCCAAGGTCATGACGTGTTGTATAACTGTATGCCTCTCTTGACAATTATAGAGTCAGCACGGAGACCGGCCCTTCAGCCCAAACTGGTCCATGCTGACCAAAATGTCCATCCACGCTAACCTCATTTCCCTGCATTTGGTCCATATCCTTTGAAACCTTTCCTATCTATGTATTTTCCCAAATGCCTTTTACATTTTGCTAATGTACCCACCTCAACCACTTCCACTGGCAGCTCATTCCATATGTGTACCACCCTCCATTAAAAAAGTTGCCCCTCAGGTTCCCTTTTATTCTTTCCCCACTAACCTCTCCCCTACCCTGGGAAAAAGAGGCAGTGCATTCACTCTATCCATGCCTCTCATGACCTTATGCACTTCTATAAGAGCCCACTTTCAATCTCCTACACTCTAAAGAGAAAAGTCCTAGCTTGTCCAGCCTCTCCCTTTAACTCAGGCCCTTGAATCCTAGCCACATCCTTGTAAATTTCTTCTGCACTCTTTTCAGTTTAATAATATCCTTTCTATAGCAAGGTGATCAAAACTGAACACAATACTCCAAGTGTGGCCTCACCAGCATCTTGTACAATCACAGCATAACTTCCCGACTTCTATACTCACTGCCCTGACTGATGAAGGTCAGTGTGCCTTCTTCACTGCCCTGTCTACCTGTGACTCCATTTTCAGAGAAGTGGGCACCTCAGCTCCAAGGTCTCTCTGTTCCACTACACACCTTAAGGCCCTACCATTCACTATAAAACTCTTACCTTGATTTGACTTTCCAAAATGCAAGACTTATGCACTTATCTATATTAAACTCTATTTACTATTTCTCGGCCCACTTCCCCAAACTGATCAAGGTCCTGCTGCAATTTCTGAGATCCTTCCTCACTGTCCATGATACCGCTTATTTTAGTGTCATCTGTAAACTTATTAATCATACCTTGTACATTCTCATCCAAATCATTGATGTAGATAACAAACAGTAATGGGCCCAGCACTGACCCCTGAGGCAGTTCACTAGTCACAGGCCTCCAGTCTGACAAGCATCCTTCCACTATTACCCTCCTACCATCAAGCCAATTGTGTATCCAATTTTCCAGCTTCCCCTGGTTTCCATGTGATATAACCTCTCCAAGCAGCTTATCATGTGGAAACTTATCAAAGGCTTTACTGAAATCCATATAGACTACATCTACCACCCTGCCCTCCTCAACCTTCCTGGTCAATTCAAAGAACTCTAACAAATTTGTGAAGCATGATATCCCACACACAAAGCCATGCTGACTACCCCTAATCAAACCCTGTCTTTCTAAATGTATGTATATCGTATTTTAGAATCTTCTCGAGTAACTCACCTACCACAGATGTTAAGTTGACTGGTCTATAGTTCCCAGGCTTTCCTTTGCAGCCCTTCTTGAATAACTGCATAATATTCGCTACCCTCCAGTCTTCTGGAACCTCACCCGTGGCTAACGGTGATGCTAAAATATCAGCCAGGACCTCCACAATCTCTTCTCTAGCCTCTTGCAGTGTTCTTGGATATATATGGTCAAGACCAGGAGATTTATCCACCTTCATACATTCTGATACATCCAACACCTCCTATAGTGTGATAAGGACTGTTCCCGAGATATCACCACTAACTTCCCCAAGTTCCCAAGTCTTTGTGTCTTTCTCCATGGTAAATACAGAGGAGAAATATTCATTGTGGACCTCACCCATCTCCTCTGGTTCCACTCTTACATGTCCACTTTGGTCTCTGAGGGGATCTATTCACTACCTATTTATTCTTTTTCCTTTAGTGTACTTACACAACCTCTTTGGATTCACCCTACTCCTTTCAGTCAAACCTATCTTGTGCCCCCTTTTTGCCCTCCTGATTGCCTTCTTCAGTAAACTTCTATATCCTCTGTTACCTTTGATCCCAGCTGCCTGTACCTGAGGCATACTTTCTTCCTTCTGGCTAAAGCCTCAATATCTCTTGCCATCTTCACTTCCCTATTCCTGGGAAATAACCCGACCTACTTTTGGAGCAGAATAAGTGACTAGGGATGACAGTGGGGAGCACTTTGGAACCAGTTCTATTAATTTTAAAATTGTTAAGGTCTAGAAGTTCAAGTTCCCTATTCCTGCCAACCTTGCCCAAAGCCCTCACATGAACATTCAGATCTTTAACTCTAGCTATCTCACTTTTAAAGACCTCCCACTTACCAGAGTCAGAGATCCCTTTGCCTACAAACAAATTACTCCAATCAACCCTTGCAGGCCCCTGTCTAATTCCAACAAAATTTGCCTCGCCCCAATTTAGAACTTGAACTTCTAGACCTTAACAATTTTAAAATTAATAGAACTGGTTCCAAAGTGCTCCCCACTGTCATCCCCAGTCACTTATTCTGCCCCAAAAGTAGGCCGGGTTATTTGATATTCATATGTCATTCACTCACCCAATCCAAACACATACCCAATGCATAACAGTGAGATTCTGTTTTTGTCATTGATCAGGTCACACAGACACTGAAAGATCAATTGTTATGAACCATTACTGTAAATAAACTCTCGAATCCTGGTTTGTGTCATGACGAATGATTTAATGGCAGACATTGGGTTGTAAGAGACAGTGTTCCTTTGTAGTGGCACAGGGTAATTATAGTGGCAAGAAATGTGAGCCAGCTGCACTCAGTGATGCATCATACAAGCTTAGACTTGCAAAATATATTGCCAATTTTGTTCAACACTCTAATGTACATAATTTATTTATCTGTGGGCACTGGGAATCAGATTGTTCCCAGAAGTCTCAATTAATGCTTCATAAGAGAACATTTGAACAGTTTGTCATGATCCTAGCCTATAAGTGAGGGTCTGTGACACATAAATGGGAAAATCAATACACACAGGAAACAACTGAATGGGAAAATACGTGACTATGACTGGCATTTGAATATTTTACTTAACATTTTATTTTTAAAAAATACTATGTAATAGTGTGGCCAACATCTGAATCTTGGCAGGTCACCAAGAATCAATAGCACTGGAGAACGTTCAAGTCACCAGGCCTATGCTAGCTCTTTAGAAGAGCTAAGATAGAAGTTGCTGGAAAAGCTCAGCAGGTCAGGCAGCATCCGTGGAGAGAAATCAGAGTTAACCTTTCAGGTCGGGTGACCCTTCCTTGGTTATTCTTTAGAAGTGCTGTCTGATTAGAGCCACATCAGTGTGCTTCCATCAAAGTCCAACCATTTTTTGTCCCTCGTCCAGTGAGTATCCATTGGGAATATCAGATTCCCTCAAACCCATCACAGAAGTCAGCTGTTAACTGGCTATCTTTTTAAAAAGCTGCCCCGTGGCGTTATTACACTAACTGGCCTCACCAAACACAAAGAGTTCCCTGTCTCAGTGGGAGAGAAATCTGCCTGGAGCACTGCCAATCCTGTGGGGCGGCACGGTGGCTCAGTGGTTAGCACTGCTGCCTCACAGCACCAGGTTCAATTCCAGCCTTGGGTGACTGTCTGTGTGGAGTTTGCACATTCTCTGGGTGCTCTGGTTTCCACCCACGGTCCAAAGATGTGCAGGTTAGGTGAATTGCCCATAGTGTTAGGTGCATTAGTCAGAGGGGGGTGGGTTGCTCTTCGGAGGGTGGATTTGTTGGGGTGAAGGGCCAGTTTCCACACTGTAGGGCACCTAATCTAATCTAATCAATCGGTTGCTCTTTCAGTCCCTCTAGCACCAGTCGCGGGCTCCTGGGACAGTAAACACTCCCACAAAGATGACAGACTTGGTTAGGTCCTGGGAATTTTTACACAGGGAGGGATCATGCATTCTGAAACGCTAGAACCATTTGAAGGCACCATTTGCTGCAAATCTTCAAAGCCCAATACCATCCCTTGAGCAAGTACAGGAGAGACTTTCTTTGTAGACTCCATTGAACAGAGTGCAAGCTCCAGGATCTTGTTCAGAACACACACTCCCGAATACAACCCTGGAATATCTATCCCTGTGCCGATGGTTTTGATTCTAGTTTCCCATGTTTTGTCTTTCTCGTTAAGAGGGAATGTTTGCATGGGCAGGAAACATTTTACTGGTTTGTGGTGGGAGTGAAACACAAATCAACACGAGTTCATGGACAATTTGCAGAACTCCTGAAAAGAATGTCTCAGTGTAGGCCCACCCCCATGAGTCACATCATATAAGCACATTATTTGCTCATTAAACTCATCATGAAAAATCAAGTCATAGAATTAATGACACAAATATCCTTTTAATAACTAATTGGTAATGGTAATAACTCCATCTCAGTGTTCAAAAAATGAATAATTACAAACATGGAAATTGTTATGAAGCTGAATTATTGTTAGAAAATTTGAAAGGGTCACATTTTGCACTTTAATCTAACGTTTCTTCTTTTTTTGTCTTTCCCTCTCTTTTCCTCTTTCTCTACCTGAGTGAAACTAATGCATTCCATTTCTCAACCCTTCCTCTGTTTGTTTCTTAACCTTTAATCCATTGATGTAGACTATCCAATCCTTCGTTCACTTGCATTCTAAATGTCAGGTTGCCCTCACCAAGCTGTGGCCAACTTGTGTGTCCAGTCAGCTATGGTACAAAGGCAGATTCCAGTATGAATGATGCAAGGAATAATCTAATTAGGACAATTCGTTTGCTGGATATACCTTTGAAGATTAAATCTATGATTTGTGCAAATGCACACATTTGTTTGAAAATATAGCAGCTTCAAGAAACAGCCTCAGAAAAGAGAATTTTCCTTACTATATACTGTCCAGACATTGAATCCACTGTATGTTTGCTTGACGTTAGTAAACAAAGCATTTGTTTGGATTATATCGAAGAAAAATCTGCTCTTAACTTCAAATATCAATTTAAAATCCAGAGTGGATGTAAATATTGGTTAGCTTCAGATGGAAAACATAAGCAAAGTCTGACATTTCTCTCTTAATATATTGCACAGCCCATAATTTCAGGAGGGTAAACACACTCACATACATAGTATATATTGTGTTTACACACACCATACTACACATACCATAATGTTAACAAGAGCAAGAGTTTTTTTTTAATAAGAAACGTGACAGGCATCTTCATTCGCCTCAAGGACTGTGAACGCACCTGATGTAACTTTCTCCTCGCTTCAGCGCAGACCCTTCAGTGAGTTTGGTAGCGGCTGCTTCTGTGCTCCGTCTACTGTCTGCCCCTGACGACGACCCTCTCTCCATCATCTACGGAAAGAAAAGGGGCAAAACTTTAACACCTTCCATACCAAACTCCACAGGTTCATCTCATGCACAGTGCAACCCCCCCTATTGCTGTTTCCAAGCACACAAATGCGCAGTTGCAAAAATGATGGTGGTCTTCTTGTTTCACATTTCTAACGTGGAATAGCAACTAAAACTGAGCTAAACTGTCCCCAACCCCATTCAGAATAAACAGAGACTAAACTAACCTATCTGCCACATTTGTTTCAACCTCAAATTCTTCAGGACACTAAAAACACCTTAATGTAACATTTAAATTAATGACTTACTTCAGCTCAGATCGTTTTGCGCTTTTGATGAGAGCACTGTGCAAAGATACACTAAAACTATAGCTTTGTCTAGCTGATTGATTGATTAAGCGCCTTTCTGCAGTGTCATGCAGCTGTCTGCACTGCCATAGACAATGGGGGAGTTGCTGAATTAGTCATCAACTGTCCACAGTTCTGCAATTCTAATTACTAAGCAGCAGGACAGCAGACTCCTTTCCAACACATCCCTCAAATTCTACAATTCAATGCAAATCTCCCCATCTCACAGTCCTGACAGCTGAAATTATTGGAATTATCTCAGCCCCAAACACACTTAAGGTTTGCAACAATTGATTTCGTTTTTTGTTGTCACATGTACCGATATACAGTGAAAAGTATTGCAGTGCATGGCATCCAGGCAAATCATACCTGACACGAGTACATCAGGGTAATATATCAAAATGCTGAATATAGTGTTACAGCTACAGAGAAGGTGCAGAGAAAGATCAACTCCAATATGTGAGAGCTTTGTTCATCAGTCGGACAACAGCAGGGAAGAAGCTGTTCGTAAATCTGTTAGTACGTGTTTGCAAATGTTTGTATCTTTTAACCGATGGGAGAGATTGGAAGAGTGTATAACCAGATTGTGAGGGGTCTTTGATTGTGTTGGCTGCTTTCCCAAGGCAGAGGGAAGTATAGACAGAGTCAATGGCTGGACAGTTGGTTTGTGTGATGAACTGGGCTGTGATTACAACTCTCTGTAATTTCTTAACGGTTCAAGATAAAAGATCACCTAACTATCATGCACACCACTCTTGCTTCTTTAGAAAGGCAGATCTGAGAGGGGCATCCTAGTAGGGAAACATATTGTTGTAACCAGTATTTCATAGATGCAATATAAAGGGACTGTGTATGGATCAGCACCTTGTAGTGAAAAGGCTTAAGCATTAGAATGATCCCTTGAGATAAATTCTGCCAGTAATTCCTCTCGTGCATTCTCCAGACTCAGTGGGAGGATCAGTGTACACACGTGAATGTCTTTCTTGATATGGAGGTGCTGGTGTTGGACTGGGGTGGACAAAGTCAAAAGTCACGTGACACCAGGTAATAGTCCAAAGGGTTTATTTGAAATCACAAGTTTTCGAGTGCTGCTCCTTCATCAGGTGAAGTATCTTCTCAATTTGTCCTTCTTGAAGTCAGGTCTCCAAGCATTCAGCAAAAAAACCCCCAAAACCAGCCAAGATGGACAAAACCATGGGTGTTGTAAAGATCTAATTTCCTCCACTCTCAATTGGCCAAGTGTTCCAGGGAAGGACAAAAAAAATGTTTTTCCTGACAATGCAGTAGAATTGGCATGAACGACCAGAAGGAGCTCACGACCAATCACCCAAAATGCCAACAACATGCCCATCAAACTGCAACCTTGTGGCTCCATTCCAAACACCGTAATTTTAAGGCAGAGCAGAAACAAGAGAAGGAAAAGGAGGAAAATCCTGCTTTCTGGGTCCCACTGCCTTACGGGACTCCCTGCCCCAATGTGCTCAATGGCTGGAAGCTGCAAATATAACTTTGATAATGGAGCACCTGATTATGGATTTTAACATTTACTTCATGTGCTGAAAACTTTATTTTAAATAACACCTTCTGAGCTGATAAACTGGCAAAAATTATATAACCTCAACACCAGAAGTTCACTGTATTATCACAATCTCCACACAGTCAGCTGAGGATACAAGTGAGCAGGCTCTCTGCTGGTGAGTGTTACTTAAGGCAAAGTTGCATTATATTGAAGTGATTTAAGCTGTGAATAAAGTATAACAGTGGTGAGTATACCTATTTTTCTAACCAACCTGATCAGAGATATTATTACACACCTCTGGAGCAGGTGGGACTTGAACCTGGGACTCATGGTTCAGGGGTAGGCACTACACAGCGCCCCCATAATGGAGTGTGTTTTTACATTGATTAATGTGGACTTCTTAATCAACCAGAATATTTAATCAACCAGCTCCTGGTCCCATTGGTGCTGCTTAGTAAAACGTTTGCTGTATTTATTTTGAGCAGTAACTTGGTAAATATAAATTGGTTGTTACATGAAGTACTATTGCAAGGTTTACTTGACTCCAAATAAAGAGCTTAAACTGCTCTGTCGCAAACTTCAGATTAAAATCGATTCAGCTGCAGTCAAATATCGACAGCATATCGACAGCAATTCAATATCCTTTATTTCAATCATATAAAAGTGTCAATGTGCTGCTGGGAGATAAACAAATCGATAATTCTTGCCATGAAATAAAACTCGGGCCCCATTTCTTCTCAAGTCCAGTTTTGGGTGGGCAACTCATAGCTTCCGTTCCATGCTTCAGCATTTAGTGGGCACTTTTCGCAACAATGGGATGGCCCAAAAACATTTTACAGCCAATTAATTGTTTTTGAAGTGCAGTCTCTATTGTGATGCAGGAAATGCAGTAGTTTATTGTCAGCAAACACTGATAGATTGTATACTCCGGGCTCTGAATTTGCAATATTGTGTATCAGATGTGAACCAGTCAGCCAGGCCCATTAAGAGTTTGGGTGGACTTCCACTGAATTGACTTGACTAGAAACTGCTCTCTTGTAGATGGCACATCTCAGTGGCTCAGTCAGTCAGAAGCTGACCGAAAGCAGGAGTGCATTGTTCTGAACGAGATTACTTTCCCTTCTTACCCCTTGCACATCAAAGGTCTAGGAAGTTGTTTTTCCCTGATATGAGTCACTGGCGAGGTTCCAGAATGTCAAAAGGCCTCCTTGTTCCCTTGTTTGTTCATTCTAGCTCAGTGAATGCAGTGCCAGAAAGCTCACTGTGCCAAACTGCAGCAGTCTCCCTGTCTCCTCCAAATCCAATCCTGATGACATTGTCATGTTGGGAAGAATAGAGTAACAATACTTTTGGGCCAGAGAATAAGAAACTTTTACCTTTATTTCTTTGCTTTTCTAACTTTACCTAGCTTTATACGGACTGTAATGCTGATCTTTTAACTTTATTCCTGGCTGAAATACCTGAACTCTATTCGGCCTCCCTGTTACATTTTTTCAAATTTATACCTAAGATTTTGTACCTAGATATCTTTGTACCTAAGATGGCACTGGAAATGGCGACTTTGTACACTTTCTGCTGTGCTCATGTATCCCTGTACTTGAGTATATATGGCAATAAACCTAATTCTAATTCTAATTATCCCAAGGCAACCTTCCTGCAGAAGTTTGTACATCCAAATAAGCCTGTTGGATTATAACCTTGTTGTACAATTTTTAACTTTGTCCACCCCAGTCCAACACCGACAACTCCACGTCATTCCTGCAGAAGTGCAGTAATGAAAGGATGGTTGAGCCATCAGAAAGGGAAGCAATGTGGTGACTGGCAGAATCCTTGGATAGTGATCACACGGAGTGTGACAGGGGTGGAATGATAATCCTACCTAGTGAGGACAGCTCCTGGTTCATCCTTCCACACCCTGAGAGAGAGCCCCTTCTAGTGCAATGATATACTGAGCAAGAAAGAAGCCAGCAGATTTCATTGGTTTCCATTGGAAAGGTAATGGGCTGACTGGTTTTGGTTAATTGGGTTTAGAAAGGCTGCTTTCAAGTTGTGCACTGCAGACTGTCCCTGCTGCTGAAAGCAAGAAAAGCTTCAGGGCAGAACATCTTTGACAGGCCCTGCAAAATAAACCTTTGGCCTACGAGGCAGGAGGCTTGCCACTGTTCTATCTCTATTGGCATGGAGACCTTGGAGACTGGGGAAGGCCAACTTTAGACAGCACTTACTGTCCCAGGAGGTGTGACTGGACAGGGAGACCACTGGGAAATCCAGCACAATCAAAATGACATCAGTATCCAAGTACCAAACATGGATGTCACATTTCAATCAATTCAGGGGGATTGCTCTGGATTCTAACTGGTATATTTTGGAATGGAGTTGGACTTTCTGTTAAAGACAGGAACTGTGTAGCGACTGGATTGTCTCAATTTTAACCCCTTCTTCACTCAATCCTTGGCAAGTGGGTGTTGTCAAAACTAGAGCTTCGTGTTTACACTGAGTGTGTGATTGGAACTCACTTTATTAGTGCCAGTAGTCATCTGGCATTAAGTGAAGTTTGGCATAGAGACACACTACAATATTGAGAATATGTGATCTCTTGTGTGGAAATCCTAGACTGATCCGACACCTCAAGCCAGAGACAGAAGGAATCATGAAGGAGTATCAGTTTGAGGGTATGGAAAGCCTTTGCAAGTAAACAAATTATTTTTCCCATGTGCATTTCCAAGAACTAGCTTCCAATGCCACCAAAAAAGGAAAGCTCTGTTGACAAGACAAGTTCACACACTCCCAGGTTTAGCAGCCTTGCTCAACACAGCCAAAGTCTTAACCAGGGCAATTCTCTAGTGAACTCTACAAAAAGCAAACACAGTGTTTTTTGATCAATCCATTCCATGACTGGGGCTGTTCAGCAAATCTGGGAACTGCTCTGTCTTGCTACTTTTTTTAGCTGAACTTTGCACCAAACTTGCATTTATGTTTTATATAAATGATAGTCTCTGAAAAGCATTCCCTTTGTGTGTTTTCCTTAGAGAGTTCTGTGGACTCTTTAAGTTCGAGGAACATTTTGAACTGTGAGCTGCAGCTACAACAACTTGCATCTATGCAGCACCTTTGGTCAAACAACAGAAGACACTTCACAAAGGATGATTAACAATCAAAATTTACAATAAACTGCCCAAAGGGATATCAGGAACGGAGGTTAGTCAGAAGGAAGGACATAAGGACCGTCTTTGAGGAGGAGAAAGGGGTAGAAAGATGACGAGTTTTCAGGAGACAATACCAGAATTCAAGGCTGACGCAGCTGAAGATACGAAAAATATTGATGGGATGAAGAGGATGCATAAGAGGCTAGAATTGGAGAAGCGCCATGATCTTGGAGGGCTGTAGGAGGTTCTCGAGCGAGGGAGGAAAGAGGTAACAGAGAGACCTGAAAACAAGGATGAGATTTTGTCAAAAACTGAGTTGCTGCTAACCTTGGCTAGGGAGCACAGAGGGTGAGTTTGGAAATATAGGTGGCCACCAGAAAGAGAAAATAAACCCTTTAGGGAAGGGGACAAGCCTTCAGGTGATCTCCCAGCCTGAGCTTCCACCTCTTAGATCAGAGACAGAGGATTTCAACAAGCAACTACACTGCTCCACCTTACTGCAAAGGAGGGCCATTGAGGAAAACGGTGGCCCCACTCCAGCACCTTACACAGGCTGGAGAGGGAGAAGCAGATGGGCCATGACAGAGTCTCCAGCTTACCGCCAATGCTAACTGTCACAGGTTGACAGACTTTTTGCCAATAAAGTAACAGGGAGGCCGAATAGAGCTCAGGTTTATCAGCCACGAATAAAGACTTTGAGGTTTAATGGGCGACTCCTGTTCCATGTGCCCAATATTTAAGAGGACCCAGCTATCTATAATCCTCATCTCAGTACCCTATAAAATTACATACAATCATACTCCTCATAGTCATGAACACTGTCTGTGTGACTCCTGCTGTATTGCATCCTTAAGCCTTTGCTTTATATCTGTAAACTGTATACAGCGTAACCCAATTTCCCACAGCATCAAAAACACAACCTGATGAAATGGATGTACAGAATCAGAGAGCAGCCACTGCTCTTTAAAACAGACGCCATCAGGATGTGTCCAGATTTTGTTTGCATCGGGCAAAACCACGAATCAGGGAAACACAGGATCAGGCATAGACCATTCAGCCCTCAACCCTGCTACATCATTCTAGATCATGATTGATTTCCCATTTTCCAATGCTATCCTCATACCCTTTGATGTAATTTATATCTAGTTCCATCAATCTCAGTCTTGAACAGATTCAGTGACTGAGTTTGAAAAGTACCTCATTGGCTGTGAAGCTCTTTGAGTGGTCACAGAAGGTGTTATTCGAAGAATGTCTTTATGTGGTGCTCTGACAGGAGTGTTCAATAAGAACCAGTATATAATGCGATGAAAGGAGTTTCTGAATCCCCACAGTACTGAAGGAGGCCATTCAGCTCATTGAGTCCACACTGATTCTCTGAAGAGTGTCCCACCCAGACCCATCCCTCTGTATTTTCTATGACTAGCCCATCTAGCCTGCATATCCCCGGACACTATGGGCAATTCAACATGGCTAAGACACTTAACTTGTACATCTTTGGACTGTGGGAGGAAACCAGAGCACCAAGAGGAAACCCACGTAGACACAGGGAGAATGTGCAAACTCTACACAGACAGTTGTCCAAGGGTGGAATCGAACCCAAGTCCCTGGCACTGTGAGGCAGCAGTGCTGAGCAACTGTGTCACCCTATCAATATATCTGAGGTTGTGTATATATAAAATAAATCACAGAATTCTGATGCTGAAAGAGGCCATTAGTCCATTGTGTCTACATTAGCTGTCTGAGCATTTTGGCTTGGTGCCCAAGTCTGGTTTGCCTTTCAGCTTGTATGTTGTTTCTATTTAAATAATAATCCAATGGCCTCTCAAGTGGCCCAGTTGAACTTACTCCCACCAATCCTCCAGGCACCGCACTTCAGACTCAAACTGCTCGCTGTGAAAAAAGGAAAGTTTCTTCTCATCCCACAGTTGTTTCTTTTGCAAAACACTTTAAATTTGTGGCTTCTGGTCCTTGATTGGTTTCAGAGTGGGAACTGTTTCTCCCTATCTACTTCTTCCAGACCCCGTATGAATTCAAAACCTCAGATCAGATCTCCTCTTTGCTTTGTCTTCCCCAAAGAGAAGTTGTCCCAGTTTCTCTGATCTTTCCTCATAACTGAAGCTTCTCATCCCCACAAACAATGGAAGGAGAACCAGTCATCAAGCATAAAACTTGGAAGAAATAGTTAATTTGAAAAAAACAAATAAACATCAATAAAAATCCTGGAGGATATGTACACAAGCTGAATGTGACTTTTTATGTAATGTATTTGAATGTTATATGGTAGAGCTGTTAATGAATGTCCTTTTCTTCTGGCTATGTTCAAGTATTGTGTTTGCAAGAAATGCCCACATGACCAGCTTGGAGGGCAAACAAGGTGATAAGAAGGTTAGAATGGATCTTATCATTGAATAAAGATGAAACAACGGTCCTCAACTAGCCAAGTAAACTTTCAACAAATAGTTTAACAACAGGTTCTGATCTCAGATTTAGTCTGCCAGTCAAAGGATTTGTGAAAAGAAATTTATTGTAAACCAAGAAGCCAATTCAGCCCAAAATAACTGGCACCTTTCACGACTGCTGGATGTTACAAAGGCATTTCACAACCTGTGATATACTTCTAAAGGGTTGGCATCGCTATAATGTGGGCACAGGGCACAGCCGGTGTGTGCAGAGCAAGTTCCCAGAAACAGCAATGAGATAATTGAGCAACTAGAGTGGTCTGTTGACGCAGGGTAATGGATAAATGCTGGCTGCTCTTCTTACAAATAGTGCAAGGGAATCTTTGACGTCCATTGAGAAGGAATATGTTGTGATAAAAGGTAGTGGAATCTCTTTTGGCCACCACAAATGAGTGTTTAACAAAAGAAAAAGAACGTTTGATCATTGTTCAGAAGCAAACTCCACGCTGTCTCCAAAGTTTGCCAGCTGCTGAGCTTGCTTTTGCCAGACTGTGGTTGATTTAATAATTCAGTTTAGTGTTATTGGGGAGGGTACTTCCAAGGTACCAAAACATCTGGATGAAACACAGGGGAGCATTGCTGATAATGACTGTGAGCTCTTGGAGCTGATCTAAGATCCTCTGAGGTTGATACAAGACCATCTGTGACAACCATTGTGGATATCACTGCCTTCAATAGAGAAACAGTCCTTGCAGAGGGTTAATGTATTGTCACTCAGTCGTTGTCTGTGCATGTGGCTTCACAGCATGGCTTCTGTGCAACTTGAGGAACAATTGACATAATCCCAGCAGCATGTTAAAACTGAAGAAAGCTTCCTTGAATGGAAGCAGGGCTTGACCTCACCAAGGATTTTGGCATTGTGAACCAAATAACCTGTACAAATATCAGACACTGGTTTAACACCTCAAATGGAAGTCTGACCTCAGTTTAAAGTTGCTCATCAATGTTACTTCAGCTGAAACAGACTACAGTTAACACAATAAGCACAGTCCTTCACCTTAAAGAGAGCCTTAAAATGTATGGTCTGTCCAGTAGAATCATTAAGAACACAGAGGACATTGAACCCATTGTTTCTCTATCATAGAGTCACAGAGTCATACAGCATGGAAATAGACCCTTCAGTCCAACTACCAGCTAGCTGACAAGGGAGCAGCACTCTGAAAGCTTGTACTTCCAAATAAACTTGTTGGACTATAACATGGTGTCATTTTATTTTTTAACTTTGTCCACGCCAATCCAACACCAGCACCTCCACATCACAGTCCATGCGAAACATATTCCAAACCAAACTAGTCCCACCTGCCTTCTCTTGGCCCACATCCCTCCAAGCCTTTCTTATTCACGTACTTATCCAAATGTCTTTTGAGTGTTGTAATTGTGCCCACATCGTCAATCTCAGGCAGTTCATTCTACAAAAGCATCTATCTCTCTCTGTGTAAAAGATTTGCCCCTCATGTCTTTTTAAAATCTCTCTCATCTCACCTTAAAACACGTGCCCCCAGGTCTTGAGATCCTCCATCCGAGAGAAAAGACAACTATCTCTCCCCCTCATTATTTTATAAACCTCAGTAAGGTCACCTCTCAACCTCCTATTCTCCAGTGAAAATGTCTCAGCCCATCCGTGGTATATCTTCAATTAAGTCTAACCACGATAATTCTTTCACAGGTGGTCCCGGATTTATGAACATCTGCCTTACAAATGCTTGTACTTTCTAATGAAATCCCATTCTGAGGTATATTAACATTAATTTTAAAGATCCAACAAGTGAATGTTTCCTCATACTTACGAACAACTATTTTATATTGTCCTGTACTGTGCAAACAAATTGACTTGCAAATGTACTGACAAATGAAACCCAGAGACTGCCTGTGCATACTTTCTCAAATAGATACTTAACTCTAATCCAAATGGGGTAATGGACTCTGTCTCAATATGTGCGGTAAGGCAATGTCATGTTCTAGAAACTGTCTGCCTGAAAACTAACTTGCCTTTTCACTCTGGTGGATAATCAGGTGCCCAAGCTGTAGATTTGTTAATCAATATTACTCCTTCACTGCTTACCCTTGAAATTCATAATTTTCCAAAGGAACGTTGCTGATAAAAAGTAAAAGCTTCACAACTGGAAAAAGTCTTGTATTAATATAGCATTTTTCATGACCACCAGATATTTCAAAGTATTTGAGAGTCTACAACATACTGAGTCATTGTTAATGGCACGCTAATTGTAATATTATGATTAAGGACAAACAGGTTAAGGGCACCTTCGATGGATATAAAGAAAGTTCTTAGCATTGGGTGTGCGCAGTGCAAATAAATCCCTGATAAAGTAAAAGATTGATTTCCTACTTTACCGTCTGACTGTCTGACATATAATAGTCACTGCTATAATTTAGGACCCACAAACACAGCCAAAATGTGCAGAGAAAGATCCTAGAAACAGCAATGTGGCAATGACCAAATAATCTGTTTTGACTGAAAGATAAATATTGGCTCGGACACTAGGAATAACTCTTCTTCAACATAGTGTCATCGATTACTTTATGCCACCTCATCGGCAGATGGGGTCTAAGCTTAATGCCTCACTAGAAAGACAACTCCCTGACAGTGCAGTGCTCCCTCAGTGCAGAGAGAGTGTCAGCCTTCAAGTCTCAGACTTGAACCTGGAACTCTATGATTCAGAGGTTAGTGTGCTATCAACTGGGATACCACTGACACACAAGCTGCCTTCCTGGGACCTTTCTAGTAACCATGCACACAATAATCCAACAAAGTTAAAAATCACACAACTCCAGGTTATAATCCAACAGGTTTATTTGGAAGCACTAGCTTTCGGAGCACTGCTCCGTTGACAACCACCTGATGAAAGAGCAGCCCTCCCAAAGCTAGTGCCTCAAATTAAAACTGTTAGACTATAACCTGGTGTTATGTGAGTTTTAACTTTGTCCACCCCAATCCAACACCAGCTCCTCCACATCATAACAATAATCCAATAGACGTCTAGGTAATGCTTGTACAAACTCAACATCTCTTTCTTTTGCTTATACATTCAAAGCTTCAATGTACAACATTCAGAATTCCACCTGGCTTCTTATGACATTCTCCATCTGCATTACTGTGTTGACAAATGTGGGGGGTGTGCAGCCCGAGATCCCCTGGTTTCTCCACTGAATACAAAATTGGTCATGGGATGTAGCACCTGGAGCCAAAACTTTGAAATAATGAACCTCAAGAGAATTAAATGTCACACTCAATAGAAATAGGTTCATGGTAGAGAGTATTGATTTGCAGAGGATTTAATTTGTTGCCTTGACCTTCACTGGAGTTGAGTGCTTGTTAATATGAGGAAGGTGGGAAAGGCCAGCTATGGATTTAGCCTGAAATTTTCACTCGGCATCTGAACCAAGTGAATTGAGCCTATTGGGATTTTGTTGACTTGACAATGTTTGTTTTAATTGACATTTAGGGTGGTACAGATTGTCAGACTTGGATTTCTCAATATAGTTCAGAAAACCAGCAGCGTTCCCAATGAAATGTTTGTGACAGGGAGGAATCCAGATTCATCGTTTGTATTGCGTTTGCTCAAAAATTTAAACCCTTGAGTTAATCCAACCCCAGAGAGAACGTGGTAGGCCTTATACTCTATAATAAGAACCAACTGATGTGGACCAAGTAGCTCTGCTCAGATTGTGTCACTTTGAATATTGAAAAGGAAAATAATTCAAAGTAGCAGAATGAAGGTGCAACTCATAGAAAATACACAGGTCCAAACACAGTGTTCTGAGCATTAACATTCCACACACAACAGAAGATGATAAATGTCAGAAACTCTCAGAAACTCTCAAACAGTCTCTTCCTCCCGAGGGTTCACTAGCTAATGCCGATGAAGCGTGGAAGCCCCCATGATCAATCATCAGTCAGTAAAGGAAGAGAAAGGGATGAAGCTATTGGCTCAAGTCTCACCCGGCAAAAAGCACACCTGCAATTCAAACTTGCAACTTTGAAATCCACAGGTAGGGTTGTACAGGACATCGGTGAGGCCACCTTTGGAGTACTGTGTATAGTTCTGGTCAGTCATTTATTACTAAATTGGAGCAGGTGCAGAAATGATTTACAAGGATGTTACCAGGACTGGTGGGTTTGAGTTATATGGAGAGGCTGGATAAGTTGGGAATCTTCTCACTGCAGCAGAGGAGGTGTGACTTTATAGAAGTTTATAAAATCATGAGGGGCACGGATAAGGTGAATCGCTTCCGTAGGGTTGGGCAGTTCAAAACTGGAGGGAATAATTTTAAGGTGAGAGGAGAAAGTTTTAAAAGGGACCTGAGGAGCAACTTTTTCTTTCCGAGGGTGATCCATATATGGAATGAACTACCAAAGAGTGGTAGATGCAGGTATAGTTACAACATTTAAAAGACAGTTGGACAGGTACATAAAGAGGAAAGGTTTAGAGGGATATGGGCCAAATGCAGACAAATAGTTGGCATGGATGAGTTGACCCAAAGGTTCTGTTTCCATGCTCTACAACTCTATGACTCTGTACTGACTGACAGGAACAAGCAATGGCCCAGTGCAGAGATGGGGAGTCCAGGCTATAACCATGTGAACTGGTTGTTTCTCAGCCTGTGCTGAATGATCTTCTGCAGCTGCCTGCAATCTAGGAGCTGGAATACCAGCTGAGCTGCTCAAGTATAGAAAGCCCGGCCCCACTGTCATATCTCCACAACCTCACCCTCCTCTGCTGGAGAGGAGGCTCTGTCCTCGAGGAGGTGCACGGCACCACAGCCTTCACAAAGGAGCAAAGAGGATTGCAGCATCTCATTCCTCAGCATTCTCAAGGCTATTGGCAAGGCCATTCTAACAAGGCTTTATCGCCCAGCCAGCAGTGTATCTGGAGGTGCTAACGGGCATCAGAACAGGTGGATCCAATGGGCAATGAGGGTGAGGGTGAGGATTATGGTAAGTGTGAGGGTGAGGATGGGATTGAGGATTAGGATGAGGGTGACATTGAGAGTTACAGTTAGGGTTAAGGCAAGGGTGAGTGTTATGGTTAGGATTAGGATTAGGGTGAGAGTGTGGGTTTGGGTGAGGGTTGCAGGTAGGATTTGGGTTTGGGTGAGAATGAGGAGGAGGGTTAAGGTAAGGGTGAGGGTGACATTACAGTTATGGTTAGGGTAAGGGTGAGCGTTACAGTTAGGGTGAGAATGAGGGTGACCGTTCAGCTGAGGGTGTGGGTTTGAGTGAGGATGAGGGGGATGGTGAAGGTGAGGGTAAAGGTTAGGTTGAGGGTGATCATGACAGTGAGAGTGAGGGTGAAGATGGGAGTGAGAATGAGAGTTAAGGTGAGGGTGAGGGTGAGTATGAGAGTGAGGGTGAGGAAGAGAGTGAGGGTGAGAACGAGGGTGAAGGTGAGGCTGAGGATGAGAGTGAAGGTGAGTGAGAATAAGGATGAGGATTAAAATGAGGGTCAGGATGAGATGAGGGTGAGGAGGGTGAGAGAGAATGAGGGAGAGAATGAGGGTGAGGGAGAGTAAGGATGAGTATGAGATTGAGAGTGAAGGTGAGGGAGAGTATGAGGGTGGGGGAGAGAATGAGGGTGAGGGAGAGAATGAGGGTGAGGGAGAGTAAGGATGAGTATGAGATTGAGAGTGAAGGTGAGGGAGAGTATGAGGGTGGGGGAGAGAATGAGGGTGAGGGTGAGGATCAGGATCATCTCCCCACAAGAATTTCAGGAGAAGTGCCGAGCATGATAAACATTGTTTCACTTGCTTCGGTGGATCTCACAATATTTAACCCCATGAACAGGATGGGCCTCCAGCAGAAGCTAGAGAAAATAACATGTCCTCCCAAACCTTGCAGTCTGACCTGCATGCACACTTCATTTTGATAGCCCCAATTCTGACAGTTTTGAGATCAACAATGCATTAAAAATAGGGTAGCGTCTTAGCTCTTGTTCTGTTTTCTAGCTGTTTCTCTGTCCTCCTGACCTGGGTTTCCCTGGCAACACAGAAGGAGTGAATCCCTTGACATTTCTCAAGCCGTCAAAACTGAAGGCAGAGTGCAGCGTGGGATCAGGAATTGCTGTATACCCACGATGTTGCACCAATTCTCCACCATCTCCAAAATCTCATGGACAGATTGTCCCAACCCTGTGTCATGGACTCGCTCAGTATTACTGTGAAGAAAACCAGGACACGGTGCAGTGCGATCAGACTCAATACCACTGGAAGCAGTCAGGAAATTCTGGTACTTTAGATCTTCAGTGACAGAAAATAAAGAGTTCAGCATATTCGTCAGAAAGGCAGCCAACAATGTTGGCCAGCATTCAGCATGGACCTATATGCTTGTATTAGAAACAGGAACAGCAGCTGGCCATTTGCCCACTGAACCCTGTTCTACTATTTAATCAGATCATGGCTGATTTGATTTTGGCCTCAGCTGCACTTTCCTGACCCCTTTTCCCATTATCAGAAATGACTCCTGATGAAGGGTTTTTGCCTGAAACGTCAATTCTCCTGCTCCTCGGATGCTGCCTGACCTGCTGTGCTTTTCCAGCACTACTCTAATCTTGACTCTGATCTCCAGCATCTGCAGTACCCACTTCCACCTAATGCCTTGTACAGTTAGCCTGCATCCTCATGATAAAATCCAACATTCCTTTTGCCTTCCTAGTTACTTGCTGCACCTGAACACTGACTATTTTGTGATTCATGCACAAGGTTGCCTAGATCCACATATGAGGTTATCTCGATCCCTCTGTTCTGCAGCGGTCTGCAGTTTCTCTCCATTTAAATAATATTTCTTTTTTATCCGGCCTTTATCCTCAGGTCATTGAAAAGACAGGGTCATCAGTCCCTTATAAAGCATGTTAACACTAATCAAGTAAAGAAAGTTCTTGTGGCTTGGGATTATAGGGACAGGAAGGACCACAGTCATACCACCAAGAATATTCAATACTGGTGACACCACCTCCCCAGAGACAGCAGAGCAGTCAAAACTCATGTAAAAACTAGGCAAGTGGCCAAACCATCCCCAGTGGATTCCTAATGCTGTAACAGGTTTTCACCAGGACACCTCGAGATTACAGGATCTGTGTTTCATTCATTTATATCCCAAGGGCAAGAATTCGTTGGCATGATGTGTGGTTTCTAAATCGTCCTCAACTAAAGCCAAGGTTTTATTCAGAACCACTCCCATCCTGATATGGGATCACTCATGATCCTGAGCTGCGCCTCGAGTATCTCCATCATGATTCTCTGCTCTACCAGCATCTTATAACCCACCTCACACTGATGGATGGCAACGGTCTGAGCAGTTGCCACATTGTAGGAAATTCTCTTTTGTCTATTATACCTTTGATGCACAAATTGAAGAATATTCTGGGGTGAGTGAAACAGAAGTTTTTGTTTATCCAGGGCTCAGGTGCATTTTGCAAAGCGGCTCTGGAGTTCATCATTGCAGTACCAAGGTTCAGCCTTGGAGGAGACTGGGGCGTTTCCTTCTCTTGTGTGCAATGCTGGCTGGGCCATCATTTATCATCCATTACTAGCCACCAAAGTGGTGGTGAGCTGCCTTCTTAAACTGCTGCAGGCTGTTAGAGAGGGAATTCCAGGATTTTGCTTTAGTGATAGTGAAGGAACAGCATTATACTTCCAAGTGGCTTACAGTATTCTTCCACAGTCCCTGCCACATGTGTCAATAGTGTTTTAAGAGCTAAGAATGCATTCTCTCTTCAAGCAGGTCTCCAAAGACAGCAGCAAGGTGTATTCAGCTCCCAACCAAACCCAGTGGATTCCTAATGCTGTAACAGGTTTTCACCAGGACATCTAGAGATTACAGGGTCTGTGTTTCATTCATTTATTTCCCACACACTTATATATTGTACACACAAACTGTTTATCCCACAAACTGCAACTTGTGGCACATTTTCAGATCATTATATCACTGCTTGTGAGAGTATGCTGTGCACAGATTGGCTACTGAGCGTCCTACCTCACAGCGGTTAGTACATTTCAAAAGTCCCTCAAATAAAATCAATATACAGCAGATTCTGGAGATCTGAAATATAAAGGGAAAAAGTGCTGAAGAAACTCAGCATCTGCAGAAAGAGAAACTGAGTTGATATATTGAGTCTGATATGACTCTTCCTCAGAACAGAGGCCTTCAGAGTTTCACCAGCATTTTCTCTTTTTGGTTAGGAAGTTCCATGTTAGTTGTGAATTGTTTTGGTAACTTGTGAAAGATGCTATAAAAATTAAAATTCTTTCTTTCTCTAAAACTACTAGTCTGGTGGTTTTCAATTGCCTGTGTCTTACTCGAGTAGATGCCTTCTTGGGAGGCAGGAGAAAAGCACAAGGAGTTGGTTCGGAATGTCAGGTCCCAGTGCATACAGCAAGAGGTTGGGTCACTTGATTGGATTTAGGCAGGAAATCAAGTCCTTTACCATAATAGTTGCAGGGTCCACTTGCAGGAGAAGCTAGGAGCAGAGAATCTGACAGAATAACTCGCAAGCTGAAATTTCATTACTGAATCTTACATGTCTTCAAGGCTATGATCATTGTCCTGTCAGTGCTGCAGTTGACACCATTCACTCATTGACAGAGATTGTAAGAGAAAGACTTGGTCCCAAACCTGGATATTCACCAGTGGCCCACTGTTTAAGAGAGATGCAAAAGGTTCTTCAGGAACACAGAAAAACTAGCCCTCAAACCTTCAGCAAAAAGGAATGTCATTAACGTCACTCTAAAATCCTGGTTGTTACATATAGGCAATGTACCTTACAGAAAGAGATTGTCAGAGATCGAGAAGAGGAATTTGTAACTGGAAGTGGAGGGACTAACCCTGCTAAACCTATACTGTCCCTATACCAGACCAAAATGAAAGGAGTGACCTGACACACAAACTCTAGACACAACTCCACATCACTGTCACAGGTCATTTGCATACAGTAAGCCTATTGGCCAAGACAAGCCATAGATTGGGCTATGTCACATTGGACTGACCCATTGGCTGTAAAGGGAATTACACCATTAATGGTATTACTGAATTAACAAAAGCTCCATCCTTTATTAGAAAATTACAGAACTGATTACAAGAATCCTTTAGCTATGATTACTTTGATGGTGCACCTCATTTGTATTTGTGATAATTGAAGCTGGACTGAAAATAAATTTGATGTGGAGGTGACTGGGCAAGGTCAGAAGTCACAAGGCTCCAGGTATTGGTCCAACAGGTTTATTTGAAATCACTAAGCTCTAAAAACCTGTTGTATGATTCCTGAAAATAAACTTGCCTTCCTTCCCTCCAACAATTTTTCTCATATTGAATCAAATCCAGATAAATGTGAGGTGCTGCATGTTGGGAAAACAAATCTTAGCAGGACTTATACACTTAATGGTAAGGTCCTAGGGAGTGTTGCTGAACAAAGAGACCCCTTGGAGTGCAGGTTCATAGCTCCTTGAAAGTGGAGACGCAGGTGGATAGTGAAGAAGGTGCTTGGTATGCTTTCCTTTATTGGTCAGAGTATTGAGTACAAGAGTTGGGAGGTCATGTTGCAGCTGTACAGGACATTGGTTAGGCCACTGTTGGAGTATTGTGTGCAATTCTGGTCTCCTTCCTATTAGAAAGATGTTGTGAAACTTGAAAGGGTTCAGAAAAGATTTACAAGGATGTTGCCAGGTTTGGAGGATTTGAGCGACAGGGAAGAGGCTGAATAGGCTGAGGCTGTTTTTCCTGGAGCATCGGAGGCTGAGGGGTGACCTTATAGAAGGTTTACAAAATTATGAAGGGCATGGATAGGATAAATAGACAAAGTGTTTTCCCTGGGGGTGGGGAGTCCAGAACTAGAGGGCATAGGTTTAGGGTGAGAGGGGAAAGATATAAAAGAGACCTAAGGGGCAACCTTTTCATGCAGAGGGTGGTATGTGTATGGAATGAGCTGCCAGAGGAAATGGTGGAGGCTGGTACAATTGCAACATTTAAAAGGCAGCTGGATGGGTATATGAATAGGAAGGGTTTGGAGGGATATGGGCTGGGTGCTGGCAGGTGGGACTAGATTGGGTTGGGATATCTGGTCGGTATGGACGGGTTGGACCTAAGGGTCTGTTTCCATGCTGTACATCTCTATGACTCTATGACTCTAAATGTAGAAAATAGATTAAGTTCTCTGTGCACAGCATTAGCAGTCCATCAAAATAATCCCAGCTTCCTGCTCTTCCTGTATAACCTAATAAACAAGTAGCAATACAGAAAAATGCCTGCATCATTGGCTTCACCGATCATTGTTTAAACTAATTTCAGATTGGCAATCATTGTAACAATACAGGGGTTGGTTAGCTCAGTTAGCTGGATGGTAGTACCAGTATGGGTTCAACTCCTGCCCTGGCTGCGGTTACCATGAAGTAGTCTCCTTCTCAATCTCTCCCCTTGCATTCGACAAGGTGACTCTCAGAGTAAACCACCAGCTTTGTCATAAGAGAGCGGGACTATGGTCTCTTCACTGTGATACTAATATAACTGAAAATATGGCAAGGCATATGGCATTCAAAATAAGAATATTGGAGTGACCAGAATACAATAGACTTCAACATTGTAGAATATGAAATAGCTTCTTTGCATTTACATGGATATGTTTTGGGGAAAACTTTATATTGAGTCTAAATCCAGCATGCAAAGATACATACTTACTGCAACTCCCCCAAAGGTGCTATAAGCAATAAGTTTGATTAGTGTTTCATTGTTTAAGGTCAAGGGAGAATGTTCGCCTCAACATTAGCCTTCAGCCCTGCTGAGTTAGACACATCTAATCCTGCTTAAAACCAGCTAAAGCACAAGGTGTTTAACCTTGATGGTAGCAGAGTGTTGTAAAGGAGATGAGTCACAAGCCAGAGGTATATTAGAATCGTAGAATCCTTATAGTGTGGAAACAGGCCCTTCGGCCCAACAAGTCCACACCGACCCTCTGAACAGTAACCCACTCAGATCCATTCCCCTACATTTAACCCCTGACTAATGCACCCAACCTACACACACATGAAAACTATAGGCAATTCAGCATGGCCAATTCACCAAACCTACATATCCCTGAATACTGCAGGCAATTCAGCATGGTCAATTCACCAAACCTGCACATCTTGAATTGTAGAGGGAAACCAGAGCACCCGGAGAAAACCCATGCAGACACAGGGAGAATGCGTAAACTCCACACAGACAGTCACCTGAGGCTGGAATTGAAGCTGGGTGCCTGGCACTGTGAGGCAGCAGTGCTAACCACTGTTTGATAGAGCTACCTCAGTTTGAGAGGATCAGTTGTCAAATCTGAGGCAGTGTGAATATGCTGAATGGTGAACTGACTGGGCTTGGCCTGTCAGACTGCAGCAAGCCCCAGGTTTGCTTTGATATCACAAACAGTGGAAGGTGACCCTCTTCAATCTCAGGAGATTAATTTGATAATTCAACCCTCCCTTCTGCCACCTTCCGACCTTTAAAAATTAACACTTCTTGTGGCAGGGACCATGCATTCCTGCACTTTGGAAGCCATGCCACCAGTGAATGAGCCGTAGTATGCAGTTAGACAGATAACTGGTTTACCAAAAATCCTCCACCCGTGGTGGTTGGTGCCAAATTGTGATGCTGATCTTTTTTGTGGACTCAGTTCCACTTACCCGTCCGCTCACTGTAACCTTTAAATCTTTCATCATTCAAAGACCTAACTATTTTTGCCTTTAAAACATTCAAGGAGGGAGCTTTAGCTACTTCACTGGGCAGGAAATTCCACAGATTCACAACTTTGGGTAAAGACGTTCCTTCTCAACTCAGTCTTAAAATCTGCTCCCTCTTTGTTTGAGACTATGCCCCCTCTTTCTAGTTTCACCCATCACCTTCCTGCTTCTATTTTATCTATTCCCATCATAGTGTTCTATGTTTCTATAAGATTCCTCTTCACTCTTCTAAATTCCAATGATTATAGTCTACTCAAGCTCCTCAGAAGCCAACCATTTCAACACCAGAATAAACATAGTGACCCTCCTCTGCACCCTCTCCAGTGCCATTACATCACTTCTTAAGTAAGGATTCTAGCTGCTGGACAGATTGTATTATCTGTTCATCTTCCTCCAGAATACTTCAAATGTTGTAGCGAAATTAAGGTCATGAAATTACACCCTGGAGTACAATATGCAATTACCTCACTAGTTTGTCTCAAATTCATCTTCATCCATTTATATCAATACACTGACACCTAAATAGCAGAGAGAGATTTTGTGTTACCACTGCTGTCTCACAGCACCAGGACTTGGCTTCAATTCAAGACAACTGTATGTATAGAGTTTGCGTGGGTCTCCACATGTCTATGTGAGTTTCCTCCAGGTGCTCCGGTTTCCTTCCACAGCCCAAAGATGTGCAGGTTAGGTGGATTGGCTGTGCTAAATTACCCATAGAGTCCAGAGATATGGAGGCTCGGTGGATTAGCCATGGGAAAGGTGTGAATAGGGTAAGGGTTTGGATGCTCTTCAGAGAGTCAGTGGAGACTTGATGGGCTGAATGGCCTGTTTCTGCACTGTAGGGATGCTATCGTATTCCATATCATTATTTGATTGATTCACATTGCCAACTTAATGCAAGAAAATAACATGCAAGTTTTTTTCAAAAAAACTCTCACCATGGTGGGGTCAGACAATTCATCATGCCTGGAGTTAGGATGCTACGAGTCAATAATATGTCCCTGTAATTGTCAACCCTTCCTGTATCATGAGACATGTAGATACAAGTAAACTGTGAACACCATGGACAAAGATAGCTTGTTCATCAGCAATGGGCTTTCCCAGGTGACTTGAACACATCCATAACAACCAAATTCTGCCCCGGTGGAGAGGTAATAGTCAAAGGAACCAACTATGGGGGCAGGAAACAGAGCTTTCTTTGACGAGCTGATGGACTCATAGCACTCCCCCCCCCCCCCCATCCAAAGCTCTGTTTGAAGGCTTACAAGTTGAGCATGCATGATATAAAGGAAAGGTGTCCATGTGATTTATCGGGCATGACAGCCATCTCCCACATACCAACAAGACGTGTTGATTGTACTTGTGCCCAATGCCATGGAAGGCTGCTTTCTGCAATGGCCTGCCTCCTTGAAACATCCGATCCCAGGAAACATTCTGTGCCAACCTATCTTTCTTCCCTTGAGATTGCACAGCACCTTCTTGGCAATGTTCAGTCACCTCGCTAACTAAAAGTGGCAATGGTATTAGGAGGGGGGAGTTTGTGATATTAAGCTTGATGAATGCTCATAGAATGATCCTCCAGTAAAAGGGGCATAAGCTACCCTGGGAGTACAGTATCGCTGGTAATGCCAGCATTGATTGCCCATCACTAGTTTCCTGTAAGGGTATTAACTGGACCTTCTTTTAGCAGTTTGACACAACAGATTGCCAGCTTACGTCAGAAGGCAGCTAAGAATCAATCATGTTTTTGTGGGATTAGAGTCACTGATCAAACTATGTAAACGAGATGTGTTTATTTCCCTAAAGGATGAGTGAACTAGTTGGGTTCATACAATATATTCCATCTGCTTCCTGGTCATTTTTAATTGTACTAGCTTTATTAAACTGACAGTTTTTTAAACACTGACAGTGAGGTGGGAATTGAACTCTCACTATGAATTTTTACTTCTGAAATTACCAGGTCAGTCATATAACTACGACCAGGATTTAGAAAGACAGGAGTATAGTCAGTTTGCAGAGAAAAAACAGAGCATGATGACATCCACACAGCTTCATGAAAATAGCATTCCTCTAATTCTTGCTTTCTTTCATCTTCCTAAACTTCACTTTGCCCCTTTAAGAGACTCTTTGCAAACCATGTCTTTGACTAAGTTTCTGGTTGCCTGTCCTAATATCTCTCTATGTTGTTTAGTGTGTAATTTTGTCTACCCATGTTTTGAATGTGTTCCTGCACTATTGCAGAGCAAGTTGTCACTGTTATGTTGGAAAAGTGCAGACAATGTGTACACAGTAAGTCTCCACAAACTATGCGATCATTGCCATATTTTTAGATACCACCATGCGGTATTCTGGTTTGGTTCAGTCACTGCCACCAATGATCCCTTCTAGGGTGGCACTGTGGCTCAGTGGTTAGCACTGCTGCCTCACAGCACCAGGGTCCCAGGTTCGATTCTAGCCTTAGGAAACTGCTGGGTGGAGTTTGCACCTTTTCCCCGTGTCTGTGCGGGTTTCCTCCCACAATTCAAAAGATGTGCAGGTTAGGTGAATTGGCCGTGCTAAATTGCCCATACTGTTAAGGGACGTGTTGGTTAGTTGCATTACTCAGGAGTAAATGTAGAATAATGGGGAATGGGTTTGGGTAGGATACTCTTCAGCGGGTCAGTGTGGACTTGTTGAGCCAAAGGGCCTGTTTCCATACTGTAGGGATTCTTCTCATCCTAAATCTGTACTGTGTCTAAGAGCCTGTCTAATTATCAGGAGGACACACCACTGGTGAGTCCAAACCAAAGAGACACTTGTCTTAGATGACAAGCAGTTTATCACACGATAGCAATATGTCCTGTTTATGGTAACCTGTTGGGCAGAATTACAACTCTCAGGTCTTGTACAGAATTCACCTGCTCCCTTTGCATAATCGCGAACCAGTGACTTGGTCAAACTGGATGGAGGTCAGAGTAACATAAATGTAACTTCTTTGGGACCATTACCTTAGATGGCAGATCAGATAATGTGTTCTTGGGACGTAGTTTGAGAGGTAAGTGTTGACCATGGCTCTGTGGAGAGTTCCCTTGCTCTCCTTCATTTGGTGCAAAGGAACTTCTCTCACCCATCTGAGAGGCCAGACATGACCTAGAGTCTATTTGAAAGATGGCATACCTTCAACCGTGCAGCATACTTTTAGTATCACATTAGAATATCAGCCTCAATTTTGTGCTGAAGTGTCTGGAATGTCACTTGAATCCACAGCCCTCTGTTTCACTACATAAGAACATTAGAGGAGCAGGAGTGGGCCAACTGGCCTGTCGAGCCGGTTCCACCATTCAATAAGATCATGGCGGATCTTTTTTGTGGACTCAGCTCTTCTTACCTGCCCTCTCACCATAACCCTTAGTTCTTTTACTGTTCAAAAATCTATCTTTGCCTTAAAAACATTCAACAAGGGAGCTTGAACCGCAGGAATTCCACAGATTCCCAACCCTTTTGGGGAAGAAGTTCCTCCTCAACTCAGTCCTAAATCTGCTCCCCCTTAGTTTGAGGCTATGCCCCTTTTGTTCTAGCTCCACCCATCAGTGGAAAAAAACCTCCCTGCTTCTTTCTTGTCTATTCCCTTCATAATTTTATATATTTTCATAAGAACCCCCCTCATTCTTCTAAATTCCCATGAGTATAATCCCAGTCTACTCAATCTCTCCTCATAAACAAACCCTCTTAATTTTGGAATCACCCTAGTGAACCTCCTCTGTACCCCCTCCAGGCTTTAACCTACTCTGTCGAAAGACCAAATGTCTTTAGGTGAATCCAAATCCAAATTCTGACCTTGGATCCCTCTCAACTGCAAACCTTTCATCAGAGATGCTGCTTGCCTTCTGAATTGTAACATCTGTATTAAGAAACTAGAACTTGCCGCTGTACCTCACCCAAAATTCCAACTGAAGTAACCAAGAAATATTTCAACTGGCTGAACTCCAGAATTCATTTAATTCAGGCCAGCTCAGACAACAGAGAAAATTGCAGATCATACGACAAAGCAACTAAATCCACAGCTGGGGTTTTCCATTCTCTTCATATTAACAAGCGCTCGACGCCAGTAAAGGTCACGTCAACAAATCCAATCCACTGCAAATCAATACCCCCAATAATAAACCCAGTTCTATCAAGTGCAACATTTAATTCCCTTCAGGATCATTATTACAGGCTCCCTGCTCAATACTCTGTCTTTAAAGGTTACTTCCTATGATCAGTTTTGCATTAAGTAGCATAACAGGGAGATCCAGGGGTACACGTCCTTAAATACTTAAACACAGTAGTGCGAACAGAAAATGTCATAAAAAGCCGAATATACTTTTGGGAATGTTATATATAAAATATTTCGATACTAAAGCAAGAAAAGAGTGCGGAATTTGTGCAGACATTAACTAGACCACTGTTCAATTATGGTGTGTAATTTTGCAGGAAGGTTATTCAAGCTGTGGATTTGAAGCACTGTTACAGAGGACACCAAAAACTAAAGATTTTTGTGAAGGGAATAAAGGTGAAGGGAAATCCTCTACAAAATTTCAGCATAATGAAAAATTTAGATTGAGTAAACAATGAAGCATTATCAGTGTTTAACAAACCAACATAAGAGCCACAAGAATCCTTTACCAGAAACCAAGTTCACAGTAAGTCAATTATTTTATTTATAAATCTGACCCTCTTCAGGAAAACATCTGCATCAGGAAAAATAGTCAGTGCAGGCAGCAAAAGTCAAATTGGGGTTTTAAAAATAAACAGAAGTAACATTAGAGCAGAACCTCAATTCTATAAGGAGGTCATTAGAGCATTGGATAAGATACAATGCAAAGTCTTCAGAGTATTACCAATAACGAGAAATAATTAAGAAGGAAGTTTCAAAAATTGAGCTTACGCACCCAAACTGAGAAAAGGGAGACAATTTAAAAAATACAACAGCTTTAGAAAGAGTAAAAGCTACAGGATTATTACTGGTTAATAAATTAGAATATGGACTATAGATTCATGATTATAATCAGAAGTTTGTTTTTATACACGCAGGATTATTAGAAGTTGGGACTGCTTTACTGTCTGCATTCAGATAGTGGATCCACCATAATATATTGGATGAGTATTTGGAAATGTAGGTAATGAGCTACAAGGGCAGGGTATGAAAGTTGGATTACAGTAGATGGATCCAATTGAATGACTAACCTAGCTATTGGTGCAGGAAAGTCAGGATCCGAGATACAATGTAAAGATTCTGGGAGAAGTTTTGGAGAGGGTTAGTTACCTAATGTACCTGGGTGGGGGCAGCAAGAAGATCAAATTATGGAAATAGGAATGAAGAAATATGAACATACAAATTAGGAGCAGGATTGGACTGCTCCCATGCAGTAAGATCATGGCCGATCTGATTATATCACATTTCTACCTACCCCTGATAACTGTACATTTTCTTTGCTAATCAACAATCCAGCTACCTTTACAATATTCAATGACGTTGCTTCCACTGTCTTTTCAGAAAGTAAGTTCCAAAGACAATGGGCTTCTGTAAGAAACAACATTCACTTCACTCTGTCTTACACCTTGCTTCTCTCACAAGAGGAAACATCCTCGCCACATCCACCATCTCAAGACCTTTTGGAATCTTCTATGGTTTCAATCTTACTCTCATCTCTTACTCCTCCACTCCAGTGGATACAAACCTGGACTTTCCAACCTTTCTTTAAGAGACAACCCACATATTCCAGACATTAATCGAGCAGACCTTCTCTGAGATGCTTCCCATGTATTTATATTCTTCCTTAAATAAGTAGACCAACACTGTATACAATATACCAGATGTGACCTCACCAATGCCTTTTATACTTGAAGCATAACATCTCTACCATTTTATTCAATTCCTGTCGTGATAACTTCTAATAATATTTTACTAGCCTTCTAAATTACTAGCTCTATCTGCATGCTAACTGTCTGCAACTCATGCATTGGGGCACCCAGGTTCCTCTGCATCTCAGAATTCATCATTTAGATCATATGCTTCCTTTTATTCTTAGAACATAAAATCGTATGAAATTGGAACAGGCATCGGCCAGTCAACCCCTCCAGCCTGCTCTGCCATTCAATTGGATCATGGTGATTTGGCATTCTCATATCCACTTTCCTGCCCTTTCTCTATAACCCTTGATTCCCTGATAGATCAAGAATCTATCTCTCTCAGTCTTAAATATATACAAGGACTGTGCCCCCACAACTCTCTCTAACAAGGAGTTCCAAAGATACACAATCCACTGAAAGAAGAAATTCCTCCTCATCTCAGTTTTAAATTGGCATCCCTTTATTCTGAGACTATACCCTCTGATCCTAGACTCTCCCATGAGGAGAAATGTCCTCTCAGCATTACCCTGTCAAGTTCCTAAGGAATCCGGTATGTTTCAATGGGATCACCTCTCATTCTTCTAAACTTCAGTGAGTAGACCTCCAAGCTGTTACCCCTTTGCTGATTAAGACAATCCGTCCACATTAGGGATCATCCAAGTGAACCTCCTCTGAACTGCCTCCAATGAAACAATATCTTTCCTTAAATAAGGGGGCCAACACTACTCACAGTCCTCCTGATGTGGTCTCACCAGCCCCTTGTACAGTTGCAGTAAGACTTCCCTATTATACTCCAACCCCCTTAAAATAACGCCCAACATTCCATTACCCTTCCCGATTCCCGGCTGTACCTGGGTGTTAGCTTTCTGTGCTTTGTGCACAAGTCACCCCCAAGTCCCTTTGTGTTGCAGCTTTCTGCAGTTTCTCTCTGTATAAATAATACTCTGATCTTTTGTTCTCCCATCCAAAATGAACAACTTCACATTTTCCAAAATTTATCCTCCATTTGCTAACTTCTTGTCCACTTAACCCAGCAAAATCTCTCTGTAAACTGTTTGCATCCCTCTTTCAACTTGTCTACTTTTGTATCATGTCAAAATGGACAACTTTACATTTTCTCGCAAAATACTCCATTTGCTAAATCTTTGCCCACTCACTTAACCCTTTTGGAGCCACATTATGTCTCTTTCCGTACTCACTTTCCTTCCTAACTTTGTATCATCTAGCAACCATGAGTTTGACCCATTCACCTGAGTCATTTACCAGGCCAGAAGTCAGATGATACCAGGTTATAGTCCATCAGGTTTATTTGAAATCACAAGCTTTCAGACCAGGTGACAAAGCGGCAGTGCTCTGAAAGCTTGTGATTTCAAATAAACCTGATGGACTATAACCTGGTGTTGTATGACATCTGACCTTCGAGGAGAAAGTGAGGACTGCAGATGCTGGAGATCAGAGCTGAAAATGTGTTGCTGGGAAAGCACAGCAGGTCAGGCAGCATCCAAGGAACAGGAGAATCAACATTTCGGGCATGGGCCCTTTCCTGAAGAAGGGCTCATGCCCGAAACGTTGATTCTCCTGCTCCTTGGATGCTGCCTGACCTGCTGCGCTTTTCCAGCAACACATTTTCAGCTGACATCTGACCTTGTCCACCCCAGTCCACTACTGGCACCCCCACATCATGAGTCATTTATAAAAATGATAAAAAGGCCAGGTACCCACACTGATCCCTGTGGTGCACCATTCGTTACATAACACCAACCAGAAAATGACCCACTTATACCTCTATCCCATTTCTTGCCAGCTAACCAATCTTCTATCCATGCCAATATATTACTATTTATACCATGCACTTTTATTAGCCACAATAATTTTTATGCGATGCCTTATCAAATGGATTTGTGCTGGATGGAGTAATTGGAAGAAGTTCAATGGAGTATTATTTTGACAGGAAAGTATCCAAAGCGGTTGTGAGACAGAAGTTGTTATGTAATTCAGAAACATCGAGAGGAATTGGACCGAAATGTCTATTTCTATGCCTATGACTCTATAAGAGAGGAACAATTGGATATTACTGAGATTTGGATGCTGAGATAGATGTGGAGAATAATGAGAAAGGAAAAGGTCAGGAATGACCATCTCAGGAGGTCAGTGACATTGAGGAGCATCAAAGAAAGTAGCTGTGTAGAGGTTGAAATGGTCTGGTCATTGTTATTGGGGAGAGAGGAAATGTGGTGAGATAAGTGATGGGGGGTGCAGGGGGGGGTCGTACTGCTATGAAGGAGAAGAGGAAGGCTTGAAACCAGATGGGAAGCCAGGATGCTTAAGTACAATCTGATTGGAAGAGGGATGGGTGAATGACAGGAGGAGATAAAGAAAGGTAACTAACAAGAATCGTGGCTACCCCTTGGAAAATGAGAACATTTGATAGAAGACCCGATTGCTATACAATGAACTGAACGGCCTACTTCTGTCCCTTTAAGTTCAGTAGCTACTACAGTACAAGATATTATAAGACTCACTGAAGTTGGTGTCATTGGGCTCAACTTAAATCGATGTGATCTGAAAATTATTTTAAAACTGCTTTCCAAATTAAGTACAAAATACATCTACAATTACAACTTGTACCTTAATTACTGAATACCAGAGTAAATGCTTTATCAATAAGTGAGATATGTCACTTCTGTCTGGTTAACTAACACTCAGGGGTCTGAAGTGAAAATACTTCTAATCATGTTTTAAAATTATAATAGTATCTTATCACTTTACTTGACCTCGAGACTAGTCATTCAGCAGATTCCAGCAATTACATTCAATGGGCTTAGGCCACAATAATAAGATATTTATTAGCATTTCTACACAGAGTAGCACAACAATAATTCCATGTACAAAAGCCACAGCCATTTCATACTCAACACATGCTAATCTCAGATTTAAATTAAGTACAATCCTAATATTAACAAATTCTGGAAGTATAATTTAATTTTGAAAGCCTTATGCCCGGTTGTAAATCTAATTTTTCTTTATGCATTCCTCAAAAGTGATTAGTAACTCTTTTCCACAAACATTGTCACTTAAAGTTTCTCAAAAAGCAAACGCAGCAGAAAAGATTACTTACTCCGCCGGTGTTGTGCTATTGAACGCAGCATCCAAAACATAGGAGTGAGAAGGCTACTGTTAGTTAATCAGAGCACTGGTCTAAGGAACCCACACACGCAAACAAATACACATTATTGTCTATTGCCTCAGTGCAATTGCAGAATCTTCGTCTTGCACTCTCAGAGGACAACACAACATCCACACTTCAGGATGGCTTGCACTGCCACAATTATGACATGGGAAGAATGTGGGGGCTAAAAAGAGCAACATCAGACAGTGACGTAAGCCTTAATGAGAGAAAACCGTCCAAGCTTTAAGTACTGAAAGTTGCAGCCACATGAAGGCAAGGTGCTCAGAAATCGTACCGTTTCGTGCTGATCTACAAGGGACTTGAAATAGCTACCACCTCTGGCTGAAATACTGCATTACATGCAAAACCTGTTGCACCGCTTTTCATTTTATATGACTACAGTGTTGCTTCAAGGACTCATGTACACAGCTATAACAAAATCCAGCAAAATATCAAACTCTACATACTCTATTGTTCACAAATTATAGGCAGTTTTACATGCAAATAAATTCCTGACTGCACTGTGATGTCAACAACAAAATCAAGCAAGCTTCCAACATAGAATATCTGCCACGCTATTTCTCAATGTTAATCATCTGAACTTTATAGAACATAGGCATGAAACTTGAAAACACCTTTTGTGTTGACTGGTACTGCACCTTTAATGCACCATTTTTTATCTTTGACACAGTCCTCTCAAACACAGCACTTACCCAAGCAACTGTGCTTACCACACACTGCAGTAACCTTTGAGAAGATCAAACCTCACTGTTGGCTTCAGCTCCCTTCTGAAACAATAAAATCCGGGTTGGCTCATTTCCTGTTTTCTCTATGTGCCAGTTTCTATTTTTCCATGAGGGCACTGGAATAATCTTTCACGTGAGCAGGCAGTCACATGCACTGGGCACGATTGGATACTGAATTCCCTGAAAACATCAAAAATATTCCCATGGTATAGTATCCCCACTGACTACAACAGAGCCTGCTTCATGTAAACTTCACATCAGTTCCCTGTATTTAAACTGAAAACCAAACACATCCTACTTTAGCATATAAATATTTGTTATGGATAAACCCTCCAGCACAATTCTAAATTTGCCATTGTGCTCACCAATTTTCTCTGTTATTAAGTTTGCCTCTACATTACAGGGTTGTGTAAATCAGATTTGCTTCACATTAATGCCCAAAACCTGGAGTCAGAACTCTGTCTATTGTGTAAAAGCAGCCTTAGGACTTTGTGCTTAGATTTACATCCCCTTCCCATCCATAACAATTACAGAGTGCAGTTATCATTCTTGAATGATCTTTAAAAATATAAAACAATTCTGCTTAAAAGATCCAAGACTTTCTCGTTTATTAATTTTCAGAAATGTAGGGATGTCTTTGTCTTTTCCTGTTCAGCTTAATCAATAGTCAACATATTGTGTGTGATTTCAAATAGAAAAGGCGAACATGAGTCTCAGTCATTCATATTGACACTCCCACACAACAGAACACTCACAATAGTGTCTAAGTAGAGGTAAGTGGAGCTGAGAACCAGGGTGGCCCAATGGTTGCACTACTGCCTCATAGTACGATGGGCCCAGGTTCAATTCCACCCTTGGGTGTCTGTGTGGAGTTTGCACGCTCTTTCTGTGCCTGTGTAGGTTTGCTCTGGCTTCCTCCCACAGTCCAAAGATGTGTAGGTTAGCTGGATTGGCCCTGGGAAATGGAGGATTTTCTGGGTGGGATGCTGAATGGCCTTCTTCCGTACTGTAGGAATTCTAACCACTAAGTACAGATCTCAAGTCTTGGCAGTGGAAGGATAAAGCTTTTTTGCACAGTGGGTGATTGTAGTCTGACATTCACTCCTTGAAATGGTAGTGGAGGAACATTCGTTGGTGGCTGTCAAAGGGAAACTGATTAAGCCCCAGAAATGGAAAAGATTGTTGTGGCTGCAGAGGTAAAGGTGGGAAATAGAACTAGCTAAATACCCTCCATCCGCAATGTAACCATTCTGGAATGGTATTCTATATATGTCTTTATCATGCCATTACCTGTTAACACTGCTTTCTGTACTGACCTATTTAACACAATGTCACAGGGCTAAATCTTCTTCTTGGTAAAGTGTAAGTTAAGTTGAGTTTTTTGGCGATATTTTCGCTCGGTGGCCTAGCAGGTTCTCTCGCTGTATCTCACCTGAACAAATATCTAACCCATCCCTGGGCATCCCTCTCATCCAAGTCTAGCCTCATGTTACTGAGCACCCTCCCCAAAAATAACTCGCCATTGCTGGGATAGACCGGCATCCCTCGTCTGTTGCCATCTTTAAAAGCCTGTTGTGCACCCCCCCATTCAACCCAGAGCTGCCCCCACACAGATGCTGACATTTGCCTGGGATGGGGCAGATGGGAGAGATTTGGCACCTGCCTTGTGGGCAGAGACTTGGACAGGGCAATGCAGAGGGGAAATGCCCTTTTGCCCCAGAATCAACAGCAGAGGCATGACCCCAGAGCATGCCAACCTGGTCCAGGTTTGTCACCCAGGTTGAAGCAGTCACAGCCATCTTGAAGGACTTCACCATCCTGCAGGAAGAAAGCCAATGATGTTATCCATTCCACTGATGCAAGTGCTCAATCTTCAGTCGGATACCTCATACTTACTCTCTTTCTGCTGCTGCACCTGCCTCCCCACTCTCATTATTGTCTGCAACCTCTTCCCTCTCTCGCTGTCACCCACCCCAACCTCCGACACCACTAACCCAGCCTGCCGCCCGCTCACTCACTCAGGACAGGAACTTCTCCCTCAATACCCACCCCTCTCTCATTCCAGGAAGAAGACAGCCCACAATAGGATGGAAAGTGCCGAGGTTTGACTCACCCCTCACTGATAAATGGAGAGGACCCTGACTTTGACTGCCCCAAGTGGCTCACTGACCATGTCCAAACCCTTGGTCTGGTATTGGAGGCTGCCCTTGACTTGCAGCGGTGGGGCCGTTGAGTGAAGGCTGACTTGATTGTATCCAGACTTGCCGAAAAGCATCACAAGTTTCCTGGACTTGTACCTTCTCTAAATGGAATGGAAATATGGATGTACTGTGAACCTGATATCTCTGGCTGGGAGGAGGGATGGGAAATGCCAAAAGGCAAGGTAAGGATGCTGTGGGTATCCAGGTAGGCCTCAGAGTGAATATGTCCCTGGACACACAATGTCCTTGCTGCAGCATTACAGTGAGAGTTACTGGTCCAGTCAGAGGTACAGCATTACAGGGCAGATACATCCTGTAAGTGGATTGGAGATGTGCCAGGAGGGTTCATAGAGGCTGGCATATGTTAGATGCCAATATCCATGAATGTAGTGAGTGATTGGTGCCAATGGAGCATGCCCTGAGATGCCATGGCCTAGTCCAACATGAAGGACATTTGGAGCCCATGGTGAGCTGATGTCACTGGTACTTGCTGTGACATCCATGCCAAGAATTCTTAACACTTAGTTTGTTTGGTAAGACAGGAAGTTGATTGTCAATAGGCGGAATGTCCTGTTAGACCAGTTATCAACAAGGAATAATTCCCTGTAATTGGTAGCTCACCGCTGCCCAGTGAGAAACTCACCTCAGCACTTGGCAATGGCATAAAAGCTGCAACAAATCAATGAAGATGGGTTTTGCCAGATTACATCCAATTCTGTTCCAGCTTCACCATCACTAGGCTTCTATAACATCCTCCACACGAATGTTTTATAAGAAAGGAACAACCGATGTATTTGTGTTCTGAGAAGAAGCTGAGGATTGAAAGGAATTGCTCTGATTTTTCATGATTGTATCACTGCAGCACATAGCTATCACCAACATTGCCTGTTCATTTGAACGATTCCATTAAAGGTGTGAAACTTACAAGTGTTACATCAGATTTTGGAACAGCAGCTTGCAAAGAAAGTACAGAGTACGGGAAATTCATAAACACATTGAGCATTTAGCGCTTCCATTGAGCAAGCGATTTTGCCAACAACTTAATCTGTGCATTTGAACGGGATTGAAGGTGTGGTGTTTATAAATGGAAGGATACTGCCACCAGTCCTCTTCCCTTGACTGTGGTCTAAGGGCCAATTTAGCTTACAGGGGGAGAAGAACAACCACTAGTGAGTCTTATCAAGAAGAGAATCTGAACAGGATCTAACGATATTGCATGGTAACAAATAGGTACAATTTACATTAGCTTGTTAAAGATTTACCAGGACCATTGGGAGACATATTAACAAACGTGAGCCCTTCAAAATCCAGAACTGTCCTCCTGACATCTCCATCCAAGACTGTATAGCATCATTAGTTTTGGTGGAGTTTAATATACTGCACAGCATAAATCCTTTCTGAAATTTTACCTGATGGAACATAAAAGAGAACATATTCTCCATTGGATCAAGTATGACTCAGTTGGTTCCAGTCTCACAGTTGAATGACAGATTTTCACCTCTCAGTGGAAAACCATCTCCTATGGGCTGTGTCCCCTGAATGCAGACATGATAGCAATTGAAGGAATGCTCTTCTAAGAATACAAAAGAGAGTTAAATGCCAGCTACAAACCCTGGCTTTTAGATTAGATTACTTACAGTGTGGAAACAGGCCCTTCGGCCCAACAAGTCCACACCGCCCCGCCGAAGCGTAACCCACCCATACCCCTACGTCTACATCTACCCCTTACCTAACACTACGGGCAATTTAGCATGGCCAATTCACCTGACCTGCACATCTTTGGACTGTGGGAGGAAACCGGAGCACCCGGAGGAAACCCACGCAGACACGGGGAGAACGTGCAAACTCCACACAGTCAGTCGCCTGAGGCGGGAATTGAACCCGGGTCCCTGGCGCTGTGAGGCAGCAGTGCTAACCACCGTGCCACCCAATAGAGTGCCGTGTGACTGTGCTAAGGTTCAGGTTACACTGTTCTTAAGTCTCACAGCTGAGAACTTCCTCTTGACATTGTAGAAACAGAAAAGAAATAAAGTTTCACTCACTGATTGCTGAAAACAAATCAAGTCAGCAAAGCCATTGTTGGAGGAAAGTGGATAAACTCCTCTTAAGCTTATTGCAGAATCTCCAACTGTCAATGTCAGCATGACCAGCCTCACTTATGGTAACTGCTGTAATGATCACAGAATCACAGATTGGTTACCACATAAAAGGTGCCTGTAATAGCACTTCAAACGAACATCATCACCCAGTGCCAACTCCCTGCAGTTTCTCCATACTTTGCATATTGCTCCCTTCCAAATACCACAATCTATTTGCTACAGCAAACTCGCCCAGGAACCAATTGTAACAAGAGCAAGAGGAGGAAACACAGACAGCATGAAATGCCACTGAGACAATTTATTAATAGAAGTAATTATTTTACCTCAAAGTGCACCCAAAACACCATACAGCCATAGAGTTATACAGCATGGAAACAGATCCTTCAGTCCAACTAATCCATGCCGACCATAATCCCAAGACATACTAGTCCCACCTCCCAGCGCTTGGTCTAAATCCCTCCAAACCTCTCTTATTCAAATTGTACCCACACCCACCACTTCCTCTGGAATAGATAGTGGGGTTCAGAGGTGAATGAGAACTTAGTACTGAACTGGATTTAGTTTTTGGCAAATTGAAATTAATTGAAGATGAGGATAGGCGACAGCAAATACAGATTTGCCAAAGTTGAACCTGACGGGGGATAAATATTCAGCACCCAAACTGGTGACATAGGGTAAAGGTGACTGACATTATATAGCAGAAATTAAATATATCGTTGGGTTCAACCTAGCTGAATGGTCAGGGGAAGAGAAGGGAGAAAAGGTCTACTTTAGAGTTAATGAGTGGAATTATAAGGGTGGCTTTGATGTTAGAAATGTGAATGTTTGGTCAGAATCACAACACATTCCATCATTGATTTTGATGCCTAATCCTGATTCTGTGGGTAGGGTGTGGAGCTAGGAAGGGGAGAAGCCAATGAGATGAACATAGAATGGACAGGATCAATGCATGAATAACCCATGAGAGAGAAGGTCAAGATTGTGGGTCATTGAAGAGGACAAATAGGTTGGAGGAGGGTTTATACTTATTTATCCATTTATTGTCTTGTGTCTTTTGTTACAAAACGCAGTGAGAAGTGTTCTACAGTGTAGCCACTCTGTGGCGCCATTTTAAAGCACAGAAAAGTAAATCAAAACATAGAACTTGCCCCAAATTTTGCCCTGTCACATGTGGGTGAAGAAATTTAAATCATAGAATCACAAAGGTGCTAACGGTGCAGAAGAGGGCAGAAAAATAAAAAAAAGTGATCAACTTTACAATCCTTCTTGTTCGGTGCTCTGTCCTGGCCCATTGACCTGGTGGCCAGGCATGGGTCCCCTTCACCGCAACCTCAGTGCCAGAATACGAGTCACCGCTCTTTGGTGCCATCTCATCTCCACCAATGCCCTCGCCACTCCGAGTCCTCACCGGACCTCACCAATGCAGGCACCACTGATGCCATTGGGTACCACACTGGCCCAAACCCAACTCTGCTGCCGCCAAGAGTCCACCTTGGGCACACCTCACCGATGCTGCCCAATCTCGTACTGGTCCCAAACTTGCCTCCGCCACCGGTTCCATGAATCTGCAGTGGACATAGGCACCACCAGGAACCCAAACGATTTTCAGAAGAAGGAAGATGGCAGTAGATTTGAGGAGAGGTCCCAATGCTTATGGATTATTTACAATGAAAATGTATGCCCTCTAGAATGAAAAAAAATCATCAACTTGATCAATGATCTCTCTGTCCTTAGCTGAGATGAGTTTCTTCAACCTGGCCTTGGTGTGAACAGGGTAAAAACAATGACTGCAGATGCTGCAAACCAAATACTGGATTAGTGGTGCTGGAAGAGCACAGCAGTTCAGGCAGCATCCAACGAGCAGCGAAATCAACGTTTCGGGCAAAAGCCCTTGGCTCACTGCCTTTATTCCTGATGAGGGGCTTTTGCCCGAAACGTTGATTTTGCTGCTCGTTGGATGCTGCCTGAACTGCTGTGCTCTTCCAGCACCACTAATCCAGTACTTGGTGTGAACAGATTTTGTTGATGTTCAGAAGCTGGGCTGGCAGGAGTTCAAGCACAGAGGAGGTGGATCATGTGAAAATGAATTAGACCAGTCCTGAGGCAGAGATAAAAAAAGTTTCAGCTGGCCGAGTAAAATGTTGGCAGAGGAGGATGAATGGATGAATTCAATGTTAACTTTGAATTTATTTTAAATTCATGGAATGTGAGTGTCATTGGCTAGATCAACATTTATTGCCCATCCCTAATTGCCCTTGAGAAAGTGATGGCGAGCTGGCTTGTCAAACCACTGCAGTCCGTATGGTGTAGGGACCCCCACAGAGCAGCTAGGGGGCAGTGATGCAAGATTTTGAGGCAGCAGAAATGAAGAAATGGTGAATGGTTTGAAGGAGAACTTGCATGTGGTGGTATTTCTGTGTATCTGCTGTCTTGTTCTTTGAGGTGGTAGTGGTTCTTGGACAGAATCACAACACATTCCATCATTGATTTTGATGCCTATTCCTGATTCTGTGAGTAGGGTGTGGAGCTAGGGAGGGGAGAAGCCAATGAGATGAACATAGAATGGACAGGATCAATGCATGAATAAGCCATGAGAGAGAAGGTCAAAAGAGCTCTGGTGAGGGTAGAGCCCAGAACAGGTGCTAAATCACCAGGGCCTGTGCCTGCCTACCTACCTTTCCAAAATGGCTAACTCACACCCTGATCTACTTTTAACAAGTGCACAGTTAGTGCTTTACTCTGAGACAAAGTGCCAGCTCTTGACAGTGAGAACCCTTGGAACAAGAGTTTGATTCCCTGTGTCAATTTGTTTAACAGTTAGAGTGCACTGGCTTCTCATTGAATGAGCAAGTACAAGCAAGATAGGCTGAATGGCCGTCTTCTGTACCATGGCACCTTTGTGATTCTGTAATTTAAATTTCTTCACCCACATTTGGCAGAGTGAGAGTTGAGGCAAGTGTTTTAAGTTTCTTATTTGTCACTTGTATGCCATCCTCTGATATATTGCTATTATCTTGGCATAGTTTGTCTTGTTTTCTTAATGCATGGTAGGTTACCATTAACTCATGGACCATTGCCATTTGAAAAGTATTATTTTATTTCTTTCTTATCCTTACCTCATAATTTCTTTCATTAACTGCCTGTTGGCTAAGTTAGTTCCTACCATGAGTCATGTTAATAATTCTACACTATGAACTTCTTCATTAGATCTTTACATTTCTTAATCATTGGCTTTCTTTCATTTGTAATATCGTTGTATCTGTTTTGAGCCTTGTCAACTTTGTGTTTTGCTTTAGTTTGTTTGTGGGATGTGGGTATTAGTGGCTATGACAGTGTGGTGGTGGTGAGCTGCCTTCATATAGCCACTGTGGTCTTTGTGATCTAAGGATAGCCTCTAGGGAGAGAGCTCCTGGATTTTGATCCAGTGACAATATATATTTCAAGGCAGGATGACGAGGGCCTTGAATGAGAACTAGCAGGGGGTGGTCTTCCCAATCAGCTGCCGCCTCTTGTCCTTCCAGATTGTGGCGGTCATGTGTTTGAAAAGTAAAGCCAGAGGAGTGTTGGTGAGTCATTGCAATGCATTGTGGGGCACCAATGCTGCCAGGAGCGATTATTGATGGAGTACCATTCCGCTTTGTCCTAAAATGGTGTCACGCTTCTTGCGTGTTGTTAGAACTGCAGGCAAGTGGGGAATCCAAAGATCATAAAATCGAGGAATTGTTCACCCCTGGCACCAGGATTGTGGATGTACAGTGGAGAGGGGTTAGGAGGAATGATTTATGCTGAAAGACTGTACCCGTGAAAATTTTTCTTGTTGAAAGGCAAAAGTTTAGCTTTGCTATCATCACATACTTCACTACAGCATGGCATAAACTGGACAGCAAATAGTCTTTTCAATTCAGTGTGTGTGAGAACAGCTCAAAGCTCAAATAAACAATTGAGGAACAAGAGCTGAATACCTTCAAAGGATTTTATCTTGTTACTTGGGATTAACTGGAATGTTCTAACAAACTGAATTGAGAATTAAGCAAATAAAGTGTCAGAAGCAGCTTTCTGAAAGCATCAACAATGCGGTTTTCTGAGAGAGATGCTTGAGCTAAAGAGAAAAGAAGATGCTTTGATCTGCAATCAGGTTTCCTCAGGCCCCTGCCTTGAGAGGTTGCTGGCTGAGAATATCTCAATATGGATAACAGTGGCCTTCCCAGGCTGGGGTGAAACCAACGGAAGAACAACCCGTTGAACTACACCTTTTGAAAAGAAACACTGGCCCAGATCGTTCAGTTACCACATCATCAGAGTTGGGAAACAAGCTGAAAGATGCATATCCAGACCAACACATGAACGTACGGCCGGGAACGAGATTAGGCCTCTCGGCCTGCTTAGCCATTCATTAAAGTCATGGCTGATCTGATTTTACCTCGACTCTACATTCCTGCATCTGCCCGATAATCTTGCATCCCTTTGCGAATCCAGAATCTATCTAACTCTGCCTTAAAAATATTTAAACATTCCGCATCCATTGCCTTTTGAGGAAGGGAATTCCAAAGATTCACAACCCTCTAAGAGGAAAAAAGTGTTTCCTCTCCTTTATCTTGTATGAACAACTCCTTATTTTTAAACAATGACTCCTAGTCATGGATTCTCCTGCAGGAGGGAACATCCTTTCCACATCCACTTGGTCAAATCTCCTCAGGATCTTATCTGTTCCATTTAAGTCATCTCTGATTCTTCTAAACTCCAGAGGGTACAGGCCTAGTCTGGTTAACCTCGTCACAGATGGTAATCTGCTCAGTCCAGAAGTAAAAGTCCTAATGTACAAACGGATGTGGAAATCTCTGGTTAGGTTTAAACTTTGGGTGGACTGATATCTGCTTCCTGAGCCTCCACCGCACACCCTGGGAATGTCTCTGATACCATGCTCAGGCTAGAAACTTCAGCCATTGAGGTGGGACATAACCCCACACTTACCATGGAAACGTTACACAGTTTAGTACCAGAACCAGCTCAGTGGTCAACCAGCAGAATGCAACTGTGCACCCTCCTCCCACGGCAAGCAGATCTGACTGGTTCCTCGCTAGACTGCACCATACCCCACCCCTACCCCGCACTCACCCCCATCGACTAGTCAACTAACACCCTCCCACCAAGCAACATTCCTACATCCCCTCCCTCCAACTATACCCCCAACCACCCATCTCTAACCTCATTTCCATATTCAGGATGGGATTCCCAGATGGACTCAGTGTCCGGCCTGAAACAGGAACAGGACTTCAGACAACAGGAGGATGCTGCTCAGGAACCAGTGAAAATTGTCCCCTGCACTCAGCTGGACCTCAGAAAGGGGAGGAAGGCGTATGAGGTCAAAGATCAACTCACTTTGCCAGGCCTAGTCTCAACCGGGCTCCTGTTAGCAGCACCTCTTTTCAGGCCATGCAAGGAGACCATCATGGCTCCCTTACTAAGGCCTCATGGCTCTCCTACTCAGGCCTCATGGCTCCCGTACTCAGGCCTCATGGCCCCTGTACTCAGGCCTCACGGCCCCTGTACTCAGGCCTCATGGCCCCTGTACTCAGGCCTCACGGCCCCTGTACTCAGGCCTCACGGTCCCTGTACTCAGGCCTCACGGCCCCTGTACTCAGGCCTCACGGCCCCTGTACTCAGGCCTCACGGTCCCTGTACTCAGGCCTCACGGCCCCTGTACTCAGGCCTCACGGTCCCTGTACTCAGGCCTCACGGTCCCTGTACTCAGGCCTCACGGCTCCTGTACTCAGGCCTCACGGCCCCTGTACTCAGGCCTCATGGCTCCTGTACTCAGGCCTCACGGCCCCTGTACTCAGGCCTCATGGCTCCTGTACTCAGGCCTCATGGCTCCTGTACTCAGGCCTCATGGCTCCTGTACTCAGGCCTCATGGCTCCTGTACTCAGGCCTCACGTCCCCTGTACTCAGGCCTCACGGCTCCTGTACTCAGGCCTCATGGCTCCTGTACTCAGGCCTCATGGCTCCTGTACTCAGGCCTCATGGCTCCTGTACTCAGGCCTCACGGCCCCTGTACTCAGGCCTCACGGTCCCTGTACTCAGGCCTCATGGCTCTCGTACTCAGGCCTCACGGCCCCTGTACTCAGGCCTCACGGCCCCTGTACTCAGGCCTCACAGTCCCTGTACTCAGGCCTCACGGCCCCTGTACTCAGACCTCACGGCCCCTGTACTCAGGCCTCATGGCTCCTGTACTCAGGCCTCACAGTCCCTGTACTCAGGCCTCACGGCCCCTGTACTCAGGCCTCACGGCCCCTGTACTCAGGCCTCATGGCCCCTGTACTCAGGCCTCACGGTCCCTGTACTCAGGCCTCATGGCCCCTGTACTCAGGCCTCACGGTCCCTGTACTCAGGCCTCATGGCTCTCGTACTCAGGCCTCACGGCCCCTGTACTCAGGCCTCATGGCTCCTGTACTCAGGCCTCACGGCCCCTGTACTCAGGCCTCACGGTCCCTGTACTCAGGCCTCATGGCTCTCGTACTCAGGCCTCATGGCTCCTGTACTCAGGCCTCATGGCTCCTGTACTCAGGCCTCACGGCTCCTGTACTCAGGCCTCACGGCTCCTGTACTCAGGCCTCACGGCCCCTGTACTCAGGCCTCATGGCTCCTGTACTCAGGCCTCACGGCCCCTGTACCCAGGCCTCATGGCTCCTGTACTCAGGCCTCACGGCCCCTGTACTCAGGCCTCACGGTCCCTGTACTCAGGCCTCATGGCTCTCGTACTCAGGCCTCATGGCTCCTGTACTCAGGCCTCACAGTCCCTGTACTCAGGCCTCACGGCTCCTGTACTCAGGCCTCACAGCTCCTGTACTCAGGCCTCACGGTCCCTGTACTCAGGCCTCATGGCTCTCGTACTCAGGCCTCACGGCCCCTGTACTCAGGCCTCACGGCTCCTGTACTCAGGCCTCACGGCCCCTGTACTCAGGCCTCATGGCTCCTGTACTCAGGCCTCACGGCCCCTGTACTCAGGCCTCATGGCTCTCGTACTCAGGCCTCACGGCCCCTGTACTCAGGCCTAATGGCTCCTGTACTCAGGCCTCACGGCCCCTGTACTCAGGCCTCACGGTCCCTGTACTCAGGCCTCATGGCTCTCGTACTCAGGCCTCATGGCTCTCGTACTCAGGCCTCATGGCTCCTGTACTCAGGCCTCACAGTCCCTGTACTCAGGCCTCACGGCTCCTGTACTCAGGCCTCATGGCTCCTGTACTCAGGCCTCACGGCCCCTGTACTCAGGCCTCACGGTCCCTGTACTCAGGCCTCATGGCTCTCGTACTCAGGCCTCATGGCTCCTGTACTCAGGCCTCACAGTCCCTGTACTCAGGCCTCACGGCTCCTGTACTCAGGCCTCATGGCTCCTGTACTCAGGCCTCACGGCTCCTGTACTCAGGCCTCATGGCTCCTGTACTCAGGCCTCACGGCCCCTGTACTCAGGCCTCACGGCTCATGTACTCAGGCCTCACGGTCCCTGTACTCAGGCCTCATGGCTCTCGTACTCAGGCCTCACGGCCCCTGTACTCAGGCCTCACGGTCCCTGTACTCAGGCCTCACGGCCCCTGTACTCAGGCCTCATGGCTCCTGTACTCAGGCCTCACAGTCCCTGTACTCAGGCCTCATGGCTCTCGTACTCAGGCCTCATGGCTCCTGTACTCAGGCCTCACAGTCCCTGTACTCAGGCCTCACGGCCCCTGTACTCAGGCCTCACGGCCCCTGTACTCAGGCCTCATGGCTCCTGTACTCAGGCCTCACAGTCCCTGTACTCAGGCCTCACGGCCCCTGTACTCAGGCCTCATGCCCCCTGTACTCAGGCCTCACGGTCCCTGTACTCAGGCCTCATGGCCCCTGTACTCAGGCCTCATGGCCCCTGTACTCAGGCCTCACGGTCCCTGTACTCAGGCCTCATGGCTCCTGTACTCAGGCCTCACAGTCCCTGTACTCAGGCCTCATGACTCCTGTACTCAGGCCTCATGGCTCTCATACTCAGGCCTCATGGCTCCTGTACTCAGGCCTCATGGCTCTCGTACTCAGGCCTCATGGCTCCCGTACTCAGGCCTCATGGCTCCTGTACTCAGGCCTCACGGCTCCTGTACTCAGGCCTCACGGCTCCTGTACTCAGGCCTCACGGTCCCTGTACTCAGGCCTCATGGCTCTCGTACTCAGGCCTCACGGCCCCTGTACTCAGGCCTCATGGCTCCTGTACTCAGGCCTCACGGCTCCTGTACTCAGGCCTCATGGCTCCTGTACTCAGGCCTCACGGCTCCTGTACTCAGGCCTCACAGTCCCTGTACTCAGGCCTCATGACTCCTGTACTCAGGCCTTACAGTCCCTGTACTCAGGCCTCACGGCTCCTGTACTCAGGCCTCACGGCTCCTGTACTCAGGCCTCACGGCCCCTGTACTCAGGCCTCATGCCCCCTGTACTCAGGCCTCACGGCCCCTGTACTCAGGCCTCACGGTCCCTGTACTCAGGCCTCATGGCTCCTGTACTCAGGCCTCACGGTCCCTGTACTCAGGCCTCATGGCTCTCGTACTCAGGCCTCATGGCTCCTGTACTCAGGCCTCACAGTCCCTGTACTCAGGCCTCACGGCTCCTGTACTCAGGCCTCACGGTCCCTGTACTCAGGCCTCATGGCTCCTGTACTCAGGCCTCACGGCTCCTGTACTCAGGCCTCACGGCTCCTGTACTCAGGCCTCACGGCCCCTGTACTCAGGCCTCATGGCTCCTGTACTCAGGCCTCACGGCCCCTGTACCCAGGCCTCATGGCTCCTGTACTCAGGCCTCACGGCCCCTGTACTCAGGCCTCACGGTCCCTGTACTCAGGCCTCATGGCTCTCGTACTCAGGCCTCATGGCTCCTGTACTCAGGCCTCACAGTCCCTGTACTCAGGCCTCACGGCTCCTGTACTCAGGCCTCACAGCTCCTGTACTCAGGCCTCACGGTCCCTGTACTCAGGCCTCATGGCTCTCGTACTCAAGCCTCACGGCCCCTGTACTCAGGCCTCACGGCTCCTGTACTCAGGCCTCACGGCCCCTGTACTCAGGCCTCATGGCTCCTGTACTCAGGCCTCACGGCCCCTGTACTCAGGCCTCATGGCTCTCGTACTCAGGCCTCACGGCCCCTGTACTCAGGCCTCACGGCTCCTGTACTCAGGCCTCACGGTCCCTGTACTCAGGCCTCATGGCTCTCGTACTCAGGCCTCACGGCCCCTGTACTCAGGCCTCATGGCTCCTGTACTCAGGCCTCACGGCTCCTGTACACAGGCCTCATGGCTCCTGTACTCAGGCCTCACGGCTCCTGTACTCAGGCCTCACGGCTCCTGTACTCAGGCCTCACGGTCCCTGTACTCAGGCCTCATGGCTCTCGTACTCAGGCCTCACGGCCCCTGTACTCAGGCCTCACGGCCCCTGTACTCAGGCCTCATGGCTCCTGTACTCAGGCCTCACAGTCCCTGTACTCAGGCCTCATGGCTCTCGTACTCAGGCCTCATGGCTCCTGTACTCAGGCCTCACAGTCCCTGTACTCAGGCCTCACGGCCCCTGTACTCAGGCCTCACGGCCCCTGTACTCAGGCCTCATGGCTCCTGTACTCAGGCCTCACAGTCCCTGTACTCAGGCCTCACGGCCCCTGTACTCAGGCCTCATGCCCCCTGTACTCAGGCCTCACGGTCCCTGTACTCAGGCCTCATGGCCCCTGTACTCAGGCCTCATGGCCCCTGTACTCAGGCCTCACGGTCCCTGTACTCAGGCCTCATGGCTCCTGTACTCAGGCCTCACAGTCCCTGTACTCAGGCCTCATGACTCCTGTACTCAGGCCTCATGGCTCTCATACTCAGGCCTCATGGCTCCTGTACTCAGGCCTCATGGCTCTCATACTCAGGCCTCATGGCTCCTGTACTCAGGCCTCATGGCTCTCGTACTCAGGCCTCATGGCTCTCGTACTCAGGCCTCATGGCTCTCGTACTCAGGCCTCATGGCTCCCGTACTCAGGCCTCATGGCTCCCGTACTCAGGCCTCATGGCTCCCGTACTCAGGCCTCACGGCCCCTGTACTCAGGCCTCACGGCCCCTGTACTCAGGCCTCATGGCTCCTGTTCTCTGACCTCATGGATAAAATTATGGATACGTTCATAACTTGATTAGAACATGGAGTTGGTAAAATTGTAGTTGATCATGCCATGATATGAGTCTCACAGTTACACCTCTTACCCATTACAGCTAACCTCACTCAACTAAATGGAACAAGAACTGGGCACTAGCCAATAAAGACCAAGCAATGTTCTTGTTAATTAAGGATTTCAACAAGGGCAGCTGGTTTCAATGTTGTCAACGTTTTGCTGATAAATACTGTGTCTTCTACCTGCCTATCATACTAGAGGAAGGAGCAATGCTCCGAAAGCTAGTCCTTCGAAATAAACCTGTTGGCCTATAGCCTAGTGTTGTTTGATTTTTGATCTTGTCATTTAAGGAGCAGCTTCAAGATCAAAACACCACTTACACAGAATCCCTATGGTGTGGAAGCAGGTCATTCAAACTGACAAGTCAACACCAAACCTCGGAAGAGCATCCCACAGAGCCCCATCCCCTCAACCCTGCATTCCCCATGGCCAATCAACCCAGCCTGCACACTCTGAACACTATGGGCAATTTAGCCTGGCTTAATCCACCTGACCTGCACATCTTTGGACTGTGGGAGGAAACCGGAGCACCCAGAGGAAGCCGATGGGGAGAATGGGCAAACTGGACACAGACAGTCGCCCGGACGATAGGAGGAAACCGGAGCACTCGGAGGAAACCCATGCGGAAACGGGGAGAAATGCAGATTCCACATAGACAGTCACCCGAGGCTGGAATCAAACCCATTTCCCTGGCGCTGTGAGGCAATAGTGCTAACCACTGAGCCGCTGTGTCACCACTTAGGCTGTGATTGTGAGGAGTTTGTGAGGCACCAAGGCCAGTGGTGTATTCTTGCTGTCCATTCAGGTTTATAAGAACCAATTCTCTCACAGTGAGGACTCACACCATCTGACAAAGGGCATTCTTATGGCATTGATTTGGTTCGAAGAAGATGATGAATTGCAGAAGGCAATATCTGAGGACCAGTATTCTGAATCTCCACTGCCCCCTCCACATCCCTTGTTTAAACATCCTCTTTAAATTCAAGCTTCTCACACATCTCCCATTTTCACGACTTCGCCTTCACGGTCTTCAGAAAATAAGGTTCTTAACTCTGGAATGGCCTCCAAAATTCTCTTCATCCTCCTTTACATCTTTGCTCTTTTCACCTGTCCTGCTACTTCTTACACAGGCTCAGGGTCAAATGTCACCATTTAATAGTGAGCAATGGCCTAGCTGTACTGTCACTAGTAATCCAGAGACCAGGTCTGGGGATCTGGATTTGAATCCTGCCCATGGCACACACTGGAATTTGAATTCAATTAAAAACCTGGAAATAAGACTCTGATGAGGACTGTGAAACCATTGCTTACTGTCAGGGGACAAGCCCATCTGGTTGGCCTGTGTCCTTCAGGGAAGCAAACTGTTGTCCTTATCTGGTTTGGTCAACATGTGACTCTAGACCCACAGCTATGTGATTGACTGCGATGGACAATAAATGCTGGTCCAGCCAATGATACTCACATTGTGAATTAAAATCTGAGAATGCTCCTATGGAGCATGGGACATTAAAGGGACTACACAAATGTAAATTGATCTTTTGAACGTGTTTGCAATTATGCCTGACGGATCCTACTTTATCGTCACATTTCTTTCTTTCTTACACCATTCAGAATCACCTTGCCATGTTTACATACAATGTTGTTCTGTAGATCCAAGCCCTTATACTCACACCGTTGTATTCACCTTATTTAAGTTCCTGAAAAGCAGTGGAGGATGAGCATAGGCACTTTGTCTATTGCAAGGGAGTATATCTCAATTCATTGCTCCATTATGGATTGAGGCAAAGACAAAGACTACTTTAATAAGAAATGGAGTTATCAATGTTTGGCCAGAACTGATTCATGTAGCTAAAAAAGGTTGAATGGTAAGTAAAGATAGATCTAAGTAACAAATATACAATTAACCAACTTCAAGCTTAAAATGAGGAAGATGCTTCAAAGTGTTGAACCAACAAGCGAAACTCCCTGATAGTGTGTGTTGCCAATTAGCACCTTGTAATTAAGTGTGACATTAATATCCATTTAAACAGATAAAATCAATGACCTGTGGGAGCATGAGGTATGTGATAATTTGTGTTAAAAAATAATAATTTGGTGAGTTTGTAGTAATTTAACAGGGAGCAAATTTTGCCTCATGCTAACATTTCTTCTGAGGTCAAAACCAATTTAAAGCAAATTTACACAAAGGTCATGCTGATGTTTTTGGCTTGTTTAAGATTCATTATTGACTCAGAGGTTGACAACACCAATCTGTCCTGTCCATGCCAGCCAACAAAGATCTGACTGAACTAATCCCATCTCCCAGCTTTTGGTCAACAGCTGTGGAGGCTCAGCAATGCAAGTGAATATCTAAATACTGCTTAAATGTTAACCAAGGTTCTGTTAAGTACAGGCTTATCTTCCAGTCCATAATTAACTGTGTACAGAGGGCATAGTCACACAGAAACATGCACACAATAGGTTACATTTATATGGAAACTTATCTCTCATAAATACAGTTACTGTTATTACTGGTGAGCAAATTTGCAACCAGCAAACTCCCACAAACAACAGTTGATTCAGCAAATAATCAACATTGGTCAGGACATGGAGAACCTTCTGCTGTTCTTCAAAGCCATATGGAGTGGTGGGAGTGTTGGCAGTTATCTTGCAAGGAACAGAACATGAGACATTGTTATGAGTGATCCAGTGACTCCTACTCTGGGCCCTGCGGGAGTTTTAATTTAGTCGAGTACGCTCAAAGAGAAAGAGTGGAACTGGAGAAAAAGAAGGGCTGAGTGATCCTCCAGATATTGTCACGTGAGCAGTCAGAGAGTCCTTTTATCAACAAATCCATTGTGCATGAGATGCCAAATTTGGGGGTGAATACACTAGAATCAATGTTAACATGTAGCCAAGGAAGCTGATAAGTTATTCAAAGATAAAAGTATCCCCAAGCTTTGAGATAGCATTCATGACGGAGCAGACTCGATGGGCTGGATGGCCTAAATCTGCTCTTATACCATACAGTCAACAAATATGCCTCACCAAATGATTTTTAGCCATTGCTAAACAATTATGTTCGCAAACAAATCCTTGCTTTCTTGGAAGTGATATTTGTGCCCTAACAGAAATATCGTCTTCATCTCAGTCAACTGGGTAACTGACACACCTGAAAACCCATCGCCATGCCTCCCCCATTTTTTCCAGGCTGAGGACATGTTGGATGGTTGATTCCTCAAAGGGTGGGTTGTTGTTACCAGTTCCAAATCTGACTGGAAACACTCTTCTTCCCCCAGAAATGAATGAATGAATGAATGAATGATTTATGAATGAATGGTTCATGACTGAATGAATGATCATTGTCACATATATCTTGGGCAATACAGCAAAAATTATCTGGCGCCATTTTGAGGTACAAACCAATAAAAATAAAATACTTAAATAGAGTTCATCTTCATCATCTGGGGTACCAAATACTGCTCCAGGACTCCTGCTTGGCCCCTGCCCCGGGCCTACCGCAGCCAGGACTCTCTGCTCCACCATTGCTGCAGCCGATACCTCACTACTAATTCCAGGAGTCCATGCATCGGGCCTATGAAGCCAGGAGCCCGCACTCCAGTCACCGCCAATGCCTCCGTGTGACATCAGGAAGATGAAGAAAAGAAGAAGAAATAGAAAAAAGATGGGAAAGAGAGAGAAGAAGCAAGTGGCCGGCCTGGTGTAGACAGGCCTACTGTGCCCAGTGCCACCATCTTGAGTAGCCAGGCCTACATCCCCACCGCACTGCTGAGAAGCATGCGGGGTGCATATTTGAAAGAAGTGCACAATTAGGTGGATGCCCACATGCCATGTCGACAGTTCTGATGTTTGAACTGTGCTATCTCTCTCCAATCTGCTCTGGCTGTCACTGTGACAGTAGTAGCAATACACCACATGCCAGAGCTGTTAAATAAAGTACAGTACATGCAGCAGGAGCGTCAGCAGCAGGAGACCAGGAGCCTAGTGGAAATGGAATGGATGCTGCAGGAAGCGGCATTGACGGCTCAGGCACTGACTAATCTCTCGCATTGGCCTTGACGATTCTGTTACATTTTTACATTTTACATTTTTCTCATGTTTCTGTTTTGTTGCTTCCTGGAAATGTGTATCTTCTAGTTTGACCAAGCTTCGAGCTTTGCTACAATGATAATGTCCTTGTCCAAGAAACCATAAGAAACTACAGAGAGCTGTGAACACAGCCCAGTCCATCACGCAAGCCAACCTTCCAACCACTGACTTCATCTATACTTGCTGTTGCCTCAGGAAGGTAGCCAACATCATCAAAGACCCCTCCCACCCAGGTTATAATCTCTTCCAACCTCTTTCGTTGGATGGAAGATATAAGCCTAAACACACATGTGCCAAAAGATTCAAGAACAGCTTCTTCCCTGCTGTTATTAGACTTCTGAATGGACCTCCCAAATTTTAAATTTAATGTTGATTTCACTCTTTGTGTGCCTTCTCTGGAGCAGTAACATTGTACTCCTCGCTCTGTTCTCTTACCCTTATGCACTTTGTATGGTATGATCTGCCTGTACTGCATGCAGAATAAAACTTCTCACTGTATACGTGACAGTAATAAATCAAAATGAGAAAAAAGAATTGTGGGATTGATAACCCAATTACTAGAATGTAGCCAAGGGTCATTCTGTTCTTGCAGTCACCAGATACTAAGTATCCAATTCGAATCCAGCTTTGTTCCCAGAAACAGCACACACCTGCCCGACTGGGTGGCCAAGCTGTTTGAACAGTTGATAAAAGACCCTATGTAAACATGGGAAAGTCATGTGAATGGCGACACAAAACATGATTAGCTATGACTACAAGTGTTGCAAACAGGCACTTGTCACAAAAGTACAGATTCTGCATGGGGATTAATGAGTGTACATCTAATCTCCAGAGATTTATCCAATCAAATCCACCAAGTTCATGTTAATCAGGGCTAACCTATTGAGAAAACCCACCATTCATTGCAGGGAAAACATTCAAAGAATTGTTTTGCTTGGCACCAAATCCTTTGAAAGACGCGGGTCGTGAAATAATCTTGAACAATGGTGTTTTGATGCGACAGTTGTGTAGATTCTGGAAGGCCCAAGCCCATGAGGAAAGCCCAGCGAAACGTGAAAAGGTTGGTAAACCCTTCGGACCTGGGAATTTCCACGGAGTCACACTTCAATGTCTGCTGACCGGGAGATAACAGCATGTGGTAGGAGCACGCACAATCCACATTCACGTCGAAGCCAAAAGCAGTTAAACTAGACAAGGTGACCCAGAGCTTGGGTGTGTTCAGTTGCTTGGCTGGTGCACAGTCCATGGTTGTGCTGGTAGCACGTACACACATAAGGGAGCCAGCCTCATTTTATGCACTGGGAATTTCGACTTCAAAACAAAAACATCCAAACAAAAGAACCAGGCACTCAAGTTTAATACTTGTTTGGAGAAACACATCAGATACTGTGCATTGTGACCTCCGCTGTTGCTATTAAGGCAGGAGGCATTAAGCCGGTAGCATAGACAAACCCTTATATTTATATCAATTATTCACTTTCAATAGCAAAAGGAACACTCTTAGTTTAAAGCGATATTATTAAACTCTTATTTCAAAAGTAAGCACTTGTAGTTTTGAATTTGCAAATGGACGGCTTCTTTGAGGTGTTGGTTTGAGTTGGACAATATGCTGTCTCACAGCAGTAGCTGTAGTATTAATAAGTATTGTGAGGATGCGTTACATATTGCACAATTTTCCACTCCCTGAGGTGCTGAGAATAAGGATGAATATGATAAGTTAATCAGGTAAGGTCCAAGAATTAGATTCTTGAGATAAATGTTACTGCTCCAGAGAAGGCACACAAAGAGTGAAATCAACATTAAATTTAAAATTTGGGAAGTCCATTCAGAAGTCTAATAACAGCAGGGAAGAAGCTGTTCTTGAATCTGTTGGCACATGTGTGTTTAGGCTTATATCTTCCATCCAACAAAAGAGGTTGGAAGAGATTATAACCGGGGTGGGAGGGGTCTTTGATGATGTTCTCCTCCTTTAGACAGTGAGTTCACTTTCTCAGGTGGTGAGGAGTTGACACACATGCATTGGGTCCAGTTGATTATCTGACAAGTCAGAATTAACATCCCTTTCTCAATTCATCTCTGATCAATTGAGATAACGCACACTTCAGAATTCCAAATGCATCACCCAAAGACAAGGAACTGTGGATACTGGAAATCTGAAACAAAACCAGGAAGTGCTGGAGAAACTCAACAGATCTGACAGCAGCTATGGACCGAAAGCAGTGTCAATGTTTTGGGTCCAGTGGGCCTTCTGAAGATTTCTCCAACAGTTTCTGTTTTGGTTGGGACCTTGACAAGTTGGGTGCTCTGCCCCTAGGTCTCCAGCCTGGGTGAGTACAGTGCCTTGCCTGAGACTCTTGCAGTTCTCCTTGCCATTGTTGTGGCAGGGAGTGTTCCAAGTACAGGAGCTGCCTCCTTGTTGACTAGGGCATGATGCCTCCTGGCTCCATCATTGCTTGGCAATGGGCAACGGTGGCAGGTAAGGTTTGCTGGCAGCTTTTCCCTCCATACATGACATTACAGTACAGAAGGAAAGGCGGGCAGCTTTATGAACCAGCAAAGAGGGAGATGTGAAAGGAGGGATTACAAGTTGTTGAGTGGCAGAATGCTGCATCAATGTCAGAGCTAGTGCATGTACCAGCCACTTTTGCAGCAAACACACTGCATTATGCTTGAACATCAAGGTAATGGGTGAAAGGGGAAGAGGAGGCACACTTCATGGGGCAAGGGTGCATGCTAGTGCCATTGGGGGGGTAATGGAAACCAGTCCAGAGGCTGAGCCATTTCTCGTTGGCTACAGTTACTCAAGAATTAGGTCCAATGCATGTTCAGGGGTTAGGCCATGGTCAGTTCTGGCAGTCAAACAAAATAAGCCTGAGCCTTGCTGCTTGGCTATTTGGGTTTTTTTTTTGCAAAATCAATGTGGGCAATGGGCAGTAGTCAGTCAGTGGGTGATGGTCATACATAATCCAAGGGTTTTAGGACCCTGGAGCAACCTAGTGATGATGTCGTGGCCCTCTACTTCGCAAAGTATAATAAACCCATGCGAGAGTCTTAAAAACACATGAAGATGAATACAAAACAAAGGTAGATTAGTCTTTACCAACTGTAAATAGAAGATGAGTCTGGGATTAGCACTTACTGCTGTATTGGTGTATAATGAAGTATTATTTTGAATTTTTGTTTATTCATGCATGTCACTAGCCAGCTAGTATTTCGTGGTTAAAGATGCCCTCCAATGCATCTCGTCCACATCCCACACCTCCGCCCTCAGACCCCACCCCTCCAACCGTAACAAGGACAGAACGCCCCTGGTGCTCACCTTCCACCCTACAAACCTTCGCATCAACCAAATCATTCACCGACATTTCCGCCACCTCTAAAAAGACCCCACCACCAGGGATATATTTCCCTCCCCACCCCTTTCCGCCTTCCGCAAAGACCGTTCCCTCCGTGACTACCTGGTCAGGTCCACACCCCCCTACGACCCACCCTCCCATTCTGGCACTTTCCCCTGCCACCACAGGAACTGTAAAACCTGCGCCCACACCTCCTCCCTCACCTCTATCCAAGGCTCTAAAGGAGCCTTCCACATCCATCAAAGTTTCACCTGCACATCCACCAATATCATTTATTGTATCCATTGCTCCCGATGTGGTCTCCTCTACATTGGGGAGACTGGGCGCCTCCTAGCAGAGCGCTTTAGGAAACATCTCCGAGACACCCGCACCAATCAACCAAACCGCCCCGTGGCCCAACATTTCAACTCCCCCTCCCACTCTGCCGAGGACATGGAGGTCCTGGGCCTCCTTCACCGCCGCTCCCTCACCACCAGACGCCTGGAGGAAGAACGCCTCATCTTCCGCCTCAGAACACTTCAACCCCAGGGCATCAATGTGGACTTCAACAGCTTCCTCATTTCCCCTTCCCCCACCTCATCCTCGTTTCAAACTGCTAGCTCAGTTACTGTCTCCTTGACTTGTCCGACCTGCCTATCTTCTTTTCCACCTATCCACTCCACCCTCTCCTCCTTGACCTATCACCTTCATCTCCTCCCCCACTCACCCATTGTACTCTATGCTACTCTCTCCCCACCCCCACCCTCCTCTAGCTTATCTCTCCATGCTTCAGGCTCACTGCCTTTATTCCTGATGAAGGGCTTTTGCCCGAAACGTCGATTTCGCTGCTCGTTGGATGCTGCCTGAACTGCTGTGCTCTTCCAGCACCACTAATCCAGTAGCTAGTATTTATTGCCCACCCCTAATTGCCCAGAGGGCAGTTTAAGAGTCACCCACATTGATGTCGATCTGGAGTCACATGTAGGCCAGACCAGGTAAGGATAGAAGATTCCTTCACTAAACGACATTAGTGACCCAGATGGGTTTTTCCAACAATCAACAATGGTTTTGTCATCATTATTCGAGTCTTATTTCCAGGTTAGTATTGAATTCAAATTCCACCATCTGCTGTGGCAGGACTCAAGCCCATGTCTCTAGAAAATTACCCGGTTCCCTGGGTTAATAAAAAGCAAGGACTGTAGATGCTGGAGAGTCAGAGTTAAAAAGTGTGGCGCTGGAAAAGCACAGCAGGTCAGGCAGTATCCGAGGGGCAGGAGAGTCGATATTTCAAGCATAAGCCTGTCATCAGGAATGTGAAGGGCTTATGCCCAAAACGTCAGCTCTCCTGCTCCTCAAATGTTGCCTGACCTGCTGTGCTTTTCCCAGCACCACACTTTTCGCCACTGGTTTAATAGTCTGGCGATAATGCCACTTGGCCATCGCCTACCCATCTAAACCTGAAGACAGTTTTTGACTTTACCTTGTACTCAACTAGTCTGTCTCAAACCCACACCTGTAGTGTGGCATCAAACAAACAGTACATGGTGTCACCAAAGCTGCAGTTACCTCAGGTCAGGGGATTGACCGGGATTGTGTTCAGTTGCTGAGGGAAAGGTGACAGCCACAGGGGACAATGATGGATAGGACGGGGGAGTCTGCTGAGCTGTCAGAAGTGATTGCACACTCTCAAAGGGGGTCCAAACAAATCATGGTGTCGCTCGTCTCAAGGAGCAGCAAAGGCATCAGTATCGTGATAGGGGCTCCTGGGTTAAATGTGGACATGCTAATTCCGGGCTTTAGCTGCCTCTCCCAAAGTCAGTCAAAAGCAAGGAGTTGGGATTTTCATGTCTTCAAGGCAGATATGTTTCAGCACAAAAGGAAGACATGCAGCTAGTCATGATTGTGTTGGGTCTACTGCAAGAGTGCCACTCCCCACCTCTTCCCACAACCTCACACGTGCCTTCTTTTCAGATAAAAGTTCAATTCAATGCCTCAATTTAATCTGCCTCCATCAACACAGCCTCAGGTCCAGCCACCCACCGTGTGAGAAGGTTTTTCCTCATCCTGTCATTGCATGTTTAGCCAATCTCCCTAAATCTGTGGTTTTTGATCCTTTCAACAGCAGGAACAATTTCCCCCTATCTACTCTGTCCAGATTGCTCATGTCTTGAGCAAGTCTCCTCTCCGGAATTCACTGCCTCTCCAAAACGTCCACATAACTGAAGTCCCTCCTCCCATTCTCAATGATTTTTCTCTAACCAGATGATGATTTTTCCTTCTTTAACAAAAGGTCAGTACCCATAATTGGACGCAATGCTCCAAGTGAGGTTGAACTAACATTTTATAAAGATTCATCATAACGTCCGCACTTTAGTATCTAATGCTCCAGTTTATAAAGCCCTTATGCTGCTTTAATCACTTTCTCAATCTGTCCTGCCACCGTCAAAATCCTCAGGCCCTTCTGCTCCCACATCCATTATTTCATATTTCCTGCCTTCATTGCTCCCAGCAGTCTGTGTCACTACACAGTTCTCCACATGACATTTCAGCCATGACGACCCAACCAACCACCAACCTTCCATGCTTTGTATCATCTTCAAACTTTGAAATCTCTACACCCAACTCAAAGCTACTTATCTGGACAAAGATATGCAGTGGCTCTGGTTCAGATCCAGGAGGAGCCCCACTCTACATCTCCTTTAGTCCACAAGCCAACTGTTCCCCACTGCTCTCCATTTCCTGTTCCTCAGTTAACATCTTATCCATGCTGCCACTGCTCTTATTCGTTCATGTGCTGACAAGGCTGCTCTGTGGAACTTAATGAAACCTCATTAAAAGTCCATATACACATCAACCACATTACCCTCATTAACCACCTCATCAAAAAACCCAATCAAATTGGACATGCTCTTAGACGTAAATTCATCTGACTTTCCTTAAGTAATCCTCGTGCCCAAGTAACTGTTAATTGTGTTCCAGATTATCGTTTCTAAAATTTTACTCATCACCACAGTTAAAATTATTGGCCTGTGGTCATTGGGCTTATCCTTTTTCAAAAAAGGGCATGGATTTTACAATTCTCTGGCCTGGTTACTTGCCATTGGATTGGCCTGCAATACAGGTCTCAATAACTATTTATCCAGTTAAGCAGCTGTTTTGCAGTTTTCCAGCAATTGGCCATTACTTTAAGCATCTCCTAACATACCTGAGCTCCACCGTTGCACAAAGTAAGACAGTGGACTTCTATCTTTAAAAGAAACTTGACTTCCTGCTGCTCTGAACGTATGCTGAAGCTGGGAAAGAACAAAATCATGCTGGAAATTTCAAATCGACTGGAAGGCCATTGGAAACTCATTTTACTGCATTGAAGTTACAATGGTAATCTTTTAGATGTGTAGATATTCCCACTCTTGTTTGCATTTTTTTCCTTTGCTTTGACAACTCTTTGTTTTAATCAACTTCTCTTTTTTAAACTTTGCTTTGCCAGTTTTCCTTGTCTTCTCTCAGGTTGACTGTTTTCTTTAATCTGCTACTGCCAATAGTGGACTTCCCTTCTCCTCTCTTCTCCCGAATGAACCCATTTGGTTCATTAGTGTCTTCTTTAGTCTTCTTAAACCAAAGTCAAGCTCCCAGCTGCACAGTACAACCACTTGCCATTGTTCACCTCCTCTGAGCCACCGTTTCAATCTCGGTCAATGTCTCAACTCCTGTTCCTATGCCAGCCAGTGAGCTGTTTCTAGATTTGTGATGGATGCCAACCTACACTAATAGTTAATATAATGGACCAATTTAGAGTGGCATCATTAGCAGCCCTGTCACAGAGCAACAGAGATGCTCCTTTGTTTCAGCACAGTGCAATATGTAGGGCTTGTTACTCCAAGGTCACCAAACATTGGCACAGTAATGCCATCTTAGTGGCATCACTCTGGACCAAGCCACAAAAGCAAATGGGAAAGCACAAAGAAAACGTGAACTTTTAATTCAAAAGGCCAGGCTAATGCTCTAGGGATCTGAATTTAAATCCCTTTGCAGCTTGGTGGAATTTAAATTCAATTAAAACCTACAGAATTGCAAACAAATCTTACTAAACATGATGCGATTGCTGAAATAATCCATTTGGTTCATTAATACATTTAGGGAAGGAAATCTTCACTCTGAGGGGAGTGAATCTGTGGAATGATTTACTGCAGAAGGCTGTTGAGGTTGGGCTATTAAATATAATCAAAGCTGAGAGAGCAGATTTTTAATCAGTAAGGGAATGGGGAAAAGGCAGGAAAGGGAAATTAAAGGTTGTCAGATAAGCCGTGATTTCACTGAATGGCAGAGCAGACTTGATGGGCTAAGTGGCCGATATCTGCTCCTCTGTTTTATGTTCTTATGGAAATCTGCCATCCTTACCAGAACAGAAACAGAACTGGCTGGAGAAACTCAGTAGGTGTGGCAGCATCTGAGAGGAGAAAACAGAGTTAACATTTTGGGTGCAGTGACTCTTCATCGGAAATATCCTTACTCAGTCTGGTCTACTAGTAACTCCAGACCCAGAATAAAGTCTTTTAAATGCTTCTGAAATGTCCAACCAGCCAACGTCAGTTTGTGTTGGGCCCCAAAAGCTGGCCAGTGACACGTAAAAGACTAATATAAATATCCAGACTGCTCCCTCCCATAAAACATACCATTCCCAAATTCATCAGATCAATGGACTGGAAATTGCACAAGTTTTACAACTTGAAAATCAACACTCAGGGCTTGACTTTATCACGATATTAGTAATTAGGGGTGTTGTGAACAGCAAACCAGATAACGACCTGAAGAACTGACAGCTGCTGAGACCCACACTGTTGGATAACACACAGTTGCCCCCAAGTATTGCGGATGCCAGAAATCTGAAACAGAGACTGCTGGAGAAAAGCACCAGTCCTGGCAGCATCTGTGGCGAGGGAAAGAGAATTAACACTTCAAATCCAGTCTGACTTTTCTTCAGCAATAAGCTGTATATTGTGGTCAAGAAAAGGAGCAGGTCAGTTCTAAAGAACAGCTATACTGGACTCAAAATGTTAACCCGAAATGTTTCGCTCGTCACAGATGCTGCCAGATCTATTGAGTTTCTTCGGCATGCTCTGTTTTTGTTACATAGTGGCCTCTGTTTGTCCTGCTGAACAGACATTTTTCAAAGTGGATGTCAGATGTTGCTCTCATATCAATTTTTATATTGTTAAAAATAGCTAAAACTGGTTAGGTGTTTCCCAGCAGCAGAAATTGTATTATTCAGGATGTAATTGCTTCAGCCCAGCTATTAGTTTACCACACACATGCTTTAACTACCATTGAGTTGACAAAAGTTGCCATGGCTACTCAGTCACTGACTAAGACCTCTATGTGGAGAAAGTGAGGACTGCAGATGCCGGTGATCAGATTCGAGAGTGTGGTGCTGGAAAAGCACAACAGGTTAGGCAGCATCCGAGGATCAAGAGAATTGACATTTTGGGCACAAGATTCCTGATGAAGGGCTTATTCCTGAAACATTGATCCTCCTGTTCCTCAGATGCTGCCTGACCTGATGTACTTTTCCTGCACCACACTCTCGACACTGATCTCTTGCTCCACACTCTCGACAAAGCCTTCTATGTTCAAAGTCCTGCAGCAAGGATTTGGCTCAGCGTGGTGGGTGAAGTCAGAAGAAGAGAGGAAGAAGGATTAGCTCCAGACATAATAGAACAGATTCCAAACAGACAAAATCCTGACAGGGAATTTAAATCTTTATGTGGTCCACCGTTCCCCACAGAGCCCCTGCAACTATTGGACAGGAATCAATCAATTCCAGGCTCCACAATCCTGCAATGCCATTGCATTGGACTCTCCCAGCAATCTTTGTGTGTTCAGCTTTTCCTGATATTAAACTCCAGGTGTTAAGTGATACCAACTCACGAGAACAGCTGGCTTCAACAATCTAATGTCAGGGGCAGGTTTGAGGGGAACACTGAGGATTTGAGTAAATTCGACATTAACATCATTTTAATCTTCTAAATTAGGACTGTGCAAGGTCCCAGAATATTCCAGCTCAGGGGTATTTGAGGTTTTGATATATCCCTGTCTCCCATATTTGAGAGACAGGACATTCTAATTTCCATGCTTTTTAAGAAAACTGGGGGTTTTATTGTTTTCCCACATTACGGGCAGTGGGATGTACGTTTGGAACAAGATTCATAAGACCTTTAATCTGTAGTTGGTTTTGAATGCTGTGAGAGCTTTTGAGGTCATTTGGAGAAGTCAGCTCTAGAACTCATTGAAAAATGGAAATGTTTGTCAATGTAGCATATTTTTTAGACATTGAGGTACTGGCGTTGAGTTTGGGATTTTGGCAATGATGCAAAAATGAGGTAAACGAATAGAAGGTTCCCCATGTGAGGACGACGCACATGCCCAGTGCTGTTGCAGACAAAATCAGCAGAGAATCGAAAGGTGTTAGGAGAAGGTTAGTGTTGGATACAGTATAACCAATGTCCAAACGTCAGACAATAGTGATCCACACTTACAATATTAAACATTTCCAATGCAATAGTTCCCTGCTGGACAAGAAAGGTATCCAGTGTCACATCATGTTGCATTGGAAACCTCAGGCAAACCCAGTGAAAGATCTGCCTGACAGACAACCCAGGAAAACAGCTTGGTGGATGGAAGGTAAAAACATTAACTGGGTTGCAATACAACAGTTTTACAATCCAATGCAATCACCACGTTCCAGTTATTCATTTTATATTCTAGAACTGATTAAGAGTCTAACCAAAAAAAACTACTCTGACTGCTCAAGAATTAAGACATTAAAATGGAATTAAAGCAACCGTGTGATACTGCACACAGACACCCTTATAGACAAACACACTCCCACATACGCACCCCCTCACAGACTTAAGACACTCTGTACTCATTACACACACACACACATGCACTTTCTCACACTGACAACCCCCAACCCAGACAGACACACACAGACAAAGACCCACATGCACACATATATTTTGTGTGGTGAATTTGTACTTGCAGAGTTACATTGCACTTTGCTCAAAAACTGCATGCATTCATGTAGAACTCTGAGCTCAAAAACTGCATGAATTTATGTAAAACTCCGTTATCTCACTTTTTAGATTAGAATCAATCTAAACATCAGGTCATAGACAGAGAACACAGGGGGTTAACACCTTCAACACATTGTCTAGCTATCATCATCGTTAACAGCTAACCCGAGAATGTAACTTTTAAAAAAAAGGTTTTGTGATTTACACATGAAAGAAGTGAAACTATCACTGTATTCTAACAGATGAAAGGCTTAACAGACAATCAATTTTTCAATGTATAATTTCAGTTACATCACACTGTAAATTTTTGCTATAAATTCTGTGTTAGGGTTGAGCCCTCCACTATCACCTGATGAAGGAGCGTCGCTCCGAAAGCTAGTGTGCTTCCAATTAAACCTGTTGGACTATAACCTGGTGTTGTGTGATTTTTTAACTTTGTACACCCCAGTCCAACATCGGCATCTCCAAAGCATGATACTGCTCCTTTATTGAGGGAGAGGTAATGCTTTTATTTACATTGCAACCCCAATGTCAGCAGAAGTTTATGACTGGAACCTGCACAGGACAGCTGAGAATTTAGTCTCACTTTAGAGGGTCCAGTACAACATGGCTACTGTTTACAGAAGTAAACTAAGCCCACGGTGTGTAAGGCACAAATGAATTAGCTCATGGAAGAGCAGTTACCATTTGTTTGCACACAAGCATACCGACTTCCTTTAAAACATTGCAGTTTTCATGGCTTAAATCCTACGGCACTCCACCCCCACGCATTCTGCTGACCCCGAGGTCCCTACATTGATGGTGTGCACTGCACTCTTCAGGGCAGTTCTCCTTAGCTAAGCTTCTTTGAGTCTGCTGTATCACAGTCCCTGCCTTATCTAAGAGTGATGACAGTCTGACCCCAAGGAGTTCCAATAAACCCTTCAATTCACATACTAAGGCGCAGAATATGTAATACAGTTCTCTAGTGCAACTCTTCCATTCCTCTCCTCTCAGAGTCTGTATTTGAGAGAGTTAAATTATGTATAGCATCATTATTAACATATTCATTCTCATTACATATCCTGTAATGAATCATTTGTCAGCATTAGACCTTCTGAGTGAGCAGGGCATTGCAACCACAAGGTCATCAAGATTGGCAAAAATTGGGGGCGGGTCACAAAGAACTGAATGAACTACTTTTGAAACGACATAAATAAACTAATAGGCATCACAGTGAGAATGAAACATCTGGATTAACTGATATAGAGTCATAGAATCATAGAGTTCTACAGCACGGAGACAGACCCTTTGATCCAAACTGGTCCTTGCCAATCAAAGTATCCATCCACACTAACCCCATGTCCCAGCACCTGGCCCATAGCCTTCTAAACCTTTCCTATCCATGTATTTGTCCAAGTGCGTTTTAAATGTTGTTAATGTACCCACCTCAAAAACTTTCGCTAGCAGCTCATTCTATATGCGTACCACTCTGTGTAAAAAAGTTGCCCCTCAGGTTCCCTTTTATTCATTCCCCCTTAACCTTAACCTGATGCGCTCCAGATCTCAAATCCCCAACCCTAGGAAAAGGACTGATTGCATTAACCCTATCCATGCCTCTCATGGTCTTACACACTTCTGTTAGAATCCCCCCTCAGTCTCCTACATTCTAAAGTCATAGCTTGTTCAGCCTCTCCCTACAGCTCAGCCCCTTGAGTCCTGGCAACATTCCTGTAAATTTCCTCTGCACCCTTTACAGTTTAATAACATCCTTCCTATAGCAAGGTGACTAAAACATACATATAGATTGCCAAGTATTTACACTGGACTCAGACAATCCCTACAATGTGGAAGCAGGCCATTTGGCCCTTCAAGGCACAGCAACCTGTCCGAAGAACATCTCACCCAGACTTGCCCCCCTCATTTCCCATGGCTCATCCACTTAGCCTGCACATCGATAAACACAATGGGCAATTCAGCATGGCCAATCCACCTAACCTGCGCATCTTTGGACTGTGGGAGGAAACCCATGTCGACAGAGGGAGAATGTGCAAACTCCAAAATTGAACTGGGGTCCCTGGCACTGTGAGGTAGCAGTGCTCACCACTGACCCACTGTGCCACTCCAATAGCCTGCCCCAAAATTTCACATATTTCTATTCAATTTATGCAATTTTACCAATGTGTACATCTCCTTGATGATTGCAAGACTGTGAACCAGAAATTCATATCAAACAGCATATTTTAACCTAGCCCACCATATCATAATGATGATTAATTGTATACATTTCACGTCAAATTATATAATAGCTGTGCTTTGTATTCCATCATGGGAACCATTTCACTTACCACAACGTGTAGTCCTTCCACCTTCATCACAGTAAATCTCCTGTGAAAAAGGGTAGAACAATGAGAATATGCAATCGGTATTGTCACATTCCCCTTTTACACATTAAAATAAAACCAAATGTTAGATGCATAACTTTTATTTGCACAGTACAGGATCACTTTTGTGGATTATAAACTGAAATTCTATATTCAATTTGAAAATCAAGTGCTGTGTATATTATTGAGCTGTACAATACCATGTTGCTTTTTGTCACAGTAAGACAGGGAGTATGAGACTGAACACCACAGTGGGTCTTTCGAGTTACGGAAATTCTGCTTGGCAACAGCCCTCTGATTATTGAGCTAAAGTGTGTTACGTGGTCACAAGAACCGGAGAGTTGAAAACAACATCTAGTACATGCATACCAAAAGATTGCATCTATATCTCTCTCTGTGAAAGAAAAAGTTAGAAAACCAAGAAATTTTAAAAGAAAGAACTTCTACATGAAAAGACCAAATTAACCTGATCAACCATCGAATCTGTTATGGACTAGGCTGGACCACTCAAAACATTCTTAAGCAGGTACTCCCAAACAATAACTTTGCAATTTGTTCAGAAAATTACACAATGAAACACAAAGAACAGAATAAAGAACCCCTACAGAATTCACCCTATCCAAACTAGACTGTTCCCAAATATACACATCAGTCCCAATAAGCAAACTCCCTTTAAAACCCAGTAGAAATGGAACACATGCTTACAGGTTGAAGTTAAAGGGCAGAAAGAGAGAGGGAGAGTTTCCACACAACTCACTTGTTGAACTCCTCACCAGTTCAGACTGAACTAAACTGCTCAGCTCAGCTAGAGAGGTGACCACTCCCCTTTCTTTATATAGGTCACTTCTGAAACATGACCACTTTGGCCTGAAGTCTCATCTGTTTACATATAAACAAAAGGCCTCTCAAAATCCCTTTCATCTCTATACCAAACCAGACTGATCGGAACCCAGCCTGGTTTATTACATTTCTGAAAGAAGAATCAAGGAAAGAGTATCCTTGAGCAAAGGAACAGTTTTTAGAAAAAAAAGGACTTGCTTTGTGACAAATCAAAGAACAGCCATCATCCTACAGACAGGAGTATATCAGCATTGCAAAAACCTAAAGGACTGTGAGAAAAATAACATCACACTCTCTGTTCTAGACTTCTCATCTTTCGAATTTTGTTTACCCTGCTGAGAAGGATTCTGGGAGGAGTTGTTTCAGTCACTGCCCAGGAGTGAATAAAAGGAAGGTAAACTACAGCAAAGCAGCCATTTTGAGAAGGGCAGCTTTGTGATTGAAGTGCTACTGAAGGTTTAAGTGTTGGTTTAAGTGAATACTGGCTTTTGGTGAGGAGGCTAAGTAGCAATGAGGTAATGCAGTCAGAGAAGGAGCAAACTACAACAGCTGCTAAAGACACGAGGGTAAAGGGGAAGTCACAGGCAGCAGCTAAGTGAGTGACTGGTGAGTAGTTTTTCCTTCTCTCTTACTTTCATAGAATCCCTATAATGTGGAAACAGGCTATTCAGCTCCACAAGTCCATACCAACTCTCCAAAGAGCATCTCATTCCTGATGAAGGGCTTTATCTGAAACATCGATTCTACTGCTCCTCAGATGCTGCCTGACTGGCTGTGCTTTTCTAGCACCACACTCTTCAACCCCCACCCAGACTCACCTCTCTACTATCTCTGTAACCTTATGTTTCCCATGGCTAATTCACCTAACCTACACATCCCTGGGCACTACAGGTAATTTAGCATGGCCAATCCACCTGAACCAGTACATCTTAGGACTGTAGGAGGAAACCTGAGCATCCAGAGGAAACCCACAAAGACATGAGGAGAATGTGCAAATTCCACACGGACAGTCGACCAAGGGTGGAATCGAACCCAGGTCCCTGGTGCTGTGAGGCAGCAGTGCTAACCACTGAGCCACTGTGTTTTGTCTTTGTTTTGCTACTGTTGTTAAATTAAGGGTTAAGCCATGGTGGGAGGTTCCAGACCTGTGCCACGCTCCTCCTGTGTGAAGTGGGAATTCAGGGACATTTCTGATGTGCAGGAAGTATACCCAGCTCCTGTTTGACCACTTCACTGCTCTCGAGCTGCGGCTGGATTCACTTTGGAGCATCCATTAGGTTGAGGGAATCGGGGATAGTACTTTCAGTAAGTCGGTTTCACCGCAGATAAAGATTACTGAGGAAGATCGGGAATGGGTGACCAACAGACAGGGGAAGAGTAGGCAGGCAGAGCTGGTGTCCCCTGCGGTCATCTCCCTCCAAAACCGATATACCGTTTTGGATACTGTTGGGGGAGATGACTCACCAGGGGAAGGCAGCTGCAAGGTTCATGGTACTATGGCTGGCTCTGCTGTACAGGAGGGCAGGAAAAAGAGTGGCAGAGTTATGGGGGTGATAGGGGATTCAATCATAAGGGGAATAGATAGGCGTTTCTGTGGCCGCAAATGACATGGTATGTTGCCTCCCTGGTGCAAGGATCAAGGATGTCCCTGAGCGGCTGCAGGACATTCTGGAGGGGGGAGGTGAACAGCCAGCTGACATGGTGCCTACGATAAAGATAAGAAAATGAGATCAAGTCCTACAAGCTGAAAGTAGGGAGTTAGGAGTTGAACTAAAAAGTAGGACTTCAAAGGTAGTAAGCTTGGGATTGCTACCAGAGCCACATGCTGGTCAGAGTAGGAATGGCAGGGTAGCTAGGATAAATACATGGCTTGAAGGATGGTGCAAGAGAGAGGGATTCAAATTCCTAGGATACTGGAACCAGTTCTGCAGGAGGTGGGATCGGACACTCTGTACCTGGAACCAATGTCCTAGAGGGGAGTGTTTGCTCGTATTGCTGAGGAGGGTTTAAACTAATATGGCAGGGGGATGGGAACCAATGCAGGAAGTCAGAGGGGAGTAATGTGGGGACAGAAACAAAGGACAGGGCGGGGAAAACATGAAAGTGGAAGGCAGAGAAACCAAAGACAAAAATCAAAAAGGGCCACATTACACCATGATTCTAAAAGGGCAATAAATATCAAAAAGATGAGTCTGAAGACTCTGTGCCTCAATGTGAAGAGCTTTTGTAAGCAGGTGGATGAATTAACTGCGAGAACAGAGATATTAATTGATATGATGTGATTGGGATCACAGAGACCTAGCTCCAGGGTGACCAATGATGGGAACCCGAAGTTCAGGGTTATTTAATTTTCAGGAAAGACAGATAGAAAGGAAGGGGAGGTGGGGTAGCATTACTAGTTAAGGAGTGTATTAGTGCAATAGTAAGGGAGGACATTTAACTGGACATTGTGGAATCAGTATGTTTGGAACTGCGGAACACCAAAGGGAAAAAAGGTGCTAGTGGGAGTTGTGTACAGACCACTAAACAGTGGTTGTGATGTTGGGGATTGTATCAAACAGGAAATGAGAGATATGTACTGGAAAGGTTCGCCAGTTATTATGGGTGATTTCCATCTACATATTGACTGGACTAACCAAACTGACAGCAATGTGATGGAGGAGGGTTTCCTAAAATGTATGAGGTATGGTTTCCTTGACTAATATGTCGAGAAACTAACTGGAGAGCAAGCCATCTTAGAATGGGTACTGTGTAATGAGAGAGGATTAATTAACTACATTGTAATGCAAGCTCCTCTGGGGAAGAGTGACCATAATATGGTGGGTGTCAATTACCCCAATAGCCCTGGACATACCTGTTCCTTCCATCACTGCTGCAGATATCAGATCGGTCTTCCTGAGAATCAAGGAAAGAAGCTTGAACACACGCACCAACAGGTTCAAGAACAGCTTCTTCCCTACCATTATTAGACTGATGAATGGACTCTCCAACTTCAAATAATATTGATCTTGCCAATATTGATCTTGCTTCACACACATCCTGTACAATGCAACCTGTAAACCTCACTCTGTCTAAGCACTCGATGGCTGTATGTCCTTGCCTAACATGATCTGCCTGTACTGCTTGCAAACAAAGCTTTCACTGTTCTTAGGCATACAGGACTACAATAAATCAAACCAAATCTAATCTAAACAAACCAACTGAGCCGACAACTGACAGCCGTTTACTAGCTACGTTTTGACCTCCAGAAGAGATTGAGGAAGGAAGTCAAATTGAAGTTATTCTTCTGTCACGTAGAACAATCAGAAGGATAGTATGGACTAAGGGGGCAGGAGTTACTTTGTGTGAAATACTGCATAATAGCATTTGTGTTTAACCCACATAAACAGAATTATGGTAATTGTCTTTTTTAACCAAAAGAGAGTGCCTGTTGACACTAATAATCCAATGATAAATTCCAACTAGGCATGCTCACCTTGAAGATTGTAAAATGTGCATGCACATATGTTTTTGCAAAAAATCAAAACTAACAATCAAAAAACTTCTGCTTTAATTAACAGTTTTTAAATCTTAAGCAAAACCCCAAAAAGCTGTAGATGCTGGAAATCAGAAACAAAATCAGAAACTGCTGGAAAGATTCCACAGGTCTGGCAGCATCTATGGAGAGAAAGCAGAGTTAACGTTTTGGGACCAGAGACCCTTTTTCAGTTTTCTTGATTTTCACCCCCATATTTCTTTTTTTCATTTTTCTTTTCACTTTTAAGGGTATTTATCATTTTCTTATTTCAATTTGTTTCAGAGATTTTGCATGCCCCAGAATGAATTTCAAACCTATGACATTCTGACGAAGAAGTTAAATTGCTCCAATTGAGTCGAGTTAGAAATTTGCAGCAAGATTCCCATTCAAACTGCACCCATCTTCATTGAAGATTCTGTCCCTTCCTGTAGATGGCCCAATGACACTCATATTACAATAGAAATATCTGAGGTGAATGAGTGCTATCAAGTCATTAACAGAATCAGTGCATTGGAAACTGGCTTCACATCAATTAATTTATAACTTCTGGGTGAATTGGACTTTGCCTTAACTGAGCAATCCTCAGTAGGCAGCAATTTATTGGAAACTTATGATTTTCTGACCATTTGTTTAAACGTTTAAAAAGTAACATGCAGTATAAAGTTTTAGATGTCAAAAGATATAAGTCAGTCCAGTATCTCACATCAACATTTTTAAAAATTATTCAATCGTGGGGCATGGGTGTCACTGGCTAGACCGGCATTTATTGCCCATTCCTAATTGCTTTTGAACAGGTGGCTTGCTCGGCCATTTCAGAGAGTAGTTAAGAGCCAAGCACATTGCTGTGGGTCTGGAGTCACATGTAGGCCAGACCAGGTAAGGATGGAAGTTCCCTTCACTAAAGGGCATGAGTGAACTAGATGGGGTTTTCCGACAATTGGCAATGGATTCATAGTCATCATTACATTCTTAATTCCAGATATTTATTGAATTGAAATCCCACCATCTGCTGTGGTGGGATTCAAACCCAGTCCCCAGAATGTTATCGGGATCTACAGTCCAGCACTAATACTTCTGAGCCATGGCCTCCCTCTTTCCTGGGTGGCTTGCTGTAACTGTGTGCATTAGTAATTTACAATAGCATAGTTTTGCTATCCATACGTAACAAGTAAGATATTTTCTCAATGTATGATTAGTTGTATCATAGTTCCTCTAAAATCTCATATTTTAAAATTCTCTCCCCATAGGTTCCAAGACTCTCGGGTTGCTTGATCCAGTTAAAGCTCTTCTGCAGAAAGCTAACCCATCCTTGAAAACTCTCTGATTTTAGCCTCATATGCTTCTCCCCAATCTTTGCCTTACTCATTGGTACCTGCCAGCTGTCCGGCTCATCTGTCTTCACCTAGGCCACTCTGGAGAACCCAAAATAAAACAATGAACTATGAAGGCTGGAGATCTCAACTGGTACAGTAGGGAAAAGGAATGAATCAAGGTAAAAACAATGACTGCAGATGCTGAAAATCAAATACTGGATTAGTGGTGCTGGAAGAGTACAGCAGTTCAGGCAGCATCCAACGAGCAGCGAAATCTCGTTGGATGCTGCCTGAACTGCTGTGCCCTTCCAGCACCACTAATCCAGTAAAAGGAACGAATCAGTCTGGGCAGACAGGGGCAAAGCAGAGAACGAGATAGGACTGATAAATTAAACTGCATTTATTTCAATGCAAGTGGCCTAACAGGGAAGGCTTAGGGCATGGTTAGGAACATGGGACTGGGATATCATAGCAATTACAGAAATGTGGCTCAGGGATGGACAGGACTGGCAGCTTAATGTTCAGGATACAAATGCTACAGGAAGGATAGAAAGGGAGGCAAGAGGGGAGGGGGAGTGGCATTTTTGATAAAGGATAGCAGAGGTTGGTGGGATGGAACATGAGGACCCTCTGCATATATCGCATCATCCTCTGCCACCTACAAACAGACCCCATCACCAGAGATATATTTCCCTTCCCATCCCTACCAGCATTTCAGAGAGACCATTCCCTCCGCAACTCCCTTGTCAGGTCCACGACCTTCAGCAGCCCACACCCGACTCCCGGCACCTTCCCTGCCACGCAGGAACTGTAAAACCTGCACCCACACCACTCCCCTCACCTCCGTCCAAGTCTCCAAAGAATCCTTCCATGTCCGACAGAAATTTCCCTGTACCTCCACCAATGTCATCTAGTGTATCCATTGTACCTGATGTGGTCTTCTTTACATCAGGAGACAGGACACCTACTTGGGGATTGTTTCACAGAATATCTTCGGGATACCCGCACTAACCAATCCCATCACCCCGTCGCTGAATACTTCAACTCCCGGTCCCACTCTGTCAAGAACATGCAGGTCCTGGGTCTCCTCCATCGCCAAACCCCTACCACCCGACACCTGGAGGAGGAACGTCTCATATTCTGCTTTGGGACCCTGCAACCACATGGAATAAATGTGGATTTCAACAGTTTCCTCATTTCCCCTCCCCCCACATTATCCCAGTCCTAAGCCATCAAATTGGCACCGTCCTCCTGACTTGTCCATCACCTTTCCCATTGATCCACTCCACCTTCCTCTCCGACCTATCACCTTCTCCCTTACCTTTACCTGCCTATTGCATTCCCCGCTACCTTCCTCCCAGCACCACCTCCCTCCCATTTATCTCTCAGCCCCCAGACCCACAAGCCTCATTCTTGATGAAAGGCTAATGCCCGAAATGTCAATTCTCCTGCTCTCGGATGTTGCCTGACCCGCTGTCACACTCTCAACTCTGATCCCCAGCATCTGCAGTCCTCACTTTCTACCTATAGACAGGATAGATTGAGTGAATCCTTAGAAAAGTATAAAGGAGGTAGGAGTATACTTAAGAGGGAAATCAGGAGGGCAAAAAGGGGACATGAGATAGCTTCGGCAAATAGAATTAAGAAGGATCCAAAAGGATTTTATAAATACATTAAGGACAAAAGGGTAACTCAGGAGAGAATAGGGCCCCTCATAGATCAGCAAGGCAGCCTTTGTGTGGAGCCACAGGAGTTGGGGGAGATAGTAAACGAGTATTTTGCATCAGTGTTTACTGTGGAAAAGGATATGGAAGATGTCGAATGTAGGGAAATAGATGGTGACATCTTGAAAAATGCCCATATAACAGAGGAGGAAGTGCTGGATGTCTTGAAACATATAAAAGTGGATAAATCCCCAGGGCCTGATTAGGTGCATCCTAGAACTCTGTGGGAAGCTAGAGAAGTGATTGCTGGGCCTCTTACTGAGATATTTGTATCATCGATAGTCATAGGTGAGGTGCCGGAAGACTGGAGGTTGCCTAACGTGGTGCCACTGTTTAAGAAGGGTGGTAAGGACAAGCCAGGGGACTATAGACCGGTGAGCCTGACGTTGATGGTGGGCAAGTTGTTGGAGGGAATCCTGAGGGACAGGATGTACATGTATTTGGAAAGGCAAGGACTGAATAGGCATAATCAACATGGAATTGTGCGTGGGAAATCATGTCTCACGAACTTGATTGAGTCTTTTGAAGAAGTAACAAAGAGGATTGATGAAGGCAGAGTAGTGGATATGATGTATATGAACTTCAATAAGCTGTTCGACAAGGTTCCCCATGGGAGATTGGTTAGGAAAGTTAGATCTCATGGAATACAGGGAGAACTAGCCATTTGGATACAGAACTGGCTCAAAGGTAGAAGACAGAGGGTGGTTGTGGAGGGTTGTTTTTCAGACTGGAGGCCTGTGACCAGTGGAGTGTCACAAGGATCAGTCCTGGGTCCACTGCTTTTCATCATTTATATAAATGATTTGGATGTGCACTTAAATGGTATAGTTAGTAAGTTTACAGATGACACCAAAATTGAAGGTGCAGTGGACAGTGAAGAAGGTTACCTCAGATTACAACAGGATCTGGACCAGACGGGTCAATGGGCTGAGGAGGGGCAGATGGAGTTTAATTCAGATAAATGAGAGGTGCTGCATTTTGGGAAAGCAAATCTTAACAGGACTTATACACTTAATGGTGAAGTCCTGGGGAGTGTTGTTGAACAAAGAGACTTTGGAGTACAGGTCATAGCTCCTTGAAAGTGGAGTTGCAGGTAGATAGGATAGTGAAGAAGGCGTTTGGTATGCTTTCCTTTATTGGTCAGAGTATTGAGTACAGGAGTTGGGAGGTCATGTTGTGGGATGTTGTGAATCTTGAAAGGGTTCAGAAAAAATTTACAAGGATGTTGCCAGGGTTGGAGGATTTGAGCTATAGGGAGAGGCTGAATAGGCTGGGGCTGTTTTCCCTGGAGCGTCGGAGGCTGGGAGGTGACCTTATAGAGGTTTATAAAACCATGAAGAGCATGAACAGGATAAATAGACAAAGTCTTTTCCTTGGGGAGGGGAAGTCCAAAACTAGAGGGCATAGGTTTAGGGTGACAAACCTAAGGGGCAACTTCTTCATCCAGAGGGTGGTACGTGTATGGAATGAGCTGCCAGAAGAAGTGGTGGAGGCTGATACAATTGCAACATTTAAAAGGCATCTGGATGGGTATATGAATAGGAAGGATTTGGAAGGATATGGGCCGAGTGCTGGCAGGTGGGACTAGATTAGGTTAGGATATCTGGTTGGCATGGACGTATTTGGACTGAAGAGTCTGCTTCCGTGCTGTACTCTATGACTCTTTATCTCTATCTAAAACAAAAACAAAAATTGCTGGCAAAACACAGCAGGTCAGGCAGCATCCATGAGGATAATAAAGAGCAGAGTCAATGTTTTGAGTTCAGTGACTCTTTGTTGGAACTCATCTCTAATATGAGGGGCATCAGGCCTCCTCCCTGGTCTGACTCAATCTGCTTTCAATGAAGGCCAAATAGTGTCTCCACTTCTCTCTCTCTCTACCTTAACATTTTCTATGCTCTAGCTTTTATCGATAAGTAAAGGTCTTCAGCTCTCTCTTAATTAGCAGAAACTAATTGGTACCCTCTTAAATCAGAACATCTGAAGCCTTTAGGGTGTACAGAAGGATATGAAAACACTCCTGCCAAATCACCTCGGTGATGGATTGCACTGAGTCCATGAACAGGTTTTCCAGGAAGAATTCCTCCAGATGTGTGGGAGCCCATCCTCCTTCCCTACAAGCAGGAACTTTCACAAGAAAATATTGCAGCAGCACCTCCCCTTTGGGGCTGCACGATGGCTCAGTGGTTAGCAATGCTGCCTCACGGTGCCAAGGATCTGAGTTCTACACTGTTTGTATAGAGTGTGCACATTCTCCCTATGTTTGCGTGGGTTTCCTCCAGGTGCTCCGGTTCCCTCGCACAGTCCAAAGATGTGCAGGTTAGGATGGATTGGCCACGCTGTTCAGGGATGTGTAGGTTCGGTGTGTTAGTCAGGGGTAAATATAGGGTAGGGGAATGGATCTGGTGGGATACCCTTCAGACGGTCGGTGTGGACTTGTTGGGCTGAAGGGCCTGTTTCCACACTGTAGGGATTCTATGATTCCCCTCCCTTACCTTGAGAAGTTGGAGGTCCTCTCTAAACGTGAAAGAATTGCTGTGGAGTTAGATACTGACCTTGAGCAGAGGTGTCACCAGGTGGAAACCTTATGAAAAGTGTTGTGAGGCAACAGCGTAGAAGGCTGCAGACTGAACAGTGAACTAAAGTACCCCCTGACTGGGTTTTACCGAAACTGCAGATGGGGTTGTGAGAGATAAAATCATGTTAAGCTCTGCCCACCCTCCAGATTGTCCCAGCAGTACTAAGTAACCATTTTAAGAAACTATTCATTTATGGGATGTGGGTGTCGTTGGCTGGGCCAGCATTTATTAGTGACTCCGATTGCCATGGTGAAAGTGGCAGTGAGTTGCTTTCTTCAACCAGTGCAATCCTTCCCGGATGGGGATACCCACAATGCCCTGAGAGGGAATTCCAGGATTTTGACCCTGCAACCCTTGAAGGAAGTGTGATATGTTTCCAAGTCAGGATGGTGAGTGGCTTGGAGGGGAACTTGTAGGCAGGGGTATTCCCATGTATCTGCTGTCATTATCTTTCTGAATGGGATAGGTCAAGGGTTTGCTGGAACAGACTGCTGAGTTACTTCAGGGCATTTTGTATACTCAGTACATATTTCCTGAATAATTCCTGATGAAGGGCTTTTGCCCAAAACGTCGATTTTACTGCTTCTTGGACGCTGCCTGAACTGCTGTGCTCTTCCAGCACCACGAATCCAAAATCTGGTTTCCAGCATCTACAGTCATTGTTTTTACCTTTCTGCCGCAGTACACCAGTGGTGAACAAAGTAAATCATAGAATCCCTACAGTGTGGAAACAGGCCATTTGGCCCAACATAGAACCCATACAGTGTGGAAACAGGCCCTTCGGCCCATTAAGTTCACACCAACCCTCTGAAGAGTAACCCACCCAGACCCATTCCCCTACCCTATTGCTCTACATTTCCCCTGACTAAGCCACCTATTATATACACACAATGAGCAATTTTAGCATGGCCAATTCACCTAACCTGCACATCTTTGGACTGTGGGAGGAAACCGGAGCACCTGGAGGAAACCCACACAGACACGGGGAGAATGTGCAAACTCCACACAGACAGTTGGCCAAGGTGGGACTTGAACCTGGGACCCTGGTGCTGTGAGGCAGCAGTGCTCATCATTGAGCCACCATGCCATCCACACGTGGATAAAAGAGATTGGTAGATGTGGTGCCAAGCAAGTGGGCTGCTTTGTTCTAGATGGTATCAAGCTTCTTGAGTATTACAGGAGCTACAGTCATCCAGACATGTGGGGAGTATTCCATTACACACCTGATGTGTAACCTGGAGGTGGTGGACAGGCTCTGGGGTATTGTTTGTTGAGTTGCTTACTAATGGTTTCCAAGCCTGACTACAAGACTTGGACATCCAATCACTCTACACCTCCATTCGTCATGACCAGGGCCTCTAAGCCCTTCATTTCTTCCTCTCCTGACATCCCTAACAGTACCATTCCACTGACACTCTCATTGGTTTGGCTGAACTGGTCCTCACCCTTAACAATTTCTCCTTCGAATCCTCACACTTCCTCCAGACCAAAGGGGTGGCCATGGGCACCCGTATGGGTCCCAGCTATGTCTGTCTCTTTGTCGGCTACGTAGAACAGTCCATCTTCCATAGTTACTCCCCACCTCTTCCTCCACTACATTGATGACTGCATTGGTGCCACCTCGTGCTCCCGCGAGGAGGTTGAGCAGTTCATCAACTTCACCAACACATTTCACCCTGACCTTAAATTTACCTGGACCATCTCTGACACCTGCCTCCCCTTCCTGGACCTCTCGATCTCCATCAATGATGACCGACTTGACCTCTTCCACCCTACCTCCTGCAAAAATGTTATCCCGTATTCCCAATTCCTCTGCCTCTGCCGTATCTGCTCCCAGGAGGACCAGGTCTACCACAGAACACACCAGATGGCCTCCTTCTTTAAAGACAGCAATTTCCCTTCCCACGTGGTTGAAGATGCCCTCCAACACACCTCATCCATATCCCACACCTCCGCCCTCAAACCCCACCCCTCCAACCGAAACAAGGACAGTACCCCCCGGGTCCTCAACTTCCACCCTACCAACCTTCGCATAAACTGTATCATCCGCTGACATTTCCACCACCTACAAACGGACCCCACCACCCAGGGATATATTTCCCTCCCCACCACTTTCCGCTTCCCACAAAGATTGTTCCCTCCATGACTACCTGGTCAGGTCCACGCCCCCAACAACCCACCCTCCCTTCCTGGCACCTTCCCCTGCCACCGCAGGGATTGCAAAACCTGTGCCCACACCTCCTCCCTCACCTCCATCCAAGGCCCCAAAGGAGCCTTCCACATCCATCAAAGTTTCACCTGCACATCCACCAATGTCATTTATTATATCCATTGTTCCTGATGCGATCTCCTCTATATTGGGGAGACTGGATGCTTCCTAGTAGAGCGCTTTAGGGAACATCTCTGGGACACCCGCACCAACCCCACTGCCCCATGGGTGAACAGTTCAACTCTCCCTCCCACTCTGCCAAGGACATGCCGGTCCTGGGCCTTCTTCACCGCCGCTCCCTCACCACCCGACACCTAGAGGAAGAACGCCTCATCTTCTGCCTCAGAACACTTCAACCCCAGGGCATCAATGTGGACTTCACCAGTTTCCTCATTTCCCTTCCCCCCACCTTACCCCATTTCCAACCTGCCAGCTCAGCACCGTCCTCATGACCTGTCCTACCTGCCAATCTCCCTTCCCACCTATCTGCTCCACCCTCCCCTTTGTCCTATCACCTTTGTCCCACCCCCCCTCCCATTTATCTCTCCACTCCGAAGGCTCCCTGTCTTCATTCCTAATGAAGGGCTTTTGCCTGAAACATTAATTTTCCTGCTCCTCGGATGCTGCCCGACCTGCTGTGCTTTTCCAACACCACTCTAAGCTACAAGACTTGCTGCTGTAGTCACAATACATATGGGCTGGTCGAGTTCAATTTCTGGCTAATGGTAATCCCCAGCATGTTCATGGTGTGGGATTCAATGATGGTAATGCCATTGAACATCAAGGGGCAATGGTTAGATTTTCTCTTTTTGGATATGGTCATTGCCTGGCACTTGGGTGGCACAGAAGTTACTTATCAGCCCAAACATGGATATTGTCTAGGTCTTGCTGCATTGGAACATGGATTCTGAGGAATCACAAATGATGCCCAGCATTGTACAGTAACAGAGTCATAGAGTCACAAAGCATAGAACAAGCTCTTCAGCCTACTGAGTCTGCACTTACCTATCTGCCCTAACCACACTTCCCAGCTCTTGAATGTTTTCTTCAAGTGGCCATCCACATACTTGTTAAACTTTGTGAGGTTTCCTACCTCAACTAGCTCATGGTTAGCACTGTTGCCTCACAACGCCAGGAAGCTGGGTTCAATTCCCGCCTTGGATGACTGTCTGTGTGGAGTTTGCACATTCTCCCCGTGTCTGCGTGGATTTTTCCAAGTGCTCCGGTTTCCTCCCACAGTCCAAAGATGTGCAGGTTAGGGTGAATCGGCCTGGCTAAATTGCCCATAATGTTCAGGGATGTGCAGGTTAGGCGCATTAGTCTGGGATAAATGTAGAATGGTAGGGAAATGGGTCTGGGTGGGTTACTCTTTGGATGGTTGGTGTGGACTTGTTGGGCCAAAGGGCCTGTTTCCACACTGTAGGAAATCTATGAACTATCCTCCCAGACAGAGTATTTCAGATTTTCATCACCCTAAATTCTCAATGCAAGACCTCATCCCTCATCCCACGTATACCAATGGTACCAATGTCAACCACAACCTCTGACTTATCACCTTCCCCTTTTGGGTGCCCTGTAGCCATTCAGTGACATCTATGACCCTGGCCCAAGGGAGACAACAGACCATCCTGGAGTCACGTCTTCAGCTGCTGATATACCTGTCTGCACCCCTCACGATGGAGTTACCTACCTAGTTGGAGAATGCATAGTACGGTGAGGCCCAGAGGAACCGTCATTGTCATCATTCTCCAACACAGAAGAACAGTCATCAAGCAAGATGCCCTCTGGGGCTTTCCTGCCTGCCTCCCTCATCCATTTCCTCAGCTTCATAGTCTGGAGGGTGACCACCTCAGAGACGTACTGTCCATGTCTTGAGTTGACACTCATGTTCCAAGACTCAGCGCACAATCTGTTTAAACAGGCAGCACATCCTGGGGGTGTGGTCATCCAGATGGCCAGAAACAACAAGGAATTCCCACACAATGCTGGCCTGGGCTTCCCCTGCCATGTTCAGTTCATCTTAAAGAACCCTATATTTAAGACTACTGGGAAGAAAGAGCTAAACTCTTATCCTCTGAGCCTGAATGCAAAAAGCTAAAACTCTTGATGAAAACAGTAGTTTAAAATCATATAAGAACCATGGATCACAACAGAATATTATAAAACAGTAATGAATAGTAGAAAATGTAGAAAAAAGAAATACTCACCACCCAATCACTTACCCGAGATATCCCACTGCCGTGTTCACTCAATGTTGCTACGGCTTATCACCCAGCTCCTTTCCACATCGTGAAGGTGGCTAGAAAGACAGCAGCAAATGCCAACAAAGTCAGCAAACGTCCCCATTTCTGACCATCTAACGCAAGGAATATCATTGATGAAGCAGCTTGATGAAAATGGTTGGACCTAGGACACTCCCATGAGGAACCCCTGCAGAGATGTTTTGGAGCTGAGATGACTGACCTCCAACAACCACAACCATCGTCATATGTTATACCTGGACTCCAACCAGTGGAGAGTTTGCCCCCTGATTACCATTGACTCTAGCTTTGCTAAGGCCCTTGACACCACACTTGGTCAAATGTGATCTTGGTGTAAAGGGCAGTCACTCTCACCTCACCTCTTTTATCCAAATTTGATTCAAGGCTGCAGTAATGAGCTCAGGAGCCTAGTGACCATGAAGAACTCAAACTGAGCATCAGTGAGCTGGTTATTTATTTGCAAATGCTGCTTGACGACACTGTCACCAATCACCTCCATCACTTTGCAAATGATCAAATGTGAATTGATAAAGGCTGTAATTGGCTGATTTGAACTTCTCCTGCTGTTTGTGTACTGGACATAGCTGGGCAACTTTCCCCCATTGTCAGGTAAATGATAGAGTTGAAATTGTACTGGAAAAGCTTGGCGAGGGGAGAGGCAAGTACTGGAGCCCAGAACATTGTCAGGACCCATAGCCTTCACAGAATCCAACGTTGTCAGTGGTTTCCTGATACCATTTGGAGTGAGTAATACTGGTGAGAGACTAGCATCGAGGAAGTGGGGGGAGGCTTCAGCAGGAGGCAGAATTGAAGATGGATGCAAATGTTTCAGTTTTATCTTTTGCACTGATGTGTTCGGATTCCCCCAATATTGAGGATGGGGATATTTATGGAGACTCCACATTCAGTGAGTTGCTTAACTCTCCACAAATATTCAATCTGAGCTTCAATCTGATCTGCTGCTTGTGACATTATCTCCTTTTGTGGGCTGCACACTGCTTCCACTGCTCAGCACGCAATTGTGGCTTGTATCTTTACCAGGTTGAAACCTCATTTTCACCTTGAAACCAAAGTAAGGGATGTGGCACATTGATAGCAATCCAAAGACTTGGGTTAATGCCATTGGTGAAATTGTAGTTCATTGATTGATTTATTGGCGTATTGAGATACAGTGAAAAGTGTTGTTTTATGTGCTATACAGGCAGATCAAACCATACAAAGTGCATGAGGGTAGCAGAACAGAGTGCAGAATACAGTGTTACAGCCACAGAGAAGGTGCAGAGAGAGAGAGAGAGAGAGATATCAGAATCAACATTTGATAGATCCTTTCAAAAGTCTGATAACAGTGGGGAAGAAGCTGTTCTTGAACCTATTCGTATATGTATTCAAACTTTTATATCTTCTGCCAGATGGAAGATTGTGGGAGAGGGTATGACTGGGATGGGAGGGGTCTTTGAATATCTTGCTTGCTTTCCTGAGGCAGTGGGAAGAATTGGTGGAGTCAATGAATGGAAAGTTGGTTTGGGTAATGGACTGGGCTGTGCTCACCTCTCTCCGTAGTTTCTTGCGGTCTTGGGAAAACCAGGTACCATACCAAGCTGTGATGTGTGTGGGTAGGATGCTTTCTATGGTGCATCTATAAAAATTGATAAGAGCCCCTGTGGACATGCCTGATGGAGTAAGAACACTGTTGTGCTCTCAGTTAATAAATTTGGAATTTCAAGGTGCTCTCATTGATGAGGACTCTGGCAACTATGACTGATTGTATTTAAACCCATCTGGTTCACTAACACTCTTTATGGTAGGAAATCTACTGACCGTCCCTGGCCTAGTCTACATGTGACTCCAGACCCACAGCAAGGTGGTTAGACTCTTAGTTGCTCAGAAGTGGCCATACCAAGCTCTTCAGCTCATGGTCATCTGGGGAAAGGTAAACAAGTGCTAGGTCACCGACATTCCATGCAAGAATAAATTAGAAAAAAACAGTCAGAAATTATAAGGCCTTCATTTACATACCTGCAGATATTGTTGCATTTACAAGAACTGTTAGAGACAAAAAAACTGCAGTTACTGGAATCCAAAGTAGACAAGCAGGAGGCTGGAAGAACACAGCAAGCCAGGCAGCTTCAGGAGGTGGAGAAGTCGATGTTTCAGGCGTAACCCTTCCTCAGTCCTGAAAGTGGTGCCTGGCTTGCTGTATTCCTCCAGCCTCCTGCCTGTCCATTTTACAAAAACTGTGGCAGTCAATGTCTAGGTTAGAGTGATGCTAGAAAAGCACAGCAGGTCAGGCTGGCATCCGAGGAGCAGAAAACCGACGTTTCGGGCAAAGGACCTTCATCAGGAATGGAGGCAGGGAGCCTCCAGGGTGGAGAGATAAATGGGAGGGGGTGGGGGGGTGCTGGGGAGAGGTTAGCAAAGAGTACAATAGCTGAATGGGGATGGGAATGGAGGTGATAGGTCAGAGGGGAGGGTGGGGGAAGGTAGCAAAGAGTACAATAGGTGAATGGGGGTGGGGCGGAGGTGATAGGTCAGAGAGGAGAGTGGGAGAAGGTAGCAAAGAGTACAATAGGTGAATGGGGGTGGGGATGGAGATGATAGGTCAGAGGGGAGGGTGGGGGAAGGTAGCAAAGAGTACAAAAGGTGAATGGGGGTGGGGATGGAGGTGATAGGTCACAGGGGAGGGTGGGGGAAGGTAGCAAAGAGTACAATAGGTGAATGGGGGTGGGGATGGAGGTGATAGGTCAGAGGGGAGGGTGGGGGAAGGTAGCAAAGAGTACAATAGGTGAATGGGGGTGGGGATGGAGGTGATAGGTCAGAGGGGAGGGTGGGGGAAGGTAGCAAAGAGTACAATAGGTGAATGGGGGTGGGGATGGAGGTGATAGGTCAGAGGGGAGGGTGGAGGAAGGTAGCAAAGAGTACAATAGGTGAATGGGGGTGGGGATGGAGGTGATAGGTCAGAGGGGAGGGTGGGGGAAGGTAGCAAAGAGTACAATAGGTGAATGGGGGTGGGGATGGAGGTGATAGGTCAGAGGGGAGGGTGGGAGAAGGTAGCAAAGAGTACAATAGGTGAATGGGGGTGGGGATGGAGGTGATAGGTCAGAGGGGAGGGTGGGAGAAGGTAGCAAAGAGTACAATAGGTGAATGGGGGTGGGGATGGAGATGATAGGTCAGAGGGAAGGGTGGAGGAAGGTAGCAAAGAGTACAATAGGTGAATGGGGGTGGGGATGGAGATGATAGGTCAGAGGGAAGGGTGGAGGAAGGTAGCAAAGAGTACAATAGGTGAATGGGGGTGGGGATGGAGGTGATAGGTCAGAGGGGAGGGTGGGGCAGGGAAGCAAAGAGTACAATAGGTGAATGGGGGTGGGGATGGAGGTGATAGGTCAGGGAGGAGGGTGGGGGAAGGTAGCAAAGAGTACAATAGGTGAATGGGGGTGGGGATGGAGGTGATAGGTCAGAGGGGAGGGTGGGGGAAGGTAGCAAAGAGTACAATAGGTGAATGGGAGTCGGGACGGAGGTGATAGGTCAGAGAGGCGGGTGGGGGAAGGTAGCAAAGAGTACAATAGGCGAATGGGGGTGGGGATGGAGGTGATAGGTCAGGGAGGAGGGTGGGGGAAGGTAGCAAAGAGTACAATAGGTGAATGGGGGTGGGGATGGAGGTGATAGGTCAGAGAGGAGAGTGGGGGAAGGTAGCAAAGAGTACAATAGGTGAATGGGGGTGGGGATGGAGGTGATAGGTCAGAAGGGAAGTTGGGGGAAGGTAGTAAAGAGTACAATGGGTGAATAGGGGTGGGGATGCATGTGATAGGTCAGAGGGGAGGGTGGAGCAGATAGGTGGAAAGGAAGATAGGCCGGTAGGACAGGTCATGAGGGTGGTGCTGAGCTGGAAGGTTGGAACTGGGGTGAGATGGGGGAAGGGGAAATGAGGAAACTGGTGAAGTCCACATTGATGACCTGGGGTTGAAGTGTTCCGAGGCAGAAGATGAGGCGTTCTTCCTCCGGGCATCGGGTGGTGAGGGAGTGGCAGTTGAGCAGCCCAGGACCTCCATGCCCTCGGCAGAGTGGGAGGGGGAGTTGAAATGTTGGGCCACGAGGCAGTGTGGTTGATTGGTGCGGGTGTCCCGGAGATGTTCCCTAAAGCGCTCTGCTAGGAGGCGTCCAATCTCCCCAATGTAGAGGAGACCGCATTGGGAGCAACGGATACAATAAATGACATTGGTGGATGTGCAGGTGAAACTTTGATGGATGTGGAACGCTCCTTTGGGGCCTTGGATTGAGGTGAGGGAGGAGGTGTGGGCACAGACTTTGCAATCTCTGTGGTGGCAGGGGAAGGTGCCAGGACGGGAGGGTGGGTTGTACGGGGGCGTGGACCTGACCAGGTAGTCACGGAGGGAACGGTCTTTGCGGAAGGTGGAAAGGGGTGGGGAGGGAAATATATCCGTGGTGGTGGGGTCTGTTTGTAGGTGGCGGAAATGTCGGTGGATGTTGCAGTTAATGCAAAGGTTGGTAGGGTGGAAGGTGAGCACCAGGGGCGTTCTGTCCTTGTTACGGTTGGAGGGGTGGGGTCTGAGGGCGGAGGTGCAGGATGTGGACGAGATGCGTTGGAGGGCATCTTCAACCATGTGGGAAGAGAAATTGCGGTCTCTAAAGAAGGAGGCCATCTGGTGTGTTCTGTGGTGGTACTGCTTCTCCTGGGAGCAGATACAGTGAGGTGGAGGAATTGGGAATATGAGATGGCATTTTTGCAGGAGGTAGGGTGGGAAGAGGTGTAATCCAGATAGTCAATGTGCAGCCTTGAAATCGCAGATCTGTGTGTAGTTAGTGCTCCTCAATCATATAATGACTGGTTCACAAATTCTAAAGTCTCTCATTTACTGGTTAAAAGCAACTGCTTGCAGCAAGTAGTGAGGGAAAATAAACCGGCTTTCTTCAGACCTTAGCTTTTAGTCCAGAGAAGAGGACTCCACCTCACTTTCCTGAGATCCGTTGGCTTCTGGCTAGAATCATTTACACCCATAAGCTGTTGAGCTACCTGGGAGCCAATCACATAGCTATTGGCTGAAGGCCTTTGTCATTGAAAACTGGTCACCACTCCACAGAGCAATCAGTTCCTTGATGTACCTTGTACACTCCCAAAGTTGTCACTTTTTCTGCAATAATCATCACCACCCCACCAACCCCCAAAATAGGCCTTCTCTGGTGTCCTGTGTTCAGTTCCGGCTGCCCTGCTATTGTAAGAATATTATTAAATTGCAGTGGGCTCAAGTAAAGATTTATTAGGATGTTGGTGGGAATAGTGCGCTTGAGTTATAAAAATTGGCTGGATAGACTGGAACTTCTTTGCACTGGAGCGTAAATGTTGAGGGGTGATCTTATAGAGCTTTACAAAATCATGAGGGGGCATAGATAAGGTGAATAGCAAGGGTCTTTTCCTTAGGGTGGGTGGGGGAGTTCAAAATGAGGGGCTATGTTATTAAGGTAAGAGGAGAAAGTTTTGCAAAGGACATGAGGAGCAACCTTTTTACACAGAAAGCGATTCATTTGTGGAATGAACTACCAGAGGAAGTGGTGGATGTGTGCAACATTTGAAAGACATTTGGATAAGCACATGAATAGGAAGGGTTTGGAGGGATACGGGCCAGGAGCAGACAGGTGGGGCTAGTTTAGTTTGGGAACATGGTCTACATGGATTAGTTGGACTGAAGGATCTGTTTCCATCTGGATGACTCTATGACTCTACAACCAGGCATATTACTAAGCACTGAAGGTGCAGGGGGGATTTGTGCACATACGATGGAGGATGAGTGCTTCTCGCTCTCCATCTCCTCCATTCAATGTTGTACAAGTGAGCAGTATGGCTACAGCTGACTGCTCAGACCGCTGCTGACAACAATACTCAGATGGGTAACACTCTCACCTGAGTCTGGACAGCAGGGGTTTAAGTCTCACTCCAGAGACTCAAGCGCTCGGTTGACCCATGCTGTGTAGAGGGGGTGTGCTGCACAACTGGAATTACAGTCTGTCAGATGAGACATTAAACTGAAGCTGCAACCACCCTATGCATTGAACATAAATGTTCCCATTGCAACATCCAAGGAGCAGAACAATCCTCCCATGTGGACTGACTCATATTTCTCCTTCGACTTACATCAATCAAACAAGTCATGTGGCTGCTGTTTGTGGGATCTTGCTCTGTACAACCTATTGCTGTGCTTACTTCATCACAATAATATTTCAAAGGTACTTTGTTGACTGAAAAGGCACTTCATAAATGGAAATACTTTGCATTCTATTTTCAAAACTTGGTGCAGAGTAACTGAGACATAAGCATTTGTAAATAATCTTCAGTACTTATCATCAGGAAAAGCAAAAGGTACATGTACAAACAATTTATAATCAGTTGAACTTGTAATTTTATGACTCTGAAAATATCAATAAAATGACAAGTCACATCCGATGTATTAATAATTAATTATTGTAATAGAATCAGTCACCACGCCTCACTTAAAGCGATAACGCTGTTCAGGGGAAAGATAGCTCAAAAGATCTTACCTTACAGCTGCCAGAATCTCTCAAACCACTGACAATCTGAAAACAACCAATACCAGTATCTAGCTAACACAACACATTCCATCTGCGACAGGTAGTTCTGCTTATCTGTTTGATCATAGTTACCTTCAAGCTCAAAAGGGACATCGCCTGTGGCTGTTGTTAGTGGTTCAACAAGTCTGTTTCAACTGGGCTTAACTCCTCAATTCCTGATGCAATGCAGGAGATGAAGTGATGTGAAGACTTCGCATGAGTTGGCTTGATTGGCAAGCCAACGGAGACAGTTCAAAGTCAGTTTTTCATAAACGGCGTTCGCAACTTAATAAATTAGTACAGAAGTATTTCAATCTTCTTTAGTTTTATGTAAACCACAGGTCTGGCAGGAATTGGCATCAGGGCAAATCTGAACTAATTAGTGACCCAATCCAAACTTGGTTCGATTTCAATGCAAACTCCATCCATTGGACAGCCTGATTCTGAAAATACACATTGACCTCAGGTTAGCACAGTACCACAACTTCACATCCAACCATTACAGGGTTGTACCATGTCTGCTTTGTGACAGGACCATAATATTCTGAATTAGTGGTGCTGGAAGAGCATAGCAGTTCAAGCAGCATCCAACGAGCACCCATAATATTCTGAGATGGGCTATCTATGTTTTTAATATAAAACAGACAGTGAAGGTATGACTTGCACTTGGCCTAGTTTCCCAGGCTATCCAAAAGGTCAACCAATCTTTAAGGAGGAATCACCAAGGTTTGGCTCATTGAGATGACAACACCATCTCACCTCATTCTCTAGGAACAGACAGAACTGAAAGGTCTGGTGTTAATCTGCCACATGCCCTATAAAGGTACAAACTATAAGCCACTCAGCTTTAAGAGCCTGCTGCACTGTTCAGTCTGATCATGATTGAACTGCTTCTTTTACATTGGCACTTGCCTCTCAAAACATTTGCGTATCAAAAGTCCATCTCTCTGCTTTAAAAATATTCAAGCACCCTGCTTCCACTACCTTTTGAGGGAAAGAATTCCAAACACTCAAGACCCTCCTTATCTCTATCAAAAAATGGATAACCCTTATTTTAAATGGGCAGTCCTTTCTTTTTAAACAATGAACCCTAATCCTAAATTCAAACATCATTTCCATACCTGCCCTGTCAAGATTCGTTAGGATCTTATATGTTTCAATCAAGCTCCCTTTTAGACTTCTAAACTCCAGAAAATACAAGCCTAACCTGTTCAAACATTTCTCATTAAAAAAGACTACTCATTCCAGGTATCAATCTAATAAACCTTCTCTGTACTGTTGCCATTACAGTGCATTCTTCCTTATGTAATCAAACCTTCAGTTATGTTTGAAGTATAACTACTTTTATATTCAATTCTTCTCACAATAAACGATAGCGTTCTATTACCTTTCCTGCTATGCCTGTATGCTAACATTTTGTGATGAATACACTAGGATACCGATAATCATTCTGCATATCAGAGATCTGCAATATCTCAGCGTTGAAATGCTTCTTTTTTTCATTCTTCCTGCCAGAATGGACAATTTCACATTTGCTGACATTAAATTCAGATCTTTGCTTACTCATTTAATCTATCTATATCCCCTTGTACCCACCTTAAATATTTTCACAGCTTACTTTCCTATCCATCTTTATATCACCAGCAAATTTAACAAACATACCTTCTGTCTCTTCATCCAAGTCACTTATATTAGTCTTATACAGTTGAGGTCTCAGCACTGCATCCTGTGGCCAATCATCTGTTACATTTTGCCCTACTGAAAATGTTCTGTTTATTCTATTTCCAGTTGGCATGGCCAATCTTCTATCCATGCTGTTATGGTGCACCCGACATCATTAGCTTCATTTTTTGCGATCATCTGTGTTGAGACAGAAATCTTCTAGAAATCTAAGTACAGACCATCCACTGCTTTATCTTTGTGATTTCTTCAAAGCACTCTAATAAACTGGTTAAGTATGATTTCCCTTTCAGAAAACCATGTCAATCCTGCATGATCACCTTTAACCTCTTCAACTGCCCTGCTATACCATCTCGAACCATACCTTCTAACAATTTTCTTTTGACAGATGTGAAGCTAATTACCCTGTAGTTTCTTGCTTTTTCTTCCCCTTTCTATTTGAATAAAGGAGTTTGAATTGCTATTCTCCAATTAAATGGACCCATCCTGACTATAGTCAATTTTGGAAAAATAAAAGCTCTGTATCAATATTTCACTAGCCATTTCTTTGAAGACCTGATGATGAGGTCCATCATGAACTGGGACTTGTTCATGATGGACCTCACCTACAACATACTGAGTACCACTTCCTTGATTTCCTTCCTCCTTCCATTTCCTGATTTATAGTTATTTCTACATTGTTACTTGCATCATCGGTAATGACAACCAATGAAGAATACCTGCTCAATTCACCTGCCAGCTCCTTATTTTCCCTTCTTAATTCTCTATTTAATTTCTTTAGGACAAATGACCCACTTTGTTAACTCTCTGATTTTCTAAATACATATTGCATTTCTTACCATCTGTCTTTATATTTCTAGCTAGCTTTCTCTCATACTCTAATCTTACAGTGATGTTTAAAAATATTCTGTTGTTTTGAAGAGGCTTCTTTTATATGATCTGAGAAAAGGTCACTCGACCCAAAACGTTAACTCTGATTTCTCTCCACAGATGCCCGACCAAGTTCTGCTTTTGTTTCTGATCTACAGCTTTCACAGTTGTTTTGGTTTTCTTTCAGAGGTGTTTTTGTGACTGCTCATGTTTAAAGGCTGTTGAAAATTGGTACATTTAGAGTACATAGGAGGTATCTGATCCTTTTATTTAAAGTTCCTTGGTGGGATATTTACTGTAATCATATATGTGTTTCTGCAGTCAGGAGAGCATCTATTTGAGATTGTTTGGAGCTACGTTGGGGTATTACCTGTGAAGAAACACAATCTCCAGTTCAGCCTCTGCTGTCTTTCTCAGAGACTCTTTTAAGGATCTGTGTCAGAGTTGAAAAGTTACCACAGCTTGTGTGTGAAACAAAAAATGAAACGACTATTCTTCCTGAAAGGTTTTTACGAAGTTTCATTTTGAAATTCTGAACAGATTACATTTGAAGAGATTGATGTGTCTAGTAACATTTATCTGTCTCTCGTGACCTTTCTACATTTGTACCAGCAAACCTTAACTGAAAGCATTCCAGAACATTTCATATTTTAACTCTTACCTACCAAGGATAAGCTATTTTGGCCAACATTCATTTTCCAAAGTTAACTTTTGTAGAGTTTCTTTAACTTTTATGCATATGGTGTTCTTTAAAAGGGTAAATACTTATATTTCCATATTTCAAACAGGGCATTAATCTGCATTGCATCTTTATTGAACAAGTCTGGTTGTTTTATTAAATCATTCCTTTTATTACATATTATTGAAACCTGGTTGATGGATCTTTTCATTCTGAAACTTACCATAGATAAAGTGTATAACTGGCCATATCAGTAACTGGGTAAAGCATTTAAATTGGAGTGACAAGGGTGATCTAGCTATTGCGGGAGTGCAGCAAAGGCTTCCCAAATTGATTCCTGGGATGGTGGGACTGTTGTATGAGGACAAATTGAGTTAGTTAGGATAGTACCCACTGGAGTTTAGAAGCATGAGGGGGGAAATCTCAGAGAAATCTAGAAAATTCTAACAGGTTCGATGCAGGAAGGATGTATCCAATGGTGGGAGAGTCCAGAATCAGGGGTCAAAGTTTAAGGATAAAGGACAAATCTTTTAGGACAGAGATCAGGAGAATTTTCTTCACTCAAACAGCAGTGAGCCAATGACATTTGTTCCCACAAAAAGTGGTTGACACCAAAACATTAAGTGTTTTCAACAAGGAGGTAAAGAAAGTGATTAAAGAATATGAGGGTCGGGTGTGATTAGGGCTATTGAACTCAACCACCAGCCATGATCGTATTGAATGGCAGCACGGGCTTGATGGCTGAAATGGCCTACTCCTGCCTCTATCTTCTATGGTTCTATGAGAGGCGGGGTGATTGGACTAGGAGAAAGATATGGCACTCTCCAACTCATAACGTTGTCACGATCTTCTGACCTGCTACCCATCGTTGTACAATTATATGTTTTTTGTTTAGGTTTGCTATTACTTTTAACTCCTTAAGTTAACCATGGAGTGTGGATCTTCAGTTTGCATTTTGATTACTATTCAACAAAGGTCATGTCAATCAATTTGTAATTTGTTTCTTTAGTATGCCTTCTAACTAATTCTGTTTATTAACCTGCTGGACTATTTTCTATCACGTTGTACACAAAACAAAAATACAGTTCCCAAAAGCAAAGCCCCTCCAGATTGAAGGTTCTGATTTGAACCTTGCTGTCTTAGATGGGTTGAGAGTGGGATAAAATTTCGCAAGATTGTCCAACAACCGTCAACTCCAAGATCACACAGTGAAGAACTGCTTGATCTCCTGGACGATACTCAGAGAAGGCAGCAAGCAGAGTATCACATTTTAACCCACCAAAGATTTGTCTTTCACTTGTAAAATTACACACAGGCAGAAAACTATACACGCTGCAGCCAAAGCAAAATACTTAGAGCAAAAACCTTGGAAATGTCGAGCAGATCAGGCAGCAGTCCCGGGGAGAAAAGCAGGGTTAATGCTTCAGCACACTATGGGAAACATTAACTCTTTCTCTCTCCACAAAGACCAACGAATGCTCCCAGCATTGCTTGGTTTTAGGACAATTATTACATAGTGTTCCAACAGATCAAATTTCTCCAAGTTATTTTCAGCATCTTTTTCACTGTGCCATCCTAATTAATTCTTTTGGGGGTAACAGGGAGATAGAGCTACAGTTTATATTTTGGCTGTTGAGGAGTTAAATGTTTTCTTTGCTATTAGAAGGTTATTTTGCTCTTGACCTCAGAGCTCCACAGGAACTATTTGTTGTTGTCTGATAATAAACATTGCCCACTCACTTGCTCTCATAAGAGATGTGACAAATTGCAGGTAACACCTCTGCAGTGTACAAAGTTAGAAATAGCCAATTCTGTTTCTTGTTGACAAATTCAATACCAGCATGCTGCACTTGGTGGACTGTAAAATGTTGTTGTTTTTCTCATGGTTTCTTGCATTTGCACATAGATTTGTTTTTGTTTTCGATTATGTGTGCCTCAAATGATGGTAAGTGAAGGATATCTGGACAACAAGTGCCGATTGTGAAGGAGCAGGATAGGCAGTCATTTGAACCGTCATTTTCAGGTATCAGGCAAAGATTGTTATGTAGAGTTGTTATTCTTTTCTTTATCTTTTCATGGGATGTTGGCATCAGTGATGAGATCTACATTTGTCGTTCAGCCCTAACTACCCTTGTGAAGATGCTGGTGAATCACCTTCTTGAACTGTTGGTATGACAGTGGCCACTTCAGAGGGCATTTCCAGGTTTTATTAAATTTCTTTTTCATTTCGAATAAACAGCAGTGCTGGTGGGATTTGAACCTGTGTTAACTTAACGTTAACCAGGGCCTCCAGGGGCACTCTCAACATCAGCCTTGTATGTGAGTCAACTCTCAGTTTCTGCTGAATGGCATGACTTGCTAGATATGGAAGGTGGAGAAGCAGGAGGCTGGAAGAACACAGCAGGCCAGGCAGTATAAGAGGCGGAGTTCGGGTGTAACCTTTCTTCAGGACTAGGGGGTTGGGGTAAGGGGAGCTACAGGTAAAGGGGAGAATGAGGGTGGGTTTTGGGTGGGGAGAGGGGCAGTGTGGAGAGGTCATGATAAGTGAACACAGATAGAGGGTACAGCCTGGTTGGTCAATGGGAAGGATGAATCTGATTGGTAGCTGGAAGGAAGGGGGTCAAGAGTGTGGTTCTGGGAAAGCACAGCAGGTCAGGCAGCATCCGAGGACCAGGAGAGTCGACATTTCGGGCATAGGCCCTTCATCAGGGTTGATCAGAGAAATGGAGGGAGGAGAAGGGGCTGGAAAGGGAGTCGGGGAATGGGAAGGAAGGTTATTTAAAATTGGACAACTCAATGTTGTGTCCTCTGGCCTGTAGGCTGCCCAGGTGGAAGATGAGGTATTGTTCCTCCAATATGCGGTTTGGTTCGTTGAGGCAATGGAGGAGGCCAAGGGTGGTCATGTTGGAGAGGGAGTAGGAAAGGGAATTAAAATGGGTGGTGACTGGGAGGTCCCGTCAGCCCCTACAGGCCCGGCTGATTTGTTTGGTGAACTGTTTTCTTAATTTACCTTCGGTCTCCCTAATATAGAGAAGACCACATACCGGAGACACCGATTACAGTAATCTAGGTTGGAGGAGAGGCACACCTGAAAGAACTGTTTGGGGCTCTGGATGGAGCTGAGACAACACTCATCTTCTGCCTGGGAAACCTACAGCACAGAGGACACAACATTGAGTTCTCCAATTTCAAATAACCTCCCTTCCCATCCCCTGACTCCCTTTCCAGCCCCTCCTCCTCCCTTCCATTCCTCCGATCGACCCTTCCTTCCAGCTACCAAGCAGATTCATTCCTCCCATCGACCAACCAGGTCATACCCTCTACCTGTGTTCACCTATCCCTACCTCAACCCCCCCCACCTCTTCCTGTCCAAAACCCTACCTGACCCCCTCCTTTATCTGCAGCTTCCTTTACCCCTCACCCCCTGTCTTGAAGAAGGGTGACACCTGAAACACTGACTTCTCCACCTCCTGATGCTGCCTGGCTTGCTGTGTTCTTCCAGCCTCCTGCCTGTTGCCTACTTTGGATTCTAGCATCTGCAGGTTTTTCGCCTAATGCAACATGGAAGGGTGCCCTCTTTGCTTGGAACTGAGGTAATGCAGGGAGCATTCCCAGTCCATCAGCCAACTGATGGTGTTAGGCCAGGAACAAATACCATATTCCCCTGATTCAAATCAAAAAAAAAATTGGGGATTTTTAGCTTCTGTGATTCAAACATCCACCCCTTTCAGCTGTTGTATTGGGAAGGAATCTGCAAGCTGCAAAATGCAGAAAATATGTGCCCTCATATGTGGCTCAGTGGTTAGCACTGCTACCTCACAGCACCAGGGATCTGGGTTCAATTCAACCCTCAGGCAACTGTGTGGAGTTTGCACATTCGCCCTGTGTCTGCCTAGTGCTCCAGTTTCCTCCCACAATCCAAACATGTGCAGGTTAGGTGGATTGGCCATGGGAAATCAGAGTTATGGGGCTAAGGTAGAGGTCTCGATAGGTGCCCTTTAGAGTGTCAGTGCAGATTCAATGAGCCGAATGGATCTTTCTGCACCATAAGGATTCTATCATTCATATTTGTATTGCAAATGCTGTTTCTCGATGACTTCAGACATGGGCTGAAAGGAAGGATTTAGTAACATTAATGAGGGGGATCAAATATTCAATTTAACACGTTTACCAGAATAGGGAGAGAGAAACAAAAACAACAGAGAACTGCAGATGCTGGAAATCAGAAATTGCTGGAAAAAATTCTTCAGTCCTGAGGAAGGGTCACTGTACTCGGAACGTTAACTCTGCTTTCTCGGCACAGACGCTGCCAGACTTGCTGAGTTTCTCCAGCAATTTCTGATTTTGTTCAGGTGAGGAACAGTTGTGAGATCAGCCTTGTTATACAGTACAGAAACTGCAGGAGCATCAAGAGAAGACCAGAGGCTGGAGATCAAAGAGATGTAGATCCCAGGGCAGCTATCCGATGCAAAAGCGCAAAATGGGGGAGGTCAGTACAGATGCAGTGATGTTGACACAGACATTGAAGGGGGCTACTTAAGAATACACAGAGTGAGAAAGGAAAATTCTCAGGCGAGGACTGTGGCAAATTCAGAAAGTTAAAAATGATATGAAAGCCAACAGAACAAGCATAACATTGTTCAAATATGGGTGGTAGGTCAAAAAATAAAGTCAGAATATTTAAAAAACTACAAAGGAAATAGGCTAACAAGCAGGGGATCATTAGAGTGCGAGAGATAGCTAGAAGGAAGAGCCATTAATAAGTGGGAGATGGAATTCAATGTCAGTAACTGAGTCTTGCACAATCATGTAAAAATAATAATTACTATAATTTTAAAGGAAAATACTGGGTGATGGGCAATGACATGAGGGATTTGGAGTTCAGATTCATAAGACATGGAAAGCATCGATCAATATGGAGGACACCAGAAAAAGAAGACAAAAACAGAAATTGCCAGAAAAACTCAGCAGAACTTATCGAACCGAGACGTTGAGGCAATAGTGATATATTCTAATGTATAAAACATGAGTAAGCCGACATAAATCAATGATTAAACATGAGAGCTTTAGGCAATTTTTTCAATACTGAGGTAGACATTGTAACTTAGAGTCATAGAGTCAGACAGCACAGAAACAGACCCTTCGGTCCAACCAGTCCATGCCAGCCATTATGCCAAACTAAACTAGTCCCACCTGCCTGCTCCTGGCACATATCGCTCCAAACCCTTCCTATTCATGTACTTATCCAAATGTCTTTTCATCATTGTAATTGTGCCTGTATCCATCACTTGCTCAGGAAGTTCATCCCCCACGCGAACCACCCTCTCTGTAAACATTTACCCCTCATGTCTTTTTTAAATCTCTCTCCTCTCACCTTAAACATGTGCCCCCTCGTCTTGAGATCCCCCATCCTATGGAAAAGATAACTGTCATTAACTCTGTCTATACCCCTCTTTATTTTATAAATTTCTCTAAAGTCTATAATCACAGAAATGGTGTAGAAAGAGGCTATTTGGCCCATCAAGCCTACACTAGCTCTTTAACCTAAAGCCAGTCTCCTGCCTTTTCTCTATATCCTCGCAAACCATTTCTATCCAAATAACCACCTTGAATGCCTCAACTGAACCTGCCTCCATCACATTTCCAAACAGAGTAGTCAGGAACCTATCTACTCACTGCGTGAAAATATCTTTTCTCAAATTCATGTAAATCACCACTGTGCTCTTTCCGATACTGTGGTGCTGAGAACTGCACACAATATTCCAGCTGAAGTCAAACAAGTGTCTTGTACAAGTTGCCTCCTTGTATTTTTACTCTATGCTCTTATTAATAAAGCTGACAATACTGCTTTATTTACTGCTCAGGTCTCCACCTGCCCTGACACCTTCAGTGATCTGTACACGCATATACCCAGCTCCCTCTGCTCACAACCACTAGCTCATGCCATCTTTCAATGTTTTTTCTGACCAAAGCGCATCACCTCACACTTCTCTGCATTGAACATCATCTGCCACACTCCACCAACATGTCAATATCCTTTTGGAGTACTACATTACCCTGCTCGTAATTTACAATTCTTTCAGGTTTAATGTCAACTTCAAATGTTGAAGTTGCTCCCTGCCCATCAAGACCTAGATCATGAATATATATCAGGAAAAGCATAGGTCCCCATACCTACCCCTCAGGGAACTCCACTACAAATCTTTCTCCAACCCAATAATTATCCTTTGACCATGTTTCCTATCACTCAGTCAATTTTGTATCCACTTGGACCATTAGTGTTAATCAAGTATTGAAGTACATGTGATTGAGAAAAGTAGGAATGAAAGACTATCCTAAAACTTCTTTTCCAATGTTCTTTGCACATCTTCTCACCTTTCTTGTCCGTGTGCAATGCAACGTCCTGTTTGAATCCTACAATCAAGTTTTCACGTCATTATTCCTGTCCTCCATAACCTGCATTAGACCTCAAATTTAAGATGGTAGACTTAATGTTGAGCTCCCAGTTTTGGCTTTTTCTTTGCTCTTTCTGTGACCTCCATCAGTACTATAACCCTCACTTTAATATAACAAAATATCCCTAGGAACCTCACAAGAAAATTGTTTAATGTCATGCGTATGAGGTTTTTATATGATCATTGTGTTTTGGGATAGTCTCTTTAATTTAGGATGAAATGAAGAGGGTCATATGACCTGCTCTGAAGGTTGCATTACAACATGCCTGGGTGATGGAGGCATTAAAGGGAGGTCCAAGTTGTTTCTTTTCCCTGGAAAAAGTAACATGTTCACAGTTGAATTCAATAGCAATAACATCTGTGTTCACAGTATTTCGACAACTAGTCTCTGAAGTCCCAAGATGGTGGTGGAGAGATATCAGATTGCGAATGGTTACCTTTGATCTGGACATTTACTTGCAAGATAAGAGAGAGCTCAGATCTCAAGGGCGCTAATCATTATTTCTACCTGGTGGCAATGTCCATGGGATTCATGTTGCCATGCAGATGGGCTTTGAGAGAGAAAGGGGCTCCATGAAATTCCTAAAGCTGTAAATAAAAGAATGAAATAAGACAGAGCGGCAGAGAGATGTAGGAAAGGCATTCAGAAACTTAGAGTTCAAGCATCTGAAGCCAAGGCCACCAACGGTGGAGGGGCAGGGAAGAAGCCAGATTTGGGAACGCAGCTGTGTCAGAGTGTAGTGCAGCTGGAGAGATTTATAGCAAGAGGCAGACCCAAGGAATGGCTGCAAAGACATGGAGGAATATTTGAACAGCTGCTTGACCAGGATCCAATTATTGATTTCTTGATTTATTGTCATGTATACTATAATACAATGTTAAGCTTTGTTTATGAACAATACAAGAAAATCATAGTAAGCAAGGATGTACAGATTGAAAAGATTTAGACAGAGGCATACAGGTTACATTGCACAGGGCATGCTCTAGGCAAGATTAGCGTTAGCAAGATAAGCAGTATTTGAGGCTAGAGAATCCATTCATCAGTCTAATAATAGTCAGGAAGAAGCTGTTCCTGAACCTGCTGGTGTGTGTGTTGAGGCTTCTGTATCTGCTGCCTGACGGAAGAGGTTGTAGGAGAAGATCATTACTGGGCACGATGGGCCATTGATGAAGTTGGCAGCCTTTCCGTGTAAATGGAGTCCATGGATGGAAGGTTGGCTTCTGTGATGGCCAGGGCTGTGCTTACCATCCTCTGTAATTTTCTACGGTCCTGGGCAGAGCAATTGCCATCCTAGACCGTTATACACCCAGACAGCATACTTTCAATTGTGCACCTGTAGAGGTTGGTGAAGGTCCTTATGGCATTCTTGTGCCTCCTTGACTGTCACATCTATAGACAGGTTGTCAGTTATTGTCACTGCTAGGAACTTGACGCTCTCAACCCTCTCGACTTCAGCTCTGTTGATGTAGATGGAGGTGTGTTCTCCTCCTTTCTTTCTGAAGTCAATGATCGGTTCTTTAGTTTTGCCAACATCGATAGAGAGGTTGTTACCATTGCACCACATCACCAAGCCTTCTATATCCCTTCTGAAGTTTGACTCGTCATTGTCACATATGCATCCTACATGGTGGTGTCGTCAGCAAACTTATAGATGGTATTCGTTCACAATTTGGCAACACAGTTGTGGGTGCACAGGGAGTACAGTAGAGAACTTAGAATGCTCCTAGGGGAGCTCCAGTGTTAAGTATTATCATGGAGAAGGTGCAATTAGCTATCTTCACTGATTGCAGTTTGTGAGTCAGGAAGCTGAGGATACAGTTGCAGAGGGTGGAACTGAGACCTAGGTCTTGGAGTTTTGAGATAAGCCGAGAGGGCATTATGGTGTTGAAGGTGAGCAGAGTCTGTCCTCATTGTCCAGATATTCCAGGAATGAGTGCAGAGCTGGGGATATGGCATCCACCATGGACCTGCTACATGGGTAGGCAAATTGTAGGGGATCGAGGCAGGCTGGGAAACTGGAGTTGGTGTAGATCATGACCAGCCTCTTGAAGTGTCAAGTGGTCCATCCTTTTAAGATCGACAAGCACAGAGGTGATATGGAAATGGAACTCGGTGAGAGGTGGATCTGTCTGTGAGTTAAGTTCTAAGCAGTAGGGCTTTGGATAACATCTGGTTTCCAGGGGATAGAAGACTGACCAGGACTGCGTGGAAATAGTTGAATCTACAGGTAACAATGATATGAGTGAGGCTCCATCTCTTTCTAATGGCTCCATCTAATGACAATTTTAACCAAAAAGGATTAGGAAGTTGGATATATTCCTAAAGAAATGATGAAAAGGGTGGACCACTTGATGACCAAGACATTGGAAATAACAATGAAACGATGATCGATTCACTCTGAAACGACCTCCTCATGAGCATGGGGTTGGGTGCCAGAATTGGGAGAGCTGACCCACAGACTAGTCAAGCAACAGCCTGATTCTCACACAACCACACTTTACAGGAACGTCCCGGGCACTGCTATCATGCTGGGGACAAAAAAACAGCAGATGCTGGAATCCAGAGTAGACAGGCAGGAGGCTGGGAGAACACAGCAAGCCAGGCAGCACCAGGAGGGGGAGAAGTCAACGTTTCGGGTATAACCTTTCTTCAAGACCAGGGGGTGGGTGTAGGGGGAGCTGCAGATAAAGGGGGAGGCGGGGGCCGGGTGTGAAGTGGGAATAGGTGAAGACAGGTAGAGGGTACGACCTGGTTGGTCAATGGGAGGGATGAATTCGGTTGGTGGTAGGAAGAGGCAGAAGGGAGGGGACAGGGCTGGGAAGGGAGTCATAGGATGGGAAGGGCAGTTATTGGAACCCTGGTTTGTTAGTAAATGCACAGGTTATCACACTGGGCATTTACACACACACCAGCAGGACCTACCCACCACAGCTGGGGGCACAGCGGCACACACTAACAACGATGGTGCAAAATAATTTTGTTTTGTCAGGTCTGCTTGAGATTTACTTTTTGACTTGGGAAGTTACTTCCTTATTTTCACTATCTTAATTATTAGGGGTGTGGTCATGTTGTAACAATATCGTCTGTATTTCTGTTAAAATATGTAGAGAGAATTCAAACACAAACAGGATTACAATCATTTATAAATATCTTCAATAATGACTAATCTTCCATTCCACCTAAAGCCACCACACACAAGGAAAGCAATAGTTTTTGAGATGGCTCAATATTTCAATTGGTACAAAACAGCACTCATTCTCTTTTCAAAGTAACTGACACACACTTTTCCACATTAAACGCCATCAGCCTAACCACAACTTCAACAGACACAGGTGATGTCACTGCTAATATGGTTCCCATGCTGGAACATTTTAATCAATCAGTTATAGAGTTATTGAGACATACAGCACAGACCTTCAGTCCAACCAGTGCATGCCAACTATAATCCCAAACTAAACTAATCCCACCTGCCTGCTCCTGGACCATATGCCTCCAAACTTTTCCTAGTCATGCACATGGCCAAATATCTTTTAAACATAAATGTACCGGCATCCACCATTTCCTCAGGAAGTTCATTCCACACGCGAACCACCCTCCATGTAAAAGCGTTGCCCTCAAGTCTTTTTTAAATCTCTCTGCTCTCACCTTAAAGATGTGCCTCCTAGGGAATAGACAACAACCATTAACTCTATCTATACCCCTCACTATTTTATAAACTTCTATAACATCGCTTCTCAAGCTTCTACACTTCAACCTTATCTAATACATTTCAGATCCAGATTTAATAATTAACATCATGTTGCTGAAAAAGATACATTTTGTTGAAGCCCTCCTTCCATATAGCATAATGTTGGCTTCCCCATGAATTGGTATTCTTGCAAATAATCCTGATGACTGCAAGATGAAAAGACTTGACAAAGGTTGCCCTTTTCCAGCAACACTCAAGTTAATTATTATTAAATGACTAATTGTTGTAGTGTTCACTACAGTACATCTACCTGAACAACAAAATGGGTATCAATCTAACATTTCATCCAAAGGACGGCTGCTCTGACAGTGCAACACTTCCTCAGCACTATGTGGAGTGTCAACTCAGGCCCTAAAAGGGGATTTGAACCCAGACCTTTTTGCCTTATAGATAGACTGTAATAAAAAGCACCAAGGCAAACACGATGCTACCGCTTCACCTGACAAAGGAGCAGCGCTCCAAATGCTTGTCATTTCAAAGAAACCTGTTGGACTATAACCTGGTGGGAGACAGTAAGGACTGCAGATGCTGCAAGTCAGACTCGATAGATGTGAAGCTGGAGGAGCACAGCAGGTCAGTCAGCATCCAAGGAGCAGGAAAGCCAACATTTTGGGCCGAAACCCTTTGTCAGGACTGAGGAGGAGGAGGGACCCCAGAAGTAAATCTAGGGAGGGGGTTGGGGCTGGGGGGAAGGCAGATGGGATGGTGATAGGTGAATGTAGGTAGGGTTATTGTGATTGGTCAGTGTGAAGGGTGGAGTGAATTGGGGAGTAGGAAGGTTAGAATAGGTCAGAGAGGCAAGGAGGAGGGGGAGTGCTTGACATGGGGTAAGGATGGGGGAGAAGGGACTTTGAAGCTGGTGAAGTCGATGTTGAGGCCATTGGACTGGAGGCTTCCCAGGCAAAATATGTTCCATTTGGCCTCACTCTAACAGTGGAGGAGGCCAAGGATGGACATGTCCCTGGGGGAGTGGGAAGGGGAATTAAAGTGGATGGGAACCGGAAGGTCAGGTTGGTTAGTGTGTTTAGAGCGCAGATGGTCCCCAAGTCTGCATTTGGTCATCCCGATACAGAGGAGACCACATCGGGAGCAATGGATGCAGTAGATGAGATTGGATGACGTGCAGGTGAATCCCCGTCACACCTGAAAGGATTGTTTTGGGCCCTGGATGGAGATGGGCGGGGGTGGGGGGGCGGTTTGTGGGACCAGGTGTTGCATCCCTTTTGGTTACAGGGAAAGGTACAAGCTGTGGTGGAGAAGTTACTGGGGAACGTGGAGTTGACGAGGGAGTCACAGAGTGAGTGGTCCCTTTGGAAAGCGGACGGGCTGGGGAAGGAAATACTTGTTTGGTGGTGGGGTCTGATTGTAGGTGGCGGAAATGTCGGAGGATGGTATGTTGGATTTGGAGGTTGGTGAGGTGGTACATGAGGATTAAGAGGACTCTATGCTTATTGTTGTTGGGAGAGGGTTTGAGGGCAGAAGTGTGGGGGATGGAGGAGATATGGTTGAGGACATCCTTCATCACTGAGGAAGATAAATTATGATTCCTAAAGTAAGAGGATATCTGCGATGTCTTGGAGTGGTACGCCTCATCCCAGGAGAAGATGCAGCGGAGGCAGAGGAATGGGAATATGGGATAGTACTTTTGCAGGAAGGTGAGTGAGAGGGGGTGTGGTCGAGGTAGTTCTGGGAGTCTGTAGGTTTGAGATGGATATCAGAGGTGATCTATAACCTGGTGATGTGTGACCCCTGACCTAAATGGGTTAGATTCAGCAGAGTCAAAAAGTGTGGTGCTGGAAAAGCCCAGCAGTTCAGGCAGCATCCGAAGAGCAGGACAGTCAATGTTTCCGGCATAAGCCCTTCACCATTCCTGAAATGTTGACTTTCCTGCTCCTCAGATGCTGCCTGACCTGCTGTGCTTTTCCAGCACCACACGTTTTGACTCTGATCTCCAGCATCTGCAGTCCCCACTTTCTCCTAGATTCAGAACAGATCTAGCAACACTAAAACTGGATATCCATAGGGCATGGTGAATTATCAGCTGCTAAACTGTAATCCCTTACCCTGTGTATCCCTCACTCTACCATCACCAACAAAACCGAGTATCAGCTGCTAAACTGTAATCCCTTACCCTGTGTATCCCTCACTCTACCATCACCAACAAAACCGAGAGCCAGTCCTTGTTAATGAGAGGTGCAGGAAGTATGTCAGGAGTAGTAGCAGGAATGAGAGGTACAAGAACTTCTAACATAGTGTAGCTACAGCACATTCATGCTAAAGACCAAAGGCAGATTCGATAGACAGCTTAGGGATACACTAGATAGGATCAAAGCTCGCCGACTTTTCAAATCCTGTCATGAATGGCAGTTAAGCAATAAAATGGGAAGACTTTACAAACATCATCAGTGATGGGTGAAGGGACAAGCACTTTAAACAAGGTTGAATCATTTGCTACGGTCTTCAGCCATATGTACTGAGTGGATGGTGTATCTTGGCCTCCTCCTGAGCTCTGCAGCATCACAGGTGACACTCTTCACTCCATGTAGTATTGATGCTAAAAATATTGTGTAGACACTGACAAGTCCAGGCTGTCAAATTGAAGACAGTACAGCTTCAGTACAGCTCCAACACTGTCATCTACCTGACAATCGTCCAGTTACATCTAATCTGGTCAACTGCTGTCCACCATCTACTCTCAATCATCAGCAGATCAATGGTCAAAAGTGCTATCAAATGTGACTTACACATGCTCAGCCATACTCAGTTTGGCTTACACTGGAACCTATGAACTCCAGCCTGATACGAGCTTAGTCCAAGCATAGACAAAAGAGCTGAATCGCAGAGGGGAAGTGAGAGTGATTGCCCTCTACACCAAGTCAGCGAAAATCAGAGGGTAAACTTTCCAACAGTTGGAGACAAACCTAGCATCAAGGAAGATGGTTATGGTCGCTGGAGATGAATCAAATCGGCCCCAGGACATGACTGCAGGGGTGCTTCAAGCCCATCTCCAACTTCAGCCATTTCATCAATTGCTAAGGATAAGAATCAGCCACTTTGCTGTGGGTCTGGAGTCACATACATAATAGACTGGCTAAGAACAACAGATTTGCAACCTTACAAAATATTACCTAAGCAGACATGTTATTACAACAATCGAGATGAGGTGAGAGTGACATTAAGGTCACATTTGACCAAGTGTGGCAGCAAGGAACCCTAGTAAAACTGGAATCAATGGGCATCATGAGGGCACACTCTCCGCTGGTTAGTCACATCTTGGCACATTGCAAGATGGTCATGGTGGAGGTCAGTCATCTCAGCTCCAGGACATCTCTGCAAGAAGCTCCTCAAGGAGGTATACTAGCCCCAACCATTTCAGCTGCTTCATCACTGACTTGCCCTCCATCATAAAGTCAGAAGTGAAGTTGTTCACCATTGATTGCACAGTGTTCAGCACCACTCACAACTCCGATACCGAAGCAATCCGTGTTCAAATGCAACGATATCCAGCATGGCTCACAAGTGGCAAATAGCATTTGTGCTACACAAATACCAGGAAATGAGCATCTCCAATAAGAGACAATAGTCAAGAGCAGGTCAGAGGCCAGGAACATCACTGCAAGTAACTCACTTCCTGACTCTCCAAAGCCTGACCACCAATGTACAAGTCAGAGATATGATAAAATACTCCCCACTTGCCTGGATGGGTGCAGCTCCAACAACACTCGAGACGCTGGACACCATCCAGGACAAAGCAGCACCCGCTTGATTGGTACCACATCCACAAACATCAACTCTCTCTACCACCAACACTCAGTAGCAGCAGTGTGTACTATCTGCAAGATGCACTGCACAAATTCACCAAATTCCTTAGACTCCACCTTCTAAACCCACAACCACAGTCGTCTCAAAGGACAAGAGTAGCATATACATGGGAACATTGCCACCTGCAAGTTCCAAACTGCCCGTCATTCTGATTTTAAAATAAATTGCCGTTCCTTCATTTCCGCGGAGTCAAAGTCCTGGAATTCCCTCCCGAAGGGCATTGTGGGTCACCCTACAGCAAATCGACTACAGCGGTTCAAGAAGGCAGCTCACCCCCAACCTTCTCAAGGGGCAACTAGGGACGGGCAATAACTGCTATGGCCAGGCAGCAACGGCCACCTCCCACAAGTGAATAAAAGAAAAACCAGGAAAGTTTTGTGTTCACCATTACAGGGACAAACCTGTAATTCCAGAATTTTATTCACGAGGTAAATATAGATTAAATTTCACCAGCACTTGTTCTGGGTTTTGAATCCATGCCCCCAGTGCAGTGGAAGTGTGCATGTAGATTATTAGACCAGTGACATTACCAAGAGATTACTTATCTCCCCTCTGAGGTGGCAATGTGTGGTTAGCTGGAATTCAATAAATCACAGGGCAACTTCCACAGGCTTCATCAGAGGAAACCGCATCATTTAAAAGGTATGGGCGATTCTGTAATTCCGCAACGTCCTTAATAGCTGGAAAATTTTGAATGGAGTTAAGTGTGGTGACTGTATTAGATGCTGCATTGGTTCCTCATCACAGTGAAGGATAGATCGGCTAACTTTATTCCTGGCAAGAACCTCAACCTCACTAACATAGATACTCTCAAATCACTCTGTTCAGAAATGTTAGAACACAAATCTGGGACTTGAATCCAGGCCTCCTCATTCAGAGATAAGGACACAACCACTTTGCCACAAGAGCTCAGCCCACTAGCGTATATTGCGATTCACATGCAGTTAATTCTACTGGGCCCACATAGTTCTGCAGTAAGCCCCTGATTAGTGCTCTGCAACCAAACATTCTTAAAGTGTAAACGTTTGGCATCATTAGAAATTACTGTACATGGCAAAAAAATTAGCTTTTTGTTTTCCCTTTGGTTTCTTTTTGTTTCATTATTTTCCTGATCCTATTCTTTAACCTGGTGCATTGACTGGAACCTGGTTTTTTTTGTGCCCTTTTGTCTTATTTCACTGCACCTCCTCCATTCACTTTGGGTCTGAGTTTCAGATTGGCAACTATGAATAATACCTGTCCACTGTCACGTAATCTTTTTATGTCCTTCAGCACAATGAATCAGGCCTGCTGTGTTGCCTGGAGGCACTTAGGATAGTCACGTCTCACATTGAGCACACATTTACACCGTGACAGCTATAGAAATCCAGGAGAGAGACATTATACAGACTGTTCTTGCAGCACTCCCAAACTCATGGAAACACTGAAACCACATCACATTCATTCTGGGATGCAGCTGGAAGGATCTTTGCAGTTCATGGTGGAATCTCACTCGGTACCTGAAAGACAAACAGGGCAACCATTGTTTCAAAGACTTGCAGCTGTTTTCATTAGTTCATGGGACATAGGTAGCACAGGCAAGGCCCACTCTTGCTGCCTATCCCTAATTGCCCTCTGTCAGGTTTGCTGGACTATTTCATAGGGCCGTTAAGAGTCAACCACATGACTGTAGGTCTGTAGGCCAGATCAGGTAAGATTTCCGTTACACGGTGGCTCAGTGGTTAGCACTGCTGCCTCACAGCACCAGGGACCCAGGTTCGATTCCACCCTCAGGCGACTGTCTGTGCGGAGTTTGCACATTCTCCCCATGTCTGCGTGGGTTTGCTCTGGTTTCCTCACACAGTGCAAAGATGTGCGGGTCAGGTGGAATGGCCAAGCTAAATTGCCCCATAGTGTCTAGGAATATGCAGGCTAGATGGGTTAGCCATAGGAAATATAGGGTCACAGGGATGGGGTGAGTCTGGTCTGGGATGCTCTTCAAAAGGTCACTGTGGACTCAGGGGTGGATGGCTGTAAGGAGTCTATGATTCTGAAGGGAATTAGTCAAAAAATGTGAGTTTAAGCCAATTGATTATAAATATCATGTCAACAGCCTATTGTTTGAGATGTTATTAATTGAATTGAAATTTCACTAGTTGCCATGGTCAGAACCCATGACCTCAGAGAGTTAGCTCAGGCCAGTGGATTGTGGGTCGAGTGACATTAGCACCATGATCCTCTTGTGACCTCAGGACATGCCCCATGTACTTTCGAACCAATGTTTGAAGCATAGTTCCTGCTGTAATGGGCTGGGAATGTGAACACAGCTCAAGGTTGAATTTCTGATTCATGACTCTGGGAGCCAGACTCCCTGCCAACACAACAAGAATGATGTTGCAAACGGTTGAGGGGGTGTGGGCTCAGTGTGGTTTTTAACAATCTGCATCATTATATTTGTGTAACAGCAGTTATACAGATAGCACCTCCCACTCTAGTCAGTGTCACAGAATTCTCTCTAACATGGATGCAATGGGCCAAATGGCCTCTTTCTTATATCACTCTGACTGTGTGGTCGTCTCTGTGGAGGCATGTACCACAGTACCTGACTAACCCCATCTGACAATATGAGCTCGCACTAGTTTCTGTGTTTTCAACCACCACTTGTCAAAACAAACTAATAATTCCTACTCTTCCATAAACATATAACTGTACCATAGATAGCACCTTCCAAACCCACAACCATTACCCTCTAGAAGGACAAAGGCAGAGTACACACTGAAATACTGCATGTTCTCCTGCAAACCTGACTTGGAAATATATTGCCGTTTCTTCACTGTGACTGCATCAAACTCTGGGAAATCTCTCCCTAACATCACTGGGGCTGTCCCTACAGCACAGGGACTGCGAGGCAGCAGCTCATAGCCAGCGTCTCCAATTCAAGGCTGCTCTGGCCAGCAACCCCACAGCATGTGAACAAATCGTTGAAAACGTGATGTTCTATTTTGCTGCTTTATTGGGATAACTCTCAGACAGCAGGAGGAGTGCGTAACCCAAAACACCCCAAACAAGAGACCTGGATTAAGCCAGCATTGGCTCAACTTCCACAGGCTCTTAACCTACCTCAGTAAAGCAAGTGAGACCTTCTTGCCTCATCAGCAGCAGTTGTCTGAGGCGTTAGGGAGTCAGTAAGAATACTTGTGCTTGATTACACTCTGGACGAATGTGGCAGGCCCAGCAGCCCCATCAGAACTTCCCTGGCACACAAGCAAGCAATACATTGATACACTCACCAGCAGGGAACCCATGAGGGATCAGGAGGATTGTCAATCCATGTCATTCCTAAAGCAACATTTCCTAACGCTGGCCTTTACAACAGTCTCGAAACACATCCACGTTCTTTGTCTGCCACACTCACCCGATCCTGGCTCAGATGTTACATGATTGGTTTTGACACAACGCTGTGAATGTAGGGGCTCCAACTCTTATCTACCAAGTTCTCAAGGCTGCTGAATCCTGCATTCTTCAACTCGCTACACTGAACTCTCGTCTCACAAGTATCTTTCTACACAACGCATGACCACAGCTCTGCAAAAAAGGCCGTTACTGGAAGCGTTTGCTTCTGTTCTGCCATTCTCAAGGTTAAGTGCCTCGGTTGCATTGTCTGAGCCATGGCTAGGCTAGTTCTGTTTCTGTTGCAGAACAACAGCTACAAGCAGAAAGGGGCTTAGGCAGAAAATGACACACAATTTTTCTTCCCCAACGCACTCTGCCCTTAGAAAGCATGATAGTCACATTGTTGCTGATGTCTGTTTAACCAGTACATTCTATCTCAAGATAAACATCCAACAAGCTGAGCAACATGTTTTGCAACTTGCTGATCCCAGGATTTTTCCTTCTATTTAAATGTGAGGTATTTTCTTAGTGAAGTCAAGCATGTGTAATGGATTGCCTGAATGACTTTCACTCCAAGCTTTCCTCTGCTCACTCTGTTTCCATCACCATCTCAGGCACATTTCCAGCTCAGCCTAATAACTGAAGATTAGGTCCTTGTTGAGGGACAGCACACACACCTTCCAACCCATCCACTGAGTCCCTATTTCGTCAATTTTGACCAAAAGAGAATTTGTAAGGGTCTATAACTGTTCTACTATCTGCTACCTATGTCTGTTTAATGCTTCTGAGCAACATACCCTATAAACATTTGCAACTTTTTACAGACTAATTTTCTTTTGACAGCTTGTGCTACATAAACCATCCAATCTCATGCTCTGTTGGTCTAAAGGACATTTTATTTCCCTGAACATTCAAATCCCATAGGATCCTCTTTTACAAGGTGCATTGGAGCATAAGACTTGGAAGTGGTGGCCATTCAGCCCTTCAAGCCTTCTCGATCATACATTAAGACCATCGCTGATCTCATTGAGATCTCAGCTGTATGTCTCCATCTGCACTCCCATAACCCTCAACTCTTGCGTCTGTTAAAACTCTCTCTAACTGAGCCTTGAAGAAATTCAAGGAACCAGTCTCTGCTGTTTGCTCAAGAAGAGAGTCCCACAGTGTAATGAGAAATGTTTAAAAATTCTCAACATTGCCTCAAAAACATGACTTCTCATTGTTAGCCCGTGTCCTCAGGTTTCGATAAGGGAAACATTTTTCTCAGCATTCATCTGGTCAGGCCCCCTCAGGTACATGTGTTGCTACAGCTAATCCTACAGCATGAAAGGAGGCCCTTTGGCCCATCAGGTCCACACCAGCGCTCTGAAGAGCATCCAATTCAATAACCCTGCATTTCCCATGACTAATCTACTGAGCCTGCGCATTATGAGCAATTTAGCATGGTAAATCCACCTAGCCTGCACATCCTTGGACTGCACATCCAGAGCACCTGGAGGAAACCTATGCAGAGAATGTGCAAACTCTACACAGACAGTCACCTGTGAGTGGAATTGAACCCAAGTCCCTGGAACTGAAGTGAGGGGGGGGGGGGGGGGGGGGGGAGCAGCCATGCTAACAACTGAGCCACCGTGTCTCCCACTTTCCACTCCTGAGAAAAAGATTGGCATCAATTTAGCAGTTTAGTAATTTATCCCTCCTTGTCCATCACCTACACACAGTCTCCCACAGGCAATACTTCAAAATTCAGATTGAGCCATTAGTTGGACAGTGAAGGTGGTTGACTAATGCTGCAGGATCTGCCAGCATTCATACAATATCTCCAGTTTATTTTTGTTCAATAGGGATGTTTTCCTGTGTTAAAAATGCAACTTTGTAACAATATAATTACCCAGGAGAAGGCTGAAGGCCGGAAAGAATGTCTTTCTTGCTCTCAAATTGTCTGGTAAATGACACAAATGCCTCAAGTGTTAAAATGCTGTGGCCCCTGAAGCAGCTAAATCAACATCAATCATTTCCAACGGAAGGTTCCAGAAAAGGCCTGTCACATTCATACTGCAATGAATGTCAATAGATCACCTTGAAGAATCTTTATCCTTAACCTGAAGAAAAAAAATTACTCTGCGTTTTATTTTTAAAGATTAATTCACATAAAATTTTTAGATGCAAAATGCTTCAAGTTTCTTTTTATCAATGCTTTCACTCAGCAGGAACAGAAACTAATTTGATAGCCATAATTGGAAAGTCATGTTCCCCCCTTGCACTGGGATATTCAAACCCTTAGTTTCAGTTTTGTTATCAATGTTTTCTCCTTCTCGAAACACAGTGACTCCTTGCTGTGAAATAATAGAATCCCTACAGTGAGGAAAGAGGCAATTTGGCCCAGCAAGTCTGCACCAATCCTCCAAAGATTCACCAAAGGCAATAGCATGGCCAATCCACCGAACCTGCACATCTTCGGACTAAGTTAAAAATCACACAACACCAGGTTTAGTTAGAAGCACTAGCTTTTGGAAGGGGATGAAGGAGCAGTGCTCCAAATTAAACCTATTGGACTATAACCTGATGGTGCGTGGTCTATAACTTTGTACACCCCAGTCCAATACCAGCATCTCCAAACCTTCACACTATGGGAAGAAACTCACACAGACAGCAAGGCTGGAATCGAACCCAGGTCCTGACTCTGAAAGGCAGTGGTGCTATTTTCAACAGACCCATTTTCAAACCCAAATGGTCATTCTGCAAACGAACCTTGAGAGTAAGGATTAAACCATTTAACCAGTGAGAACGAGCAAGTCTAGTCTTGCTCACCACCCATTCATAAATACTGGTGTCTGGAGATAGTAACCATCAACAGGAAGTCTTGCCTAGTATTGTCCCCCTTGTCACCATAACTCAAATCCTGCTAAACCAAACCTGGGAGCTCAGGAATAAGATTGATATTTTCTCATTCAATGAACATACTGATCCATTTGGGAATGCCCAAGAGTGTCCACTGTATTTTGGGCCAGTGGTAAAGTGTTCCTGGAACTGAAACACCAGTGGGCGGCATGGTGGCACAGTGGTTAGCACTGCTGCCTCACAGTGCTAGAGACCCGGGTTCAATACCCGCCTCAGGCGACTGACTGTGTGGAGTTTGCACATTGTCTGCGTGGGTTTCCTCTGGGTGCTCCGGTTTCCTCCCACAGTCCAAAAATGTGCAGGTCAGGTGAATTGGCCACGCTAAATTGCGTAGTGTTAGAAGCAGGGGTAAATGTAGGGGAATGGGTATGGGTGGGTGCGCTTCGGCGGGTCGGTGTGGACTTGTTGGGCCGAAGGGCCTGTTTCTACACTGTAATGTAATGTAATCTAAGAAAAAACCTGATGATTTCCATCTCCTTGTATCATATTACCAGTTACTTGAACTCAAGCATGTAGAGGTTGGGATGGGAAGGGGTCCAGGCTATCATTGGAGCGAACTGCACGTTTCTATGTACTTGCAGCAAATAGGCATACATATGACAAAGGGGCTCACTAAGTGGGTTTCAGATAATGATTGTCCCCAGCAGGACAAATTGCTGATTGTTTCTGGATTAGTGGTGCTGGAAGAGCACAGCAGTTCAGGCAGCATCCACAGTTTTCACCACCCCCCCAGACCTCTCCTTCACTGAGGACGAACGATCAGTCCTCAGCAAGGGACTCACCTTCATCCCCCTCCGTCCACGCATCAATGAATTTAATACACGCCGTGATGTCGAACATTTCTTCCATCGCCTCCGCCTCCGAGCTTACTTTCACAATCAGGACTTCCGCCCACCTTCCGAGGACCCCTTCGCCCACCTCCAACACACTGCATCCACCTGGACACCCCGCGCTGGCCTATTACCTGCCCTCGACCTCCTCATTTCCAACTGCCGCCGGGACATTAACCGCCTCAACCTGTCAACCTCCCTCCCCCACTCCAACCTCTCACCCTCACAACGCGCAGCCCTCCAATACCTCTGCTCCAATCCCAACCTCACCATCAAGCCAGTGGATAAAGGGGGCGCAGTGGTAGTCTGGCGCACTGACCTCTACACTGCTGAAGCCAAACGCCAACTCGAGGACACCTCTTCCTACTGCCCCCTCGACCATGACCCCACCCCCCATCACCAAACCATTGTCTCCCAGATCATACAGAACCTCATCACCTCAGGAGATCTCCCACCGACAGCTTCCAACCTCATAGTCCGGGAACCCCGCACTGCCCGGTTCTACCTCCTTCCCAAGAACCACAAGCCTGATCATCCTGGCCGACCCATTGTCTCAGCATGCTCCTGCCCCACTGAACTCATCTCTACCTACCTCGACACTGTCCTATCCCCCCTAGTCCAGGAACTCCCCACATACGTTCGAGACACCACCCACGCCCTCCACCTCCTCCAAGACTTCCGTTTCCCTGGCCCCAACGCCTCATCTTCACCATGGATATCCAATCCCTCTACACCTCCATCCGCCATGACCAGGGGCTCCAAGCCCTCCGTTTTTTCCTCTCCAGACGTCTCCAACAGTATCCTTCCACCGGCACTCTCATTTGTTTGGCCGAACTGGTCCTCACCCTTAACAATGTCTCCTTTGAATCCTCCCAATTCCTCCAGACCAAAGGGGTAGCCATGGGCACATGTATGGGCCCCAGCCAAGCCTGTCTCTTTGTTGGCTACGTAGAGCAGTTGATCTTCCGTAATTACACCGGCACCACTCCCCACCTCTTCCTCCGCTACATTAATGACTGCATTGGCGCCACCTCCTGCTCCCGCGAGGAGGTTGAGCAATTCATCAACTTCACCAACACATTCCACCCTGACCTTAAATTTACCTGGACCATCTCTGACACCTCGCTCCCCTTCCTGGACCTCTCCATCTCCATTAGTGACGACCGACTTGACACTGACATTTTTTACAAACCCACCGACTCCCACAGCTACCTGGATTACATCTCTTCCCACCCTACCTCTTGCAAAAATGCCATCCCGTATTCCCAATTCCTCCGCCTCCGCCGGATCTGCTCCCAGGAGGACCAGTTCCACCACAGAACACACCAGATGGCCTCCTTCTTTAGAGACCGCAATTTCCCTTCCCACGTGGTTAAAGATGCCCTCCAATGCATCTCGTCTACATCCCGCACCTCTGCCCCCAGACCCCACCCCTCCAACCGTAACAAGGACAGAACGCCCCTGGTGCTCACCTTCCACCCTACCAACCTTCACATAAACCAAATCATCCGCCGACATTTCTGCCACCTCCAAACAGACCCCACCACCAGGGATATATTTCCCTCCCCACCCCTTTCTGCCTTCCTCAAAGACCGTTCCCTCCGCGACTACCTGATCAGGTCCACGCCCCCAAACAACCCACCCTCCCATTCTGGCACTTTCCCCTGCCACCGCAGGAACTGTAAAACCTGCGCCCACACCTCCTCCCTCACCTCTATCCAAGGCCCTAAAGGAGCCTTCCACATCCATCAAAGTTTTACTTGCCCATCCACTAATATCAATTATTGTATCCGTTGCTCCCGATGCGGTCTCCTCTACATTGGGGAGACTGGACATCTCCTAGCAGAGCGCTTTAGGGAACATCTCCGGGACACCCGCACCAATCAACCACACCGCCCCGTGGCCCAACATTTCAATTCCCCCTCCCACTCTGCCGAGGACATGGAGGTCCTGGGCCTCCTTCACCGCCGCTCCCTCACCACCAGACACCTGGAGGAAGAACGCCTCATCTTCCGCCTCGGAACACTTCAACCCCAGGGCATCAATGTGGACTTCAACAGTTTCCCCATTTCCCCTTCCCCCACCTCACCCTAGTTCTAAACTTCCAGCTCAGTAACTGTCCCCATAACTTGTCCGGACTTGTCCAACCTGCCTATCTCCTTTTCCACCTATCCACTCCACCCTCTCCACCCTGACCTATCACCTTCATCCCCTCCCCCACTCACCCATTGTCCTCTATGCTACTCTCTCCCCACCCCCACCCTCCTCTAGCTTATCTCTCCATGTTTCAGGCTCACTGCCTTTATTCCTGATGAAGGGCTTTTGCCCGAAACGTCGATTTTGAAGCTCCTTGGATGCTGCCTGAACTGCTGTGCTCTTCCAGCACCACTAATCCAGAATCTGGTTTCCAGCATCTGCAGTCATTGTTTTTACCTAAATTGCTGTTTGAACCGAGGGCCGATGGACCACAGAACAATATTATCCTTCACTGTTTTAAAGCTTTGTCCAGTGACTTGTATTGCTCTTGTCAAAACATGAGAAGGTGGCATTTCCCAATTCTTAACTTTGCAATATGTGGGGAATGGGGATTTGGGCAGTCGTTAACACAGCTGCCTCACAGCGACAGGGATCCAGGTTCAATTCCAGCCTCAGGCAATTGTCTGTGTGGAGGTTAAACATTCTCCCCGTGTCTGCGTGGGTTTGCTCTGGGTGCTCTGGTTTCCTCTCACAGTCCAAAGATGTGTAGGTCAGGTGAAATTGGCCATGTTAAATTGCCCAATGTGTCCAGTGGTGTGTAGGCTAGTTGAATTAGCCATGGGAAGTGCAGGGTTTTACATAGACAAGGTAGAGGGCTGGGTCTGTGTGGGATGCCCTTGAGAGGGTTAGTGTGGACTTAATGGGCCAAATGGCCTGTTTCCGCACTGTAGGGATTCTATGACTGACCATGCTACAGTCATTAGCACTAACATATACGACCGATTAACTGTTTTAAATCAGAAGTTTTAGTGAGTTGGGCACTCCTGCACCAATGTCGGATTTTTTAAATAAATTGCACATAGCGTTGCCTTTTCACACAAATAATCTTGAAAAAGAAAGCTGCACCTTAACATCAGTGTCATGTTTTAAAATCCCTCCTCTGTTTTGGAAAACATACAAAATGGCAGTGTTATACCATGTCAAAAACTGTGGTGCTGGAAAAACATAACAGGTCAGGCAGCATCTGAGGAGCAGGAGAATTGATGCTTCAGGCGTAAGCCCTTCATTGGGAATGTCACCTGAAACGTTGACTCTCCTGCTCCTCGGATGCTGCCTGACCTGCTGTGCTTTTCCAGCACTACATGTTTTGATTCTGACTCTCCAGCATCTGCAGGCCTCACTTTCTCCCAATGTTATACCGTGTGCACATTGCACATGAATATTTCTTATTAAACTCTTGTTTAAAATTTACATATTGAACTATGAGTCAGCCTGACCAGAAGTGGAAGAATAGTGAAGACGGAATTGAGATTGGAGATTTATTCTAGCTTCGTAAATCAACCTATTCCTGGACTTTCTCGGTTACTGGCCTGCTAATTTATAGTTACTAAGTTACTCTTTGTACTGTTGGCAAAAACACTTTTTGTCTCATGATTAGTTGGACTCAAAATATCATTGTTTATTAATCCAATAAATCGAACACTTTCTACAAACACAAAAATGATTGGTCGTTTATGATATTACTAAATACAATTGAGCTGGAACAGGTTATCAGGCCAGAACGTATTTTGACACAAAGCATTGTAGACATTTTGGGAGTAGGTGGGATTTGAACCCATAACCCCCTATCCCAGAGGTAGGTACACGATCACTGTACCACAAGAGCACCAAGAACATGAATTTGGGACTCTGGATTACTAATCCAGTGACATTTCCATGATCCAACCATCGCCCCACACAAAGTATCTTAAGTCAATCTGACTTCCAAGTTGAATAAATGTCAGCCCCCCCTAAAAATTGATAGCATGTAGTTCACATTGCATCAATCTCATTTGGAAAGGAATGACAATATGTTGAAGTTGTACAGGTCATTATTGAGGCCTCCTCTGGAGTACTATGGTCTCTGGCTTTGGAAGGATATTATTAAGCTGGAGAAGGTTCAGAAGAGATTTGCCAGGATGTTGCTGGGAATGGAGATTTTGAGTTATAAGCAGAGACTGGATAGGCCATGACATTTTTCACTGGACCGGAAGAGGTTGAGGGGTGACCTTATTGAGGTTTATAAAATCATGGGATAAGGTGAGTGGCAGGTATCTTTTTCCAAGGATAGGGGATTTCAAGACTAGGAGGCATATTTTTTAAGGTGAGAGGATAAACATTTTAAAAAGACAGCAGGGGCCATTCTTTTCAAGCAGACAGTGGTTCATGTGTGAAATGAACTTCCAGAGGAAGTGGTGGATGTGGGTTCAGTTACATTATTGAAAAGACATTTAGACAAGTCCATGAACAAGAAAGGTTTGGAGGAATATGGGCCTCGTGCAGGCAGGTGGGACTAGTTTAGTTTGGGATTATGTTCAGCATGGACTGATTGAATGAAAGGGTCTGTTTCCATTCTGTATGAGTCCATGACTCTATGAAATCAAAAGTGAGTGGAGAATTTTTTTTTTGTAATGTAGTGAATTATGATGATACATTACCTGAAAGGATGATGGAAGTAGATTCCAAGAATAGCTTTCAATAGGGACTTGGGGTGAAGGGGAAGATCTGTGAGGTTATGGGAAAGGGCAGGTCCAAAAGGAATGACTGAGTTGCTCTCAGAAAGAAATAGCTCTGACACAACAGACTGAATGGTTTGTGGTGCCTCACTCTCTGATTCAGAGCTTGCTGCGTTGAACAGAAGACCCTTACCTCATTCAATATGTATCACCCACATTCACCCAATAAGGTCCCAGTCTCTACCTGAAAGACTGCCCAGCCAACAGTACAGCACTCTGTCAGTACTGGACTGAAGTAACATTATGGTCTTGAAGTGGGGATGTGAAGCCTGACCTTCTGAAACACGAGCAAAACTGGGCCAAGACTTTTGAGTTCTCATTGATAATTGCTATATAGATGTTTTAATTGATTGTGGATGCACTACCTGTATATCTAATCCAGTATATTGGTGAAAATGTCATGCTGTAATAACACTATAGGACTCACTATTCTTTGATATACAATCTCCCAATGCTACTAGCAAGATATTCACTTCCTCCAGGCCCCAAATATTAATGACTTCCATGAGATTCACTGTCTATTCACTTACTTCAACTCTTCTCCCAAAGCACCCTATGCTTTTAGCCCAAGGACTCATCATTCAACAACCCTGCACTCTCCACAAAATATTCAGGCCCCAGTCTTCACAACCTTCTGGACTCATCATGACCATTGTACCAGGCCCTCTGTCCCCAAACCCTCATGATATACTTTTCCAAATTGTTTGCTGCTATCACCAAATTTTGTGCCATCTCTCTACAAATGCTACTTTCTGGGGGGCCTCTTAAGTTGTTTGAACCCAGAACCCTATTCCCAAAAACACTCCCTGCCACGATCAACATCACAGAGGCACCATTTGCTTCAACAGCTCATAGAGTCAGAGAGTCATAAAGATGTACAGAACGGAAACAGATCCTTCAGTACAACTCGCCCATGCCAACCAGATATCCTAAATTAATCTAGTCCCATTTGTCAGCACTTGGCCCATATCCCTCTAAACCCTTCCTATTCATGTACACATCCAGGTGTTTTAAATGTTGTAATTGTACCAGTCTCCACCACTTCCTCTTGCAGCTCATTCCATTCACACTCATTCCGTACATGCATGAAAAAGTTGCCCCTGAGGTCTCTTTTATATTTTTCCCCTCTCACCCTAAACCTATGCCTGGTTGTCTGGACTCCCCCACACTATGGGAAAATACCTTGTCTATTTACCCTATCCATGCCCCTCATGATTTTATAAACCTCCATAAGATCACCCCTCAGCCTCCAACGCTCCAAGGAAAACAGCCCCAGCCTGTTCAGCCTCTCCCTGTAGCTCAAACTCTCCAAACCTGGCAACATCCTTGTAAATCTTTTCTGAACCCTTTCAAGTTTCACAACATCCGATAGGAAGGAGACCAGAACTGCACACAATATTGCAAAAGTGGCCTAACCAATGCCCTGTACAGCCACAACATGACCTCCCAACTCCTGTACTCAATACTCTGACCAATAAAGGAAAGCATAACAAACGCCTTCTTCACTATCCTATCTACCTGCAACTCCACTTTCAAGGAACTCTGAACCTGCACTCCAAGGTCTCTTTGCTCAGTAACATCCCCAGGACCTTGCCATTAAGTGTATAAGTCCTGCCCTGATTTGCCTTTTCAAATTGCAACACAACACATTTATCTAAATTAAACTCCATCTGCCACAATTCAGCCCATTGGCCGATTTGATTAAGATCCTGCTGTAATCTGAGGTAACCTTCTTCGCTGTCCACCACACCTCCAATTCTGGTATCATCTGCAAATTTACTAACTATATACCTCTTATGTTCACATCCAAATTATTTATAGAAATGATGAAAGGTAGTGGACCAGCACCGATCCTTGTGGCATACTGCTGGTCACAGGCCTCCAGTCTCAAAGGCAAATCTTGTGCTAAAAGTCTGCACTGGCAATTGTAGAAAGCCAGGGATCGCCTGATTTGGTCAAAACAGGAACAAATGTAGCTTTACTTGCAGGAGCAAATCACTACAGATGCTGGAATCTGTATAAAAATCAAAAAATGCTGGTAATCGCAATGGGTCAGGCAGCATTCATGGAGAGAGGGGAAGCTAATGTTTCATCAGAGCTCTGATTAAGAGTCATCTCAACTCGAAACATTAGCTTGCTGCCTGACCATGGATTCAGCTTTACTTGTGTCGTGATTGTGACATAGAATATGAGTTCCCCAGTTGGGGCTTTTAATCTGGTCCACTCAGGGAGCCCTGGCTGACAGATATAAACAGTAGCATCAGGTGTTCTGCTCACTCTAGGAGCTGGCTCTGAGCTAGCTGGGCCAGTGTCATGTACTGTGCATGTGTACACAAAGGGTGACTTGGTGACAGGATAACAGTCTTCATAGAGTTCATTCAACTTGAAGATATCAAAAAGGAGATGATAAGAGCTAGGCCAGAGCTACGGGCTGACTCTTGCTTCCACGTCTTAAATGAAACAAGCGGATTATAAATACAGCATCAGAAAATGTCAGAGTACAGGAGAGAGGACATTCAGCCAGATTCTTGCTCTTTCCTTGCAGCAGCTGTATGATTATGTTACTGGATGACTAATGCAGATCCCTCTGTCAATCATCAAAAGAAACATGCTCAAATCTCACGCCCGCAGTTAGGGAATCTAAATTCATTTGATTAAATCAATCTAGAAATTTAAAAAGCAGCAGTTGCTATCAGTGATGGTGACTATGAAATTACTGAAACTCATCTGGATCACTAATGCCCTTCAGGGAAAGACAATCTATGTTGTCTATTCACAGTAATGACTCTTAACCCTCCCTGATTCAGCCAAGCAGGCCATTCTGTTACATGGAGACAAGGAATCAATGATATCCTTACTAACGACAATAACATTTTCTGAGTGATTTTTTAAAAAAACAATTCTTTAGTTATCTACCTGAACTCCTCCATTTACATTGCCTGAAAGAGTTCCCATCAACCAGCAAGTCAATTTAGGATGACAAGTTAACAGGGCAGCTTTTTATCTATTCTGGAGCCTGGGCTCTCTAAAAAGATTTATAAATAAATAATCATTGCACTAAACCTTCAGAAAATGTGAGATTAACCTCTTATATTTTCTGATTCTATATTTGTAATCAGTTTGTTTTACTTAAGACTTGGAAGGGAGAGTCAGCCACCAGCTCTGGCCTAGTTCTTATCGTTGCTTTGACATCTTCAGTACTGTGTGCAGTATTGGGCACCTCACTTTCAGACAGACAAGAAGAGTTTGAAGAGATTTCCTCAAATGATTTCAGGAATGAGGAATCATAATTACAGGAAATTAAGACTGTGCTCCTTGAGATCAGGGAAAATGTAGAGGAAATTTGGGAGAAGTGTTTAAAATCATAAAGGGTTTTGATAAAGTACATGGAAAGAAATTCTTTCTAATGACTGAATATTTAATAGCAGGGAGATATAGATTCAGGAACAACATGAGGAAATGTTTTCATTTGGACACAAGGTGTTAGGATTTGCTATGTACCCTTTGATAAGGCCTACAATTTTAATATTAGCATTCAGAAGGGATCAAGGAAAGATCAAAATGTAGGTCTTTGGAGGGAGAACAGAGGAGTGGGACTGACTGGATTGTCCTTGGATAGAGCTAACCTCTGTACAATGGGCCAAATGGCCTTCTCCATGTTGAGCTGTTCTATGAATCAGTCAATTGGAGCTGCTTAAGTCACATTAATGACAAATTGAACAGACTGAAGCAGTCCCCCGTAAATCAGTCATACATTATTGAGGGAACAGTTAATGCCAGCTTGTGGGAAACAACTTTAGCAAAGTGAAGAGAGAAAAAACGTGAAAGACACAAACACTTTTATAGCATTCTGGTTCACAGTGAGGAGACTGTTCTGTCAAAGTGATCAATACCGATCATGATGGCCACTTGTTGATACTTGCAATGTGTCACTTTCCCACAGCTGAATCTTCACTGTGAGAACTGCATTTCTGCATAGTTCACATCATTAGCATGAAGTTTGTGTACTAATAGTGGTCATATTTATCCAAGGCAATATCTTTATAATCTCTGGCAAGAAAAGATGAACTCAAATCATAGGAAAGCAAAAATAAAAGATCATGAGATAAATAAAGAGGAGTACAGGATTGTTGACTCCATGTCACTTGGATATCCAAATGAAACAAACTCAAGATTGATGTTTGAGCTGAGGGGAGATGGTGAAGTAGGCAGTGTTCCATTGAGTAAAATTGTGAAGAATGGAGGATTTTAATTCCTCTGCAGTTTGGCTGGTAAATTTAAGTCTGATTTTGAGAGTCGGGGAAAACAAGACACCCTTTCAATTTGCGGCATGGTGGCTCAGCGGTTAGCACTGCTGCCTCACAGCACCAGGGATCCAGGTTTGATTCCAGCCTCAGGCAACTGTCTGCGTGGAGCTTGCACATTCTCCCCGTGTCTGTATGGGCTTCCTCCCACAGTCCAAAGATGTGCAGGTTAGATGAACTGGCAGTGCTAAATTACCCATAGTGTTCAGGGATGTGTAGGTTAGGTCCATCAGTCAGGGGTAAATGTAGAGTATTAACGTAGGAGAATGGGTCTGGGTGGGTTACTGTTCAGAGTGTCAGTGTGGACTTGGAACAAATGACCTGTTTTCACACTGTCGGGATTCTATGATTCACCTCCTCCTAGCAAGGCAGGTCAAGAATATGTAGGGGGTGGGTTGGGGGTTGGGGGAAAAGTTGACAATCACTAGAGAGGAGTTGCAAGGCATTCTTGTGGAGCCAGGAGTAACAGTTAACCAGCAAATAAGCCACCTGCTTCCAACTGGGTTGCGACACTGCAGCTCTCAGAGGATGAAGGCAGGGGGAGCAGGTGAGCTTGCCACGTCTGAGTTCCAACAAGGTAAGATGGGGTGGATTGAGGCACTTCAGAACCAGAGCCCCCACCCATCATTATAAACCCTCCCCCATTCCCACTGAGTGGAGGGGGAGAGATTAAAAGAAGGCCTTCAATTCTCCACTGATTTTGAGTCTTTCTGTATATTTTTTAACATGAGATACCTCAGGAATACACTCGTCCTTTCGCCACTGTGTGGTCAAACAAACTTCCATTTAAGAATTCGTTGATCTGTAAATTACAGGAAGGGTGAAAAGAGGCATGATCCCTCTCTGAAAGCTCAAGATCCACTTGTTTATATTTTATTACTAAGGGCTTTAAAACTTTAATTTGTAAAAATGCAAATTATTATCTCCAAGATTTTCAGGGAGTTGAACCCCCCAAGTCTGAGACTCGTGGTTTTAAAATTCATCTCATTACATCCCTGTGAAGCATTTTATCTGTTGAGTGAGGGTTTAATCTGATTAAAAAAAACACCAACCAAGCAGGCACATTTTACGTGACAGAGAGCTTGCAGAATGTGAAAGCAAATGTCTAGAGGAACTCGAGAAGGTGATCATATGATAGAGCGAGTTTTTTTGTCTCATGTTGGCGAAAAGTCACGGGACCACAGTGATGAGATTGGTCTCAAACATCAATACACCTGGCGCAGAAGCTCATTCTGAACACACGATATTTCCTTTTCTGTTGAAAGGTCAATTCTAGGGGAGGGTAGTTTCTTTAATTCTTCATAGGCTGTGGGGGGGAAAAGTGCTGGCAAGGTCTGCCCTCTCTACCCCTCCCTTATCATCCATGAACTGAATGGCTTTCCAGGCTTCACAGAGGGCAGTTAAGAGTCAATCAGATTGCTGTCGAATCTGGAGTCTATTGTAGGCCAGCCCAGGTAAGGTTCACAGATTTCCTACTCTGAAGAATATAGTCTGTTCTGATCTACAGGGCGACCCCCGTATCCGCGGAATCGTTTTCCGCGGTTTCAGTTACCCTCGGTTTACCACGACCTGAACATATTATCGGGAACCTTCTGGAACCAGGGACCAGCGGGCTGCCGGTGAGGTAAATTTCCCATTAAATGAAAGGGTTCTCTCCTATCCGCGGATTTGGGCTTCCATGGTAGGTCTGCCAACGTATCTCCCACGGGTACGAAGGGGACTACTGTAACGCGATCGTTCCATTCTCGTGCGATCTCGCATTATAAGAAAATCACACAAAAGTCACCCCATTTAAACTAATGGAGTCAGAATTGTGTTTAAGCCAATACAGATAAGGAAGGTTCATATTCTACAAATAAATCTAAATTCTACAATCACGTTTAAGCCAATTTGTGTTGAAGAAACGCATGTTTTAGCACATTAGTGAATCAGACAGATGACTGACAATGGTTCCATGGTTGCCATGGCTGAGACTGGTTTTATAATTCCAGATTTATTAATTGAGTTCAAACTACACACACTGCCATAGTTGGCTTTGAACCCAGGTCCCTCAGAACATCAGCCTCGATGTTTGAGTCACTAGCTCACTGACAGGACCGTTGTGCCACTAATTAGCCCGATTCATTGACACCCATTTTGCATTACTGCCCTATTACACTCCCATTAGCTCAAACATTTGCAACATAGAGTCCTTCTTCACATTCAGGTGAAAGAACAATCCCCACTGCATGCTGGAGAAGTCAATCTGAGTGCTGGCCAAGCAGAGACCTTAGATGAACCGGGAAAACCACTCCCAACTGAAGACCAAGCAGGCACCATTCAAGTTGGACGATCCAGACCTACACAGAAAATCCAGATGTGATCTTCACAAATCCATCAGAGATGCTAAGAGGCAGTACTGGACCAAGTTAGAGGGCCAAACCAACCATATGGACACCGCTGCCTGGGAGAAGGCCTAAACAACATAATGGCATACAAAATGAAGCAGAGCAAGATAGCGGACAAAGACACATCCCTCTCTGATGCGATCAATGTTTTCTGTGTTCGGTTCGAGCAGAATGCCAGCGGCATGGTGTCACCTGCCCCGACAGCCCCGGATGTACCTGTTCCCTCCGTCACCGCTGCAGGCGACAAATCGGTCTCCCTGGGAATCAACCGACAATATGTTCTGGTAGATGCAACGGTCAAGAAGGCACAACAGGAGGCTTAGAAATTCAACATGTCCATAAGGACCCTCAACAATCTTTACAGATGCACCATTGAAAGCATATTGTTCGGGTGCATATCGGCCTGGTACAGCTACTGCTCTGTCAAGGACCATATGAAACTACAGAAGGTGGTGTGCACAGCCCAGACCATCACGGAGCCAACCTCCCATCCATGGACTCCATTTACACTGCTCACAGCCGGGGAAATGCTGCCAACATCATAAAGACCCATCACACCCCGGTAATAATAAAGAACAAAGAAAATTTACAGCCCAGGTACAGGCCCTTCTACCCTCCAAGCCTGAGCTGATCCAAATCTACTGTCTAAACCTGCTGTCCAATTCCTAAGCATCTGTATCTCTCTGCTCCCCACCGACTCATGCATCTGTCCAGACGCATCTTAAATGAATCTATCATGCCTGCTTCTAACACCTCTGCTGGCAATGCGTTCCAGACACCCACCACCCTCTGTGCGAAGTATTTGCCGCGTGTATCCCCCTTAAACTTTCCACCTCTTACCTTGAAAGCTTGACCTCTCATTATTGAATCCTTCACCCTGGGAAAAAGCTTGTATCTATCCACCCTGTCTGTACTCCTCGTGATTTTGTAAACCTCAATCAGGTCGCCCCTCAATCTCCTTTTTTCTAATGAAAATAAACCTAACCTACTCAACCTCTCTTCATAGCGAGCACCTTCCATACCAGGCAACATCCTTGTAAACCTTCTCTGCACCCTCTCAAAGCATCCACACCCTTTTGGTAATGTGGTGACCAGAACTGTACACGGTATTCAAAATGTGGCCGAACCAATGTCTTGTACAATTTTAACATGACTTACCAGCTCTTATACTCAATACCCCGTCCAATGAAAGCAAGCTACCATATGCCTTCTTAACCACTCTATCCAACTGTGCAGCAACCTTCAGGGTACAATGGACCTGCACTCTCAGATCTCTCTGCCCATCAACTTTTCCCAAGGCCCTTCCTTTCATTGTATATTGCGTATTGTATAATTCGCTCTAGAATCCATTCATTGTATAATCTCCTCCAACCTCTTCCATTAGGCAGAAGATACAGAAGCTTGAACAAATGCACCAGCAGGTTCAAGAACAGTTTCTTCCCTGTCTTTATTAGACTGAACAGTGGACTCACTAACTTCAAATAATGTTGATCTTGTTAATGTTGTTCTTGCCTCAAGCACATCCTGTGCGGTGTTAACCTGTATGCCTTACTTTGTCCAAATTTGTTTTCACCCTATGATCTGTATGTCCTTGCTTCCTATTGAGGAAGTTTAAAAACCTACAGTGAGATCAGTTCCATGTTTTGGTTTTCTTTCTGGACACATTGGGGACTCAAGGGTTAAACATTCCACTACCAAAGGACTTACTGCAGTTTCAACTAAAGGCCTATACTCTTACAATACAGACAGAACATCTCAGGAGGGGGGGGGGGAGGCTGACTGTATCTTAGAACTGGAACCTACTGGAACCACACATGTGGAATCCCCTGGAACCCCAGACAGAGGTATTTGCCCTTTCCAGACAAAACCGATAGCTTTGGCCACAACCCTGTTAAACTGCCTCCCACTCCTATTGTCTTACCTCCCCTCCATATTCGCATAGATATGTGAACCCCCCTCCCCCCCCCCCCATTTACTGAAGGCAGAACCTCCTGCCTTAATCTCTTCCCATCAACACATCATCATGAAGAATACGATAATCAGTCTCTGTAATCCATTCACACGTTATCACAGGACATCGGCATTCATCGGGCTTCGTAAATTCATCATTTAAATTATGCAGTGACAATCGCCCATGTGACTGATAAACGTTTTGTTTAATTTCTATAAAAGATACTGTCTCTGTGTGTAGGGCAGAGATTCATGGAGAAGTGTCACCACACGTAGACACACGGCTACTTTGGGGACATTTTGGAATCTCTCGCCGGCTGTCCGATAATAAAGCATCTACCATTGTACAGAAACTTGTGTCGTCCGGATTTGTGGAACAAAATCTATATCAACACTATGATCTGTCTGTAATGCTTGTGAACAAAGCTTTCAACTGTACTTGGGTAGACATGACAATAAATAAAATCAGTCCATCATTTAATGACCTGACCTGGATGGGTGCATCTCCAACAACACTCAAGAAACTTGACACCATCCAGGACAAAGCAGCTCGCTTGATTGGTACCACATTGGCATAACACCAACACTCAATAGCAGCACTATCTACAAGATGTTCTGTAGCAATTTATTAAAGATCTTTAGACAGCACCTTCCAAACACACAACCACTACCATCTGGAAGGACAAGGGTGGTATATGCAAGGAAGTACCACCCATCTACTCACCATCCTGGCTTGGAAATATATCACTATTCCTTCACTGCCTCTGGGTTAAAAAATGGAACTCCCTTCTTCATGACATTGTGTACACAGTTGCACCAAATGGACTGCAGCAGTTCAAGAACACAGCTCAACATCACCTTCTCATGGGCAATAAATGCTGGCCCAGCCAGTGAAACCCACATCCCATGAGTGAACAATTTAAAAAAATAAAACTTCAACTTTTCTATATGTCAAAAATATATTGACCCTGTCTTTAAATGCTTTCGGTGATCTAGCCCCAGAACTCCAGGCTTTCATGACTCAATAAGAGACAAGAGACATCTCAGTTTAAAATGAATGTTCCATTACTCTGTAGCTACGTCCTCTAATTAAGTTTGCTGCGCTAGTGGAAACATTGTCTCAACATCCACTCTGCCAAGCTGTCTCTTCTTCTTCTTGCCCTGTCATTCTATGGCCCTGAGATCTAGTCACACCACAGTCATGAATTATTCCAGGATGCTCTTCCATAAAATTTCAATTTGTTTTATTCCCCCCGACCCCCATTGGTTCTTCTATCACCCTTAGTGATGCCAATATTCTTGAACGTGCCAGGACATTACCCTAATAATAATTAATTCCTCCACCACAATTTGTTTCACACTCCCACTACAACTTACCATTGAAAGCCAAATTCTACATAATGAGACAGGTTTGTATCCTCTATGTAATATTTCCTCAATCATTAATTCCTCCAGAAAACAGACAGCATCATCAGCAAGCATCAGTGCTCTACACCAGTGTCTCTAAGTATCTTCATTGGTTTAACTCTTAGATTTCAAACATAATGAAACATTGACCTTTTTTGAGATAAAATACTCCAAACTTCCACTGGTCAGATTCTCCTTGACAATATTCAAAGAAGAATTATCATGACTATCCTAATAGAGTCGTAGAGTCCAACAGGCCTTTTGGCCCAAAGTGATCCATGCCGACCAAAATATCCATCCATGTTAACCCCATTTCCCTACACTTGGCCCATATCCTTCTAAACTTTTCCTATCCATGTATTTGTCCAAATGCCTTTTAAAATGTTGTTAATGTACCCACCTCAACCACTTCCGCTGGCAGCTCATTCCATGTGGACCACCCTTTGGTTAAAAACCTGCCTCTCAGGTTCCCTTTTATTCTTTCCCTTCTGACATTAAACTGATGCCCTCTATTCCTCAACCCTGGGATAAAGACTGAGTGCATTCACACTATCCATGCTTCTCATGATCTTATACATCTCTGTAAGGTCTCCCCGACAGTCTCCTCTCGTGATCTTATACATTTCGATAAGATCCCCCCTCACTCTCCTACGCTCTAAAGAAAAATGTCCTAGCTTGTCCAACCTCTCTCTATAAGTCAGTCTACTGAGTCCTGGCAACATCCTTGTAAATTTCTTCTGCACGCTTTCTAATTTAATAACATCCTTCCTTTAACAAGGTGACCAAAACTGATGGTCTACACCTGAACCTGAGGGGCACCAGTATCCTTGGGGGGAGGTTTGCTAGTGCTCTTGGGGGGTGGTTTAAACTAACTCTGCAGGGGCATGGGAACCTAGACTGTAGCTTTAGGGTGCAGGACCTGGAGTGTAGGGAGGTTAGGAACTTGGCATCAATCTCAAAGGGGGCTGCGTGTAAACAGGAAAGTGGCTTGAAGTGTGTATACTTCAATGCAAGAAGTATACGAAATAAGGTAGGTGGACTTGCAGCGTGGGTTGGTACCTGGGATTTTGATGTTGTGGCTATTACGGAGACATGGGTAGAACAGGGAGAGGATTGGCTGTTGCAGGTTCCAGGGTTTAAATGTTTTAGTAGGATCAGAGGTGGGGGTAAAAGAGGGGGAGATGTGGCATTGCTTGTCAAAGAGTGTATTACAGTGGTGGAAAGGAGAATGGATGAAGACTCGCTGTCTGAGGTAGTTTGGGCTGAGGTTAGGAATAGGAAAGGTGAGGTCACCCTGTTAGGAGTTTTCTACAGGCCTCCTAATAGTCCGAGAGACGTAGAAGAAAGGATTGCGAGGATGATTCAGGAGAAGAGTGAAATTAATAGGGTGGTTGTTATGGGGGACTTTAACTTTCCTGATATTGACTGGGAAAGCTATAGCTCGAGTTCATTAGATGGGTCAGTGTTTGTCCAATGTGTGCAGGAGGGTTTCCTGACACAATATGTAGACAGGCCAACAAGAGGTGAGGCCATACTGGATTTGGTTCTGGGTAACGAACCAGGCCAGGTGTTAGAATTGGAGGTAGGTGAGCACTTTGGGGACAGTGACCACAATTCGGTGACTTTTACTCTCGTGATGGAGAGGGGTAAGTGTGCACTGCAGGGCAACAGTTATCGCTGGGGGCAGGGAAATTATGATGCGGTGAGGCACGACTTAGGATGCGTGGCTTGGAAAAGTAGGCTTCAAGGCAAGGGTGCAATTGATATGTGGAGCTTGTTCAAGGAGCAACTATTGAGTGTCCTTGATAAGTATGTACCTGTCAGGCAGGGAGGAAAGGGTCATGTGAGGGAGCCGTGGTTTAATAAGGAATTGGAATCCCTTGTTAAAGGGAAGAGGGCGGCCTATGTAAAGATGAGGCATGAAGGTTCAATTGGGGCGATTGAGTGTTATAAGGTAGCCCGGAAGGATCTGAAGAGAGAGATAAGAGCAGCAAGGAGGGGACATGAAAAGTCCTTAGTTGGGAGGATTAGGGAAAACCCAAAGGCTTTCTATAGGTATGTCAGGAATAAAAGAATGACTAGGGTAGGAATAGGTCCAGTCAAGGATAGTAATGGGAAGTTGCGTGTGGAGGCTGAAGAGATTGGGGAGACACTGAATGAATACTTTTTGTCAGTATTCACTCAGGAACAGGACATTGTTGCCGATGTGAGTCACAATTAATTAGAATGGATGGCTTTGAGGTATGTAGGGAAGAGGTGTTGGAAATTCTGGAAAGGGTGAAAATAGATAAGTCCCCTGGGCCTGATGGCATTTATCCTAGGATTCTCTGGGAAGCAAGGGAGGAGATAGCAGAGCCATTGGCCTTGATTTTTATGTCCTCGTTGTCTACAGGAATAGTGCCAGAAGACAGGAGGATAGCAAATGTGTTTCCCTTGTTCAAGAAGGGGAGTAGGGATAACCCTAGTAACTATAGGCCGGTGAGGCTCACTTCTGTTGTGGGCAAAGTCTTAGAGAGAATTGTAAGGGATAGGATTTATGAACATCTAGATAGGAATAATGTGATCAAGGATAGTCAGCATGGTTTCGTGAAGGGCAGATCGTGCCTCACAAACCTTATTGAATTATTTGAGAAGGTGACTAAGGAGGTGGATGAGGGTAAAGCGGTAGATGTGGTGTATATGGATTTTAGTAAGGCGTTTGATAAGGTTCCCCATGGTAGGCTACTGCAAAAAATACGGAGGTATGGCATTGAGGGTGAGTTGGAGGTTTGGATTAAGAATTGGCTGGCTGGAAGAAGACAGAGGGTAGTAGTTGATGGTAAAGGTTCATCTTGGAGTGCAGTTACTAGCGGTGTTCCGCAAGGATCTGTTTTGGGACCATTGCTGTTTGTCATTTTTATAAATGACCTGGAGGAGGGGCTAGAAGGTTAGGTGAGCAAGTTTGTGGATGATACGAAAGTCGGTGGAGTTGTTGACAGTGAGGAAGGATGTGTCAGGTTACAGTGGGATATAGATAAGCTGCAGAGCTGGGCAGAAAGGTGGCAAATGGAGTTCAATGCGGGTAAGTGTGAGGTGATTCACTTTGGTATGAGTAACAAAAAGATGGGGTACTGGGCTAATGGTAGGCTACTTGGTAGTGTGGATGAGCAGAGGGATCTTGGTGTCCATGTACACAGATCTCTGAAAGTTGCCACCCAGGTAAATAGTGCGGTGAAGAAGGCATATGGTGTACTGGCTTTTATTGGTCGAGGAATTGAGTTCCGGAGTCCTGAGGTCATGTTGCAGTTGTATAAGACTCTGGTGCGGCCTTATCTGGAGTATTGTGTGCAGTTTTGGTCACCATACTATAGGAAGGATTAGATTAGATTAGATTACTTACAGTGTGGAAACAGGCCCTTCGGCCCAACAAGTCCACACTGCCCCGCCGAAGCGCAACCCACCCATACCCCTACATTTACCCCTTACCTAACACTGCGGACAATTTAGGATGACCAATTCATCTGACCTGCACATATTTGGACTGTGGAGGCACTGGAATGGGTGCAGAGGAGGTTTACCAGGATGTTGCCTGGTATGGTAGGAAGATCGTATGAGGAAAGGCTGAGGCACTTGGGGCTGTTTTCATTGGAGAAAAGAAGGTTTAGGGGTGACTTGATAGAGGTGTACAAGATGATTAGGGGGTTTAGATAGGGTTGACCATGAGAACCTTTTTCCACGTATGGAGTCAGCTATTACGAGGGGGCATAGCTTTAAATTAAGGGGTGGTAGGTATAGGACAGATGTTAGGGGTAGATTCTTTACTCAGTGAGTCGTGAGTTCATGGAATGCCCTGCCAGTAGCAGTGGAGGGCTCTCCCTCTTTATGGGCATTTAAATGGGCATTGGATAGGCATATGGAGGATAGTGGGCTAGTGTAGGTTAGGTGGGCTTAGATCGGCGCAACATCAAGGGCCAAAGGGCCTGTACTGCGCTATATTATTCTATGTTCTATGTTCTATGAACACAATACTCCATGTGTGACCTCACCAACATCCTGTATAACTGCAACATAACTTCCCAACGTTTATACTCAGTGGCCTAACTGATAAAGGCCAGTGTGCCAAAGCCTTCTTCATTGCCCTGTCTACCTATGACTCCACTTTCAGAGAACTGGGCATATGAAATGTGAGCCGATTTTAGTGTCATCTGCAAACTTACTAATCATGCCTTGTACATTTTCATTCAAATCATTGATGTAGATAACAAACTGTAATGGACCCAGCACTGACGCCTGAGGCACTCCACTAGTCACAGGCCTCCAGTCTGATGAGCACCTTCCACTATTACCCTCTGCTTCCTACCATCAAGCCAATTGTGTATCTCATTTGCCAACTCATCCCGGATTCCATGCAATGTAACCTTCCAGAGCAGCCGACCATGTGGAGCCTTATCAAAGGCCTTACTGAAATCCATATAGACTACATCTACCACCTTGCCCTCATCAATCTTCCTGGTCACTTCATCAAAGAGCTTGAACAAATTTGTGAGATATGTTCTCCCACTCACAAAGCCATGCTGACTACTCCTAATCAAACCATGCCTTTCCAAATAGAATCATAGAGTCATAGAGATGTACAGCATGGAGACAGACTCTTCAGTCCAATTCTTCCATGCTGACCAGATATCCCAACCCAGTCTAGTCCCACCTGCCAGCACCTGGCTCATATCCCTCTAAACCCTTTCTATTCATATACCCGTCCAGATGCCTTTTAAATGTTGAAATTGTACCAGCCTCCACCACTTCCTCTGGCAGCTCTACCACCCTCTGAGTGAAGAGGTTGCCCCTTAGGTTTCTTTTATATCTTTCCCCTCTCACCCTAAGCCTATGCCCTTTAGTTCTGGACTCCCTCACCCCAGGGAAAAGACTTTGTCTACTTAACCTATCCATGCCCCTCATAATTTTATAAACTCTATAAGGTCACCCCTCAGCCTCCAGTGCTCCAAGGAAAATAGTCTAGCCTACTTATCTCTCAGAATCTTCTCAAGTAACTCACCCACCACAGATGTTAAGATTAATGGTCTATTGTTCCCAGGTTTTTCTTTGTAACCCTTCTTGAATAACGCACAACATTGGCTACTCTCCGGTCTTCCGGAACTCACCTGTGGCTAATGATGATGCTAAAATATTAGCCAGGGCCCCCGCAATTTCTTCTCGAGCCTCTTGCAGTGTTCTTGGATATATCAGGTCAGGACCAGGAGATTTATCCACCTTCATACATGCTAATACATCCAATACCTCTTCTAATGTGATATGGACTGTCCCCAAGATATCACCACTAACTTGTCCAAGTTCCCAAGTCTTCCTGTCTTTCTCCATGGTAAGTGCAGAGGAGAAATATTCATTGAAAACCTCACCCATCTCCTGCAGTTCTGCATATACATGTCCACTTTGGTCCTTGAGGGGTTGTATTCTCTCTCTAGTTATTTTTTTTCCTTTAATATACTTAAAGTGCTTGTTTGGATTCACCCTAACCTTCTCAGCCAAGGCTATCTCATGTCCCCTTTTCGACCTTCCTAATTTCCTTCTTCAGTTAACTCCTGTTTTCCTGGTATATCTCCAGGGATTCCCTTGATCCCAGCTGCCTGTACCTCAGCCACATCTCCGTTTTTCTGGTCAAAGCCTCAATATCTCTCATCACCCAGGTTTCCATATTTGTGCCAACCTTGCCCTTCACCCTCACAGGAATATATAGAATTTGAACTCTCACTATCTCACTTTTAAAGGCCTCCCACTTGCCAGAGGTCTCTTTGCTGCAAACAAACTACTCCAATCAACCCCTGTAAGCTCCTGTCTAATTCCATCAAAATTCACCTTGCTCCAATTTAGAACCTGAACCTGTGGAGCAGTTTTTCCCTCTCTATAACTATTTTAAAATTAATATATTATGGTCACTGGTCCCAAAGTGCTCCTCTGTCATCTGCCCTATTGCCCAAGAGCAGATCGAGTTTTGCCCCTTCCCATATGCTGTTTGAGGAAGCTTGCCTGAGCGCACTTAACAAATTCCACTCCATCCATGCTTTAACACTCTGGCAGTCCCAGTCTATGTTACGAAAATTAAAATCCGCTACTATGACAACCCTATTGCTCTTGCAAGTCTCTCCAATCTCCATGCATATTTGTTCCTCTACTTCCTGCTAACTATTTGGGGGCCAATAGGACAACCCTAATAACGTCACCATCCCCTTCTTATTTCTTACCTCTACCCACAATGCCTCACTGGATGATCCTTCAGTTATTTTTTTCTGATGACTGCTGTGATACTCGCCTTTATCAAAAATGCAACTCCCTCTCCTCTCCTTCCACCACCTCCGTCCCACCTAAAGCACCTGTACCCTTGCACATTAAACTGCCAGTCCTGACCCTCCCTTAGCCGTGTTTCTGTAATGGCTATAATATCCCAGTCCCATGTACCTATCCTTGCCCTGAGTTTATCAACCTTACCTGTCAGCCGTCTGCATTGAAATAAGTGCAATTTAATCCAACAGGCATTCTTGCTCCCTGTCATGTTCCCGCCTGACCTGTCTCTTCAACCTACTATTTCTGATTACTATATCTCCTTCGAGCCTCACACTTGATTCCCTGCTGTTGAGTCACCCCACCGCCGCCCCTGCCAATCTAGTTTAAACCCTCCCTTGCAGCACTAGCAAACCTGGCTGCCAAGATTTTGGACCCCCTCCAGTTCAGGTGCAACCCATCCCTCTTGTACAGGTCACCTCTGCACCAGAAAAGATCCCAATGATCTAAAAGTCTGAATCCCTACCCCCCACAGCAATTCTTTAGCCACGCATTATCTACTATATCTTCCTGTTCTTACCCTCACTAGCACATGGCACTGGAAGGAATCGAGAGATTATCACCAACAAGGTCCTGGTTTTTAACTTTTTTCCTAGCTGTGTATAATCACTCTGCAGGACCGTATTACTATCGATGTCATTTGCGCCAACGTGCACAATGACTTCTGCTGCTCACCCTCTCCCTTGAGAACATTCTGCAGCCGCTCTGAGACAGCTTGGATCCTGACACCTGGGAGGCAAACATCATTCTAGATTCTCATTTGCGGCCACAGAATATCCTATCTGTCCCTCTAACTATTGAGTCTCCTATCACTCAGGTCCTGTTTACCTTTACCCTTTTCCCACTGTGCCCCAGTGCTAGTCGTAGCACCACCAACCTGGCTACTGCTGCTTTCCCCTGAATGGTCAACACCCCCCCCCCTCCACCCCCCACCCCCCACCCCTCAACAGTTTCCAAAATGGTATACTTGTTTTCGAGGGGAATGGTCACAGGAGATTCCTGCCCTCTCTGCCTACTCCCTTTGCCTTTCCAGATGGCTATCCAGCTACTCTTTGCCTGCACCTTAGATGTGACCACCTCACTGGGATCTATGAAGCGCTCAGCATCTCAGCATTCAGCTCCGTTCTGATCCACCTCGATACATTATCAGGAAACGTGTTCTCTCTGTACATATATCCCTTGCTGAAGATCCCTCAGAAATTCCTACTGCTGGAGTCAGTCTCCCATTGAGGAATGATCTTAGCCCAGTCAGCTCTCCATTAACCATGACATTGAGGACCACAGCCCCGGGCATCGAACCTTCAAGTGGATAAGACTGAGCCTGAACAAAATGTGTTGAGATTTTGCTAAAGCCTGGCTTGCCACATCATTGTACACATACACTCACCTTGTGAGTCAGAGTATGGAATTAGTGTTGGTCTCACACACCTCTGCTGAGAACGGTTTATTTTAGATATCTGTTTTCCATCAGAGTGGGTTGCTATTCAAATCTGGGATAAGTGCTAAAGACAATTTGTGTGTCCGCGCTCCTTCACCATACAGCTTTTCTCAGCAGACCCCTGCACTAGGAGCAGCCTCTCACTGATTCAACACTGTCCGATGGATGCTCAAGCATTTCTGGGCAATTTGACCTGCACTCTGAAACGTTCAAGGATTGTTGATTATAGAAGTGTCAATATAAAATGCCTCAAGATTCCCCTCTTCTGGCTAGCGTGAAAGACTTCACTTCACAACCCCCAGGAATGAAAATTAAAGAACAGTACCGCAGATGTTGGAGATCTGATATAAATGTGGAAAGCCCGTTGGGTGAGATTCAGGAAGTCTGGCAGCATCTGTGGAGAACTGAAAATGTGTTGCTGGAAAAGCACAGCAGGTCAGGCAGCATCCAAGGAGCAGGAGAATCGACGTTTCGGGCATGAGCCCTTCTTCAGGAAGAAGGGCTCATGCCTGAAACGTCGATTCTCCTGCTCCTTGGATGTTGCCTGACCTGCTGTGCTTTTCCAGCAACACATTTTCAGCTCTGATCTCCAGCATCTGCAGTCCTCACTTTCTCCCCTTAGCATCTGTGGAGAAACAGAGTTAACCCTTCGAGTCCAATGACTTTTCCTTGGCTCCTCACATATAAATTGGACATTGATGGTGTTGAAGTTGTTTCTGTGGATTTGGTGATAAAGGTGCTCTCAAAGCTCCATGAGGGCAGTCTATAGCACTTGGGGTAAGAAATGGTGAAGAAACACATTGCCCAGTCTGCCTGACCCTCCTTGTCGTGGAGAAAGGATGGAAACACAATATTTTCCGAGGAAAATGGCACCAGTTGCACACTGGATGCACTTGTCCGTCCCAGCAGGTTACCGGTTTCTCCAGCTGTTGACATAAACAGTCAGGGCAACGAGGACTTTGACCATCACCAGGATAAGACTCTCACCCAGCCTTCTCAGTACAAATCCTACTCCAGAAGATTATGCAGTTCAGAGTTGACGGGCCAGGATATGTTCAATCAGTCCTGGCACTGTCCCTCAGAGTTGAAATGAATGATAGTGGGACCTGTAGATCCCTTCTCCCCTTCCTTGCTGGATCTCCCCACCTTGTTTCTCCCTCTGGAGAAGGTGCAGCAGCTGCTGACTCTTACTGTTCTTGCTGGACTTGCTCATAAGTTTGTAATCCCTATCACTTCCTACGTTGCATTTGGAGTTACACCAAGGCCACAATGTGAGATTGATGAGAGTATAATCTACCTGGAATATGAGAGATAATACAATTTTTACTGAAGGAACTGAGCCCTCATTTCCATTACAATGAAGCCTCTTGGTATGCTCTCACACAATGTGGATGGAGGCTTCCCAAGGAGGTCAATGTGTTGTCCCTATAAGGACCTCTGAGGTCTGTGACTGTGAGTACTGTCCTCTCATCTGAGTTATGTAATGTGTTTGTGAAATAGGATTCAGGAATAGATTCGGCTCTGAAGAAGCTTGCTTTCATCAGTTACTCATCTGACTTGACAAGTTGCAAATTAGTGCTTGCAATCTGATGGTCATGAGTTCATACATTTTAAACCTCTATCCATGGAGTATTGTCAGCACCCATAGCCTCTACAGTAGCCCGTACCTCGGGATACCACGTGGAGTGAATCAACTTGGCTGAAGACTGGTACCTGCAAGGTTGGGGACCACAAGAGGAAGCCAATTGGATCATCCACTGGGGTGTTCCTGGCTGAAGATTGCTGCGAGAGCTTCAGCCTTACTTTTTGCACTGATGTGTTGGACTCTTCCATCATTGAACATGGGGTTATTTGTCCAGCCTCCTTCTCCAGTGAGTTGTTTATTTGTCCAGCATCATTTATGACTAGATGTGGCAGGACTGCAGAGCTCAGATCTGATCCATTGGTTGTGGGATCACTTAGCTCTGTGTAACACTTGCTGCTTATATTATTTGGAATTCAAGTAGTCCTCTCTGGTAGCTTCATCAGGTTGACATCTCATTTTTAGGCATGCTGTTTCTGGCATGCCCTCCTGCACCCTCCATTGAACCAGAGTTGATCCCTGGCTTGATGGTAATAATTGAGTAAGAGGTTGCAGATTGTGTTGGAGTACAATTCTACTGCTGCTAATGGCCCCCAGCACCTCAAGAATGCACAGTAATCGTGCCACATGACATGATGGAGGTCATTCTCAATGTGAAGGTGGGACTTTGTCTCCACAAGGACTGTGTAGTGATCACTCTTGTTGTGGTTCTGTTCACCGAGCTGGGAATTTGTGTTGCAGACATTTCGTCCCCTGTCTAGGTGACATCCTCAGTGCTTGGGAGCCTCCTGTGAAGTGCTTCTGTGATGTTTCCTCCGGCAATTAGAGTGGTTTGTCTCTGCCGCTTCCAGTTGCCAGTTCCAACTGTCTGCTGTAGTGGCCGGTATATTGGGTCCAGGTCGATGTGCTTATTGCTAGAATCTGTGGATGAGTGCCATGCCTCTAGGAATTCCCTGGCTGTTCTCTGTTTGGTTTGTCCTATAATGGTAGTGTTGTCCCAGTCAAACTCATGTTGCTTGTCATCTGCATGTGTGGCTACTAAGGATAGCTGGTCGTGTCGTTTCGTGGCGAGTTGGTGTTCATGGACACGGATCATTAGCTGTCTTCCTGTTTGTCCTATGTAGTGTTTTGTGCAGTCCTTGCATGGGATTTTGTACATTACGTTGGTTTTGCTCATGCTGGGTATCGGTCCTTTGCCCTGGTGAGTTGTTGTCTGAGAGTGGCTGCTCCTTGGATGCTGCCTGAACTGCTGTGCTCTTCCAGCACCACTAATCCAGAGTCTGAGAGTGGCTGTTGGTTTGTGTGCTGTTATGAGTCCTAGTGGTCGTAGTAGTCTGGCTGTCAGTTCAGAAATGTTCTTGATGTATGGTCATGTGGCTAGTCCTTTGGGTTGTGGCATGTCCTCATTCCGTTGTCTTTATCTTAGGCATCTGTTGATGAAATTGCGGGGGTATCTGTTTTTGGTGAATATATTGTATAGGTGTTCTTCTTCCTCTTTTTGCAGTTCTGGTGTGCTGCAGTGTGTTGTGGCCCTTTTGAATAGTGTCTTGATGCAACTTTGTTTGTGTGTGTTGGGGTGGTTGCTTTCGTAGTTCAGGACTTGATCTGTGTGTGTGGCTTTCCTGGATACCTTTGTGGTGAATTCTCCGTTCGGTGTTCTCTGTACCATCACGTCTAGGAATGGGAGTTGGTTGTCCTTTTCTTCCTCTCCAGTGAATCGGATTCCTGTGAGTGTGCCGTTATTTCTGTGTTTTTAATGATTACAAAGGTGTCATCCACATATCTGACCCAGAGTTTGGGTTGAATTTGTGGTAAGACTGTTTGTTCTAATCTTTGCATTACAGCTTCTGCTATGAGTCGAGAGATGGGTGAGCCCATGGGTGTGCCGTTGATTTGTGATCACTCTTACTAATACTGTCATGGACAGATGCAGCTGCAGCCAGCAGCTTGGTAAGGATAAGGCCAGGTTTGGTCTGGGTTTTTTTTCCCTCTTGTTGGTTTCCTTATCACCTGTCTAGACCCAGGCTAATAGTGATGCCCTTTAGGACCTGACCAGCTCAAACAGTAGTACTGCTGTTGAGCCCCTCTTGGTGGTGGACATTGAAGACCGTCCACCCAGGGTACATTTTATTCCCTTGCCAGCCTTAGCACTTCCTCCAAGTGTTGCTGAACATCGAGAATTACTGATTCATCAGCTAAGGGAGGACGGTTCGTGATAACCAGCAGGAGGTTGTCTGGTCCATGTTTCACCTGAAGCCATGAAACTTCATGGAGTCCAGAGACAATGTTAAAGACTCCCAAGGGCAACTCCATCCCAACTATATCCTTCTCTGCTACCACCTCTGCTGGGTCTGTCCTGCCCGTGGGACAGGATGTATCCAGGGATGGTGATGGTGGTGTCTGGGACATTGTCCATCAGGTGTGACCATGCTTCCATCAACTATCGCTTGACTAGTCTGTGAGATGGCTCTCCCAATATTGGGACTAACCCTGCCAAGGTCAGCTCTGCAGGGTGGACAGGGCTGTTTTTGCTGTTGTTGTTTCTGGTACCTAGCCCTTTGTTTCTAAACTTTGTAGTGATTGATACAACTCTATGTCTTGCTGGCCATTTCAGAAGGCAATTAGAAATCAATCATGTTGCTGTGGGTCTGGAGTCATATGTAGGCCATACCAGCTAAGGACAATAGTGAACAAAATGGGGTTTTTCCCAACAATTGACAATGGGTTCATGATCATCATTAGACTCTCGATTCCAGATATCTTAAAAATTCAAATGTCGTGATCTACCATGATTGCATTTGAACCCAGGTTCCTAATAGTCTAGCGAGAGGCCATCACCAGTTGACGAGAGAGTGCCTATAGATATGTTTATATGAGCTTCCAGACAGCACTCAATAAGGTTCCAAAAGAGAGCTTTAACAAAGAGAAAGCTCAAGGAATAGGAGCAAATCGGCCAACCTGGCTAGCAGGTAGAAGGCACAGTGTTGGGGTAATGGATATGCACTCAAATAGAAGGGAAATACAAAACAACAGGGATGAACAGAGGCCTTTGGAAATCCTATCAGAGTGAGGAGCAGAATATCTTCAAGGTTGGTACTCTCACCAGAGGAATGGCAGTAAATGAATTACTGATACAAAACCACTCCCACTGCTTTCTGTCAGCTTCTTGCATATCATCCAATTATCTACCCGCTATTCACTTTCACAGTCACGTTTTCTTCCTTGGCATTTATCTGTGGCTCCAATTATTCCAAGCAGGAATTCCAACTGAAATTCTACCCTGTGTGTTTCAAGTCTACTCACAATTACAGATATTTGTGGGTGATGCAGTGCTCCTTGATCCACTGTTGTCTATGTATCCCGAGATGTACATTTGATGTTAAGCACCACCATTTGCATGTTGCATCCTGGTCCCGTTCTAGTGAAGGTCAACCCGAGTTCAAGGAATAGCTTTCAGTTACAGCTTCCTTGGCTCAGCATCAAGTTGAACAATTTCAAATCAGGAACTTTGTCCCCATTTTCATTTCTTGCTCTTGACTGATCTCAGCTTCACACGGTTATTTTTCCTTTTGCTTATGGATGGCAGTGGGTCACCATTCTACCATTCACACCTCCTTTGGAAGTTTATTTTGTTTCTTCACTTGTCTCATGACCATTTTCTCTGGCCTTGCCCCACCAATATTTTGTTTAGTCATTCACAGATGCTGTGTTTAGTTCTTTGCCCCACACCCATGATCTTTCACTTATCTAACACTTATTACATTTGAATTTCCAAGAAATGGACAATGACCAAAACGGTCAACTATTTCTCTCTCCACAAGATGCTGCCTAAGCTGCCAGCCTTGCCTGTTCTGGTTGGAAATAATGTTCTTATTGCTGGAAAATCGATATTTTTTTTCTGAAGACAGGCATCTTGGAGACAGTTTTGTGCTTGTTACAACCAGTCTCCACACTCAACCTTAGAACACCTGTCTTAAATTAAAATCATGATGAAGTCAGCAACTTGCTCTGCACCAGTGCATTTCATAGTAACATGGGAATTGCTGGAGGACAAAAGACCAAGGCCCACTTTAAACCATTCTGATATTTGCTGATACAATGCTGCTTTTGTTGTTGACTAATCATAGGAATTAAGTTCCATCAATTAGTCCACAATTCATGAGACAAGGTCATTTTCCAGGACTGTATGTCCAATGACACTTATCCTTTCCAAGCATGCTACATTTATCACTCTCACATACCAAGTAGGTTATCAGTTGCTAAAATGTGGTTACTCCACAGTGAACACCTGTATGAGCCATAAACCTGCTAATGATCAACAACTCAAAGTCCAAAATATTATCTAAGTCATTAATAACAGAATGATCTGCTCATAGCACAATAATCTGGGCCGTAAAAGTGATACCGATCATGGGTAAGGCAACTAGGCATGAAGGAGAAATCAACATTTCTGTGGAGGCTGTAACTTCCTTTCAGTGTTGTCCTCTCTTATTGGTGGCTCTGCTCTTGCTGCCACTTCCTGGGGACTAATGTTCCAGCTCAGAAATTGTGAGTTGAGCCAATTATTTTCTGGGTGGGGAAAGACCAACTGATAGCAGTGGCAGGGAAATAGAAAGGGTGAGGAACCCATCTTCACAAATTCCACTTTCAGTCACCACAGAGCACAATTTTCAATCTTACACATAATGCTTTCTTTTGAAGGCAAGATGTGTGCTGGGCAATGAGCGGCTGTGCCAAGGATTGTCTACAGTGGACAGTTGGCCTGTGCAAGAGTTTTTCTGGAACAAAGTACTATTGAATTATCTTAACTGAGTTAGCATGACAATATCTTTTTCCATTTGTCAGGTCTCTTTCTCCTTACATTTGTGATTCGACTCACACTTTGCTCAGTTTCATAACTACCAGTTTCCTAGGCCAACCATTGTCTCTTCCCCATGAATGTTCAATGCCTGTACACATCCATACCCCATCAGGAGTGCCTGATGACTGTCTGATTCTTCCTTGAGAAGTGGCCTGGACAATGTCCATCCTTGACTAGTCTCCATCGTCTGGCTGAGCTGGTTGGATGACTTCTTTTTTGAATTGTCTCACTTTTTTCAAGTCAAAGGTGTAATAATGGAAACTCATGGGGCTCCCAGGTATGTGGAGCATTTGGAACACTCTTTGCTCCAGTCCCACTCACAGCTCTGTCTCCAATACACCAATTCTGTCTGCTTCCTGCTCTCATTCAGAATTGGACAAAGCCATCAATTTTTCCGCCAGTTTCCATTCTTCCCCCACCTTCAGCTGTTCCATCTCTGACTCTTCTGTTTCTTAACTTCTCTCTTTCCATTTCTGAGGATAGACTATCCACCAATATCCATTGCAAATGTACAGCCTCCTAGAGTAACTTTGTCTATGTCTCCTCACACGCAATTTCTCTTCAAGGGCTCCATTTCATTCTCCCAGCTTCTCTGTCCCCAGTGCATCTGTTCTAATGATGCTACCTTTCACAGGGATCCTTTCAAAGTGTTCCCACCCCTCATCGTGATTGATAGGTGTGTCTGACCCATTTCCTGCATTTCTATCTTTACCCATTCTCTCCGTCCCAGAACAATAGTAGATTAGCCATATTGTCACTTTCCACCCATCAGTCTCTGCATTCAAACTACCGGCCTCTGCTATTTCTGTTACCTACAGAAGGACGCTACCACTCTCCCTCACATTTCCCCTCCCATCCACCGTCAGCATTCTGCAGGGATCAATGCCTCCATGAAACCCCAGTCCACTCTCCAACACTTCTTCATCCCACATGACATCTTCCCATGCGATCCCACAAACTGTAAAACCTGCCGATTAACCTCCTCCCTCTTCACTATCCGAGAACCAATACTCAGTGATTTACTGGCATGTCTTTCAATTTAGATTAGAGTGGTGTTGGAAAAGCACAGCAGGTCAGGTAGCATCCGGGGAACAGGAGAATCAATGTCACCAAGGTTGTTGTGCTATGAGCAAATCATTCTGTTATTAATGACTGTAGATAATACTTTTGGACTTTGTTGATCATTAGCTGGTTTACAGCTCATAGAAATGTTCACTGTGGAATAACCACATTTTGACAACTGAGCATTTACTTGGTCTGTGAGAGTGGTAACTGTAGCATGCTTGGAAAGTGTAGATGTCTTTGGACCTTCAGTAGTGGAAAAGGACCTCGTTTCATGACTGTATCTCTTTTGGACTAACTGATAGAGCTTAATTCCTATGATTAGTCAACAACATAAGTACTGTAACAGCAAATATCAGAATGGTTTAAAGTGAGCCTGGGTCTTTTGTCCTCCAGCAATTCCTATGTTACTATGAAATGCATTGGGACAGAGCAAGCTGCTGACTTCATCGTGACCCAAATGACATTCTAAGGTTGAAAGTGAAGATTGTAACTGGCGCAAAACTATCAGTTTCCAAGATGCCTTTCTTCAAGAAAAAAAAAGATTTTCCAGCAATAAGAACATTATTTCCAATCTCTCAAGTGTTTGATTTAACCAGCAGCTTGCTTGGAAAGTTGAAAGGGCAGATAGGAATCGAGTGACAGTCCAAAGGTTGGAATGGAATCACACACCAACCAGAGCAGGCAAGGCTGGCAGCTTAGGCAGCATCTGTGGAGAGAGAAATAGTTGACCGTTTTGGTCATTGTCCATTTCTTGGAAAGTCAAATGTAATAAATGTTAGATAAGTGAAAGATCAGGGGTGTGGGGCAAAGAACTAAACACAGCATCTGTGAATGACTAAACAAAATATTGGTGGGGCAAGGCCAGAGAAAATGGTCATGAGACAAGTGAAGAAACAAAATAAACTTCCAGAGGAGGTGTGAATGGTAGAATGGTGACCCACTGCCATCCATAAGCAAAAGGAAAAATAACCGTGTGAAGCTGAGATCAGTCAAGAGCAAGAAATGAAAATGGGGACAAAGTTCCTGATTTGAAATTGTTCAACTTGATGCTGAGCCAAGGAAGCTGTAACTGAAAGCTATTCCTTGAACTCGGGTTGACCTTCACTAGAACGGGACCAGGATGTAACATGCAAATGGTGGTGCTTGACATCAAATGTACATCTCGGGATACATAGACAACAGTGGATCAAGGAGCACTGCATCACCCACAAATATCTGTAATTGTGAGTAGACTTGAAACACACAGGGTAGAATTTCAGTTGGAATTCCTGCTTGGAATAATTGGAGCCACGGATAAATGCCAAGGAATAAAATGTGACTGTGAAAGTGAATAGCGGGTAGATAATTGGATGACATGCAAGAAGCTGACAGAAAGCAGTGGGAGTGGTTTTGTATCAGTAATTCATTTACTGCCATTTCTCTGCTGAGAGTACCCACCTCAAAGAACCTCATTCCTGACGAAGAGCTCTTGCTCGAAATGTTGACTCACCTGCTCCTCGGATGCTGCCTGACCTGCTGTGCTTTTCCAGCACCACACTCTCAACTCCGATCTCCAGCATCTGCAGTCCTCACTTTGTCCTCTATGGAACTATAAGACCATAAGACAGTGGAGCAGAAATTTGGCCATTCAGCTCAGAGAGTCTGCTCCACTATTCAGTCATGGCTGATAAGTTTTTTTCAAACCCATTCTCCCGCTTTTTCCCCATAACCTTTGATTGCTTTGACAAACAAGAGCCTATCTATCTCAGTTTTAAACATACTCAATAACCTGGCCTCCACAGCCTTCTATTACAATGAATTCCACAGATTCACCACTCACTGACTGAAGAAATTTCTCCTTATCTCCATTCTAAAGGGTCTTCCCTTTCCTCTAAGACTGTGCTCTTGGGTGCTAGTCTCTCCTGCTAATGGAAACATCTTTCCAATGTCCATTCTGTAAGCTTCAATTAGATCCCTTCCCCCCACTCCCTGTCTAAGCCTATGGAGAGAGAGAGAGAGAGAGAGAGAAAACATGTTATCTCCAAAGTGATTGACCTGCTTTGTCTAACTGTGAAAATACTCTGAAATGGTCAATGCAACAGTCCAGAAGCCTTCAACTTTGCCATCTAACAATTCTCAGACATGGCTGTTCCTCAGCCATTGCTCAGATGCTATTTCATGAATTCCGTGCAGGCTATGAATTGTCAGCTGCTGAAAGGATGGTAGCTCTGCATGCTGAAGTGACCGGCTCTGGGCTTGGTGGTGTCTTGCCAACGCACTCACCCTGGCAAGTGTCGTTCTGATAGCTGTTTTATTTCTACTGCCTGGGGGAACCTTGCTGTGGACAGAACACAAAGTGGCTTCTCCCTTCACAGTGGTGACCTCCCCACTTCACTGCTTGGGAAAGTTTGAGAGATATAGGCAATCTCTTATTTAATATTTGATAAAAACACAACATCCTCATCTTTCGTAAAGTTACCACGCATCATTTGGACAGCTACTGAGCACACCAGCAGACTACAGCCTGAAGGCTTCTGATCAGAGAAACAGTGAAGTGTGTGAACAATGCCCCCTGCTGGATTGCAGGTGCTTGTGCAAAGAATTCATCAAACTCATCGAAACCGACAGCGTTGGACTGGGGCAGTTGCATCACACTGTAAACTGTTGCTATAAGTTCTGTGTCTTACGATCTTATATTCCACAATCACCTGCTGAAGAAGCAGCACTCCAAAAGTTAGTGCTTCCAAATAAACCCGTTGGGACTATAACCTGGTGTTGTGTGATTTTTAACTTTACACAGTGTAGAAGCAGGCCATTCAGCCCATCGAGTCCACACCAACCCGCTGAAGAGCATCCCACCCAAGCCCACCCCATTACAATAGCACTGCCTTTCCCATGGCCAATCTACCTAACCTGCACTTCATCTTTGGACGGTCAGAGGAAATCAGAGCACCTGGAGGAAACACAAGGAAACATAGGTGGAATTTGTAAACTCCATGTGGACAATTGACCAAGGGTGGAATCCAAATTGGGTGCCTGGCACTGTGAGGCAGCAGTGCTAACCCCTTTGGCATTCTCAATCCTTTCTAATCAACTTATCATTCACCTCTGCAGTAGTAAGTGGGACTTGAACTTGGGCCTTCTAGTCCAGAAACAGGTATACTACCCATTGCACCACAAAAGCCCTTCCTCCCATAGCATTGGATTACAACAACCTTATTCTGTGTACCTCAGACCCAAGCAGCACCCTGAAAACATCATGTAAAAATGGTCTCAATAATAATGGAACAACTCTGCTCCAAGTAACATTATTATGCAGCCTCTCCCATTCAGTTTGGAGAAACTACAGAATTTAAAGTATATCAAAAAAACCTGCTCTCCAGAAAATACTGGACATGTAGGGCTGATCAAGGTATTGGAGAATCAGTATTAAAAATTCCAAGTGCAAACCAGTTCTTGACAGGAAGGGATGGTGTCAGGCCATAATGCGTTTTGAGGGCTTGATCCACATATTTCATTTAAATCGACTAAATCTATCGGTTAACTATTATTATTTATTATCTTCAATCCTGATATTGCAAACTGATGGATTGGAAAAGCTGGTTCATCAAGCCTGCTTCGCACAACAGTTGTAGAGTTATGGAAAAAGACCCTTCGGCCCAATGGTAGTATCCCTGTTCCTGGCCAGGAGGTCCAAGTTCGAGTCCCACCGGCTCCAAGAGGTGAATGATAAATTTGATTAGAAAAGATTGAGAATGCTGAAGGAGTTATACTGAGCATAATCCCAAACTAAACTAGTCCCACCTGTCAGCTCCTGACCCATATCCCTCCAAACATTGCTTAGTCATGTAATTAGCCCAAAGTCTTTTAAATATCGTAATTGTTCCTACATCCACCACTTCCTCAAGAGGTTCATGCCACGTGTTCAGTAAAGGATGAGGAATGGACAGCATGATAGGTTTTGTAAAGTCCCAGGAACCTATCTAATTGCTAAGTGGGTAACAGGAGGTCAATTTAAGATTACTTAAACCTCTTAAGACAATATGTAAAAGTGGTCAAAGTATTTTAAAGGAAAAAAAATAACAAGAGCGCGAATAGGACCACTCAAGGAGCAAAGTGGACATACGTGGGTGGAACCCACAAGGTTCTCAGTGGACATTTCTCCTCTCTGTTTATCATGGAGAATGACACGTAGGCTTAGGAACTTGGGGCAGTTAGTGGTGGTATCTTGGGGACAGTCCATATCACAGTAGAGGAGATGTTGGACATATTAGAGTACACAAAGGGGGATAAATCACCTGGTCTGAACCAGATATATCCAAAAATGCTGCAAGAATCTAGAGAAGAAATTGCGGGGACCTTGGCTAATTTTTTTGCATCACCGTTAGCCACAGGTGAGTCCAGGAAGACTGGTGGGTGGTGAATGTTGTGTCGTTATTCAAAAAGGGCTGCAAAGGAAAGCCTGGGAATCTATAGACCAGTAAGCTTAACATCTGTGGTAGACAAGTTACTTGAGAAGATTCTTAGAGATAAGATAGACATGCATTTGGAAAGACAGGGCTTGATTAGGCATAGTCAGGTTGGCTGAGCATGTATAGAGCACATGCCTCATAAATTTGATAGAGTTCTTGATGAAGTGACCAGGAAGGTTGATGAGGGCACACACAATCTATATGGATTTCAGTAAAGCCTTTGATAATGTCCAATGGTAGGACACTCTAGAAGGTTAGATCGCATGGAATCTTGGGGAAGCTGGCAAATTGGATACACAATTGGCTTGCTGGTAGAAGCAGAGGGTTATAGGGAAGGATGCTTGTCTGACTGGAAGCCTGTGACTAGTGGAGTGCCTCAGGGGTCAGTGCTGGGCCCATTGCTGTGTGTTATCTACAGCAATAATTTGGATGAGAATGTACAAGGCATGATTAGCAAGTTTGCAAATGACACTAAAATAGGCGGTATTGTGGACAGCGAGGAAGGTCATCAGAAATTGCAGCAGGACCTTAATCAGCTGGGGAAGTGGGCCTAGAAATGGCAAATGGAGTTTAATATAGATAATTGTGAGGTCTTGCATTTTGGCAAGTCAACTTAAAGTAGGAGTTTCACGGTGAAGGGTAGGGCCTTAAGGAGTGTCATGGAACAGAGGGACCTTGGAGTTCAGGTGCACAGTTCTCTAAAAGTGGAGTCACAGGTAGACAGGGCAGGGAAGAAGTTTTGGTACAATGACCTTCATCAGTCAGGGCACTGAGTATAGACATTGGGAAGCTATGTTGCAGTTGTACAGGATGTTGGTGAGGTCACCTTGCTATAGGAAGGATGTTATTAAACTGGAAAGAGTGCAGAAGAAATTTACAAGGATATTGCCAGGTCTCAAGGGCCTGAGTTATAGAGAGAGAGGTTGGACAAGTTGGACTTTTTTCTTTACAGCGTAGGAAACTGGTGGGGGATCTAATAAAAGTGTATAAAGATTGCAAGAGGCATGGCTAGGGTGAATGCACTCAGTCTTTTTCCCAGGGTTGGGGAATTGAGGACTAGAGGGCATCTGTTTAAGTTTAGAGGGGAAAGAAAAAAAGGGAACCGGAGGGGCAACTTTGTTACAAAGAGGGTGGTATGCATATGGAATGAGCTGCCAGGGGAAATTAAATTAGATTAGATTCCCTATAGTGTGGCAACAGGCTCTCTGGCACAACAAGTCCACACTGACTCATTTCCCTCTGACTAATGCACCTAACACTATGGGCAATTTAGCATGACCAATTCACCTGACCTGCACATCTTTGGAGTGTGGGAGGAAACCGGAGCACCCAGAGGAAACCCACACAGACACGGGGAGAATGTGCAAACTTCACGCAAACAGTCGCCAGAGGCTGGAATCGAACCTGGGACCCTGATGCTGTGAGGCAGCAGTGCTAACCACTGAGCCACCGTGCCGTGCCCATGATTGAGAATAGGTACATCAACAATATTTAAAAGGCATTTGGATAAATACATGCATAGGAAAGGTTTGGAAAGATGTAGGCCAAATGCAGGGAACTGGGGTTCGCATGGGTAGACATTTTGGTCAGCATGGACCAGTTTGGGCCAAAGGGCCTGTCTCCGTGCTGTAGGACTCTATGACTCTATTTTCTAGTCAATCTGTTGGAAATGTCAGCACACAACTGTGGAGCAGGTAGCACTTGGAACAAGAGGAATCTATTTTTGACAGTCTCCACGTGAACCGAGCTAGGACCATGTTCTAGTGAAATGGGTAAATATGGTGGTCAACAGGACTTCAAACTAGAAAGCGGAGTGGGGGGAGATAGGGAACGGTAAAACTCCAAGAAATACCATGACCAATGGGAAACAAAGCTGCAAGTTAACATCTGTGGAGGTGGATTCAAATGCATTGAAAAATATGGAAAAAAATGAAAAGGCGAACTCAGGAGAGGTTAGTAAAGTCTCCAGTGCACAAAATAGGACAAAATGTTTGGAAAGGGTTCAGAATCAAACTTCAAACACACTAGATAAATGAACGAGAACAGGGACGGTCAATACAGGGACTGAAGGTGTTGTATCTGAATGCGCGCAGTATATGAAATAAGGTAAATGAGCTTGTTCAGCAGATCAAAGTTGGCAGGTATGATGCGGTGGGCGTCACAGAGACATCACTGCAAGGGGATCAGGACTGGGAGCTAAAATATCCAAGGATATACATCCTAACAAAATGACAGGCAGGTGGGCAGAGGGAGTGGGGTCGCTTTGTTAATAATAGACTAAATTAAATCAATAGTGAGAAACAAAGTAGGGTCAGAAGATGCAGAATCTGTGTGGGTAGAGTTGAGGAACTACAAAAGGTCAAAAAAAAAAACCCATAATGTCAATTATCTACAGGCCTCCAAACAGTAATCAGGATTTGGGGCATCAGATACACCAAGAGATGGAAAAGGCTTCCAAGAAAGGCAAGATTACAATGGGCTTGGGGGATTTCGACATGCAGGTGGACTGGGAAAACCAGGATAGTAGTGGAACACAATTAAAGGAATTTGTGGAGTATCTACAAAGTGGTTCTTTTGGAGCAGCTTATGGTGGAGCCTACCAGGGAACAGGCAATATTGGGTTTAGTCTTGTGCAATGAGGCAGACTTGATAAGGGAGCTTAAGGTGAAGGAACCGTGAGGAGGCAGTGCACATAATATGTTAGAATGTACTCTGCAATTTGAGAGGGAGAAGATGAAATCAGAGGCAATGGTTTTACGGCTGAGTAAAGGCAATTGCAGAGGCATGAGGGAGGAGCTGACCAGAATTGACTGGGAGGGGAGTCTAGCTGGAAAGACAGTGGAACAGCAATGGCAAGAGTTTCATCTTGAGGAAAAAGCAGCATGCTAAAGGGAGGATGAAGCAGTCATGGCTAACCAGGGAAGTCAGGGACAGCATAAAACCAAAAGAGGAAGCATATTATGTGGCAAAAGGCAGCGGGAAGCCAGAGGATTTGGAAGTCTACAATGATCAGAGAACAAAGAAGAAAGAAATAAGGAGAGAGAAGATTAAATATGAGAGTAAGCTAGCCAGTAATATTAGGAAAGATTGTAACTGTTGCTTTATATATTTAAAAGGGCAAAAGAGAGGCAAAAGTGGACATGTGGCCGCTGGAAAATGATGCTGGTGAAGTAATAATGGGGAACAACGAACTGATTAAGGAGCTGAATAAGTACAACAAGTAATCTCCCAAACAAACATTCACGAGAGTCGGGCATCAGAGAGGAGTACGGTGGTTATCACCAAGGAGAAGATGCTAGAAAATCTGAATGGCCTGAAGGTGGATAAATCACTTGGACCAGATGGGCGACACCCTAGAGTTCCGAAGGAGATAGTTGGAGAGAGAGTGGAGGCTTTAGTACTGGTCTTTCAGATATCACTGGAGTCAGGGAGGGTCCCAGAGGACTGAAAAATCGCTAAGGCAACCCCACCCCTTTTAAGAAGGGACTCAGGCAAAAGACAGGAAATTATGGGCTGATTAGTCTGTCCTCAGTTGTTGGTAAGATTTTGGGGTCCATTGTGAAGCATGAGATTTCTGAATACTTGGACATGTATGGTAAAATAGAGCAAAGTCAGCATGGTTTAATCATGGGGAGGTCATTTCTGACAAATGACAATACTTTGAGGTCCGAACAAGCAGATTAGACCAAGGACAGCCAATGGATATTACCTATCTCGACTTCCAGAAAGCCTTTGATAAGGTGCCGCACAGGAGGCTGCTGAGTACAATAAGGGCCCATAGTATCAGAAGCTTGGCTGTCTGGCAGAAAGCAGAGAGTTGGGATAAAACAGTCTTTCTCAGGATGGAAGCTGGTGACCAGTGATGCTCCACAAAGGTCAGTATTGGAACCACAACGTTTCACTTTATACATCAATGATCTAGAGGAAGGAACTGAGGGCATTCTGGCTAAGTTTGCAGATGATACAAAGATAGGTGGGGGAAACAGGTAGTATTGAGGAGGCAGGGAGTCTGCAGAAAGATTTTGACACATTAGGAGAGTGGGCAAAGAAGTGGCAGATGGCATACAATGTGGGAAATGTGAGGTCTTGCATTTGGTAGGAAGAATAGGGGTATGGATCATTTTCTAAATGGTCAAAAAAATTCAGAAATCTGAAGTGCAAAGGGACTTAAGAGAAACCTGGTCTAGGGCTCCCAAGGTAAACTTGCAGTTGAGTCAGTACAGAGGAACCTCGATTATCCGAATACCAATTAATCGAAATTCAGATTATCCAAAGGAGATCTCCAGGTCCCGACAGAAACATTTCATCAAAGACGTGTGTCCCACACTGATCGCGTCTTTTGTTTACAGTGATTAAAAGCGCTGCCAAGAAAAGTCCTAGACTGATGGGAGCGCAGCACTGTCTCTAAATGACTGACCTCTCATCCCGTCTCTCCCCACACTTTGCCTGGAGTTCTACACAGGGGTATACCCTAAACCCCTCTTCCTCAGATAATCTCTCCTACATTGTAGAACAGGACAAAAGTAGAATAATGTGTGTGTGAGAGAGAGAGAGAGAGAGAGAGAGAGAGAGAGAGAGAGAGAGAGAGAGAGAGAGAGAGAGAGAGAGAGAGAGAGAGAGAGAGAGAGAGCGTATGTGAGCGAGCGAGCAATATTTGGACATTCACCCCCCCACCCCCCAAAACAACAGTAAGGGCAGCAGTCGTTGTTGGTATCCAGACTGGTTGCCCCAGAGAGGGGGCAGGGTGGAGTGGAAGGGGTTAGGACTGGGGGTGGGCAGACAGGGGGCAGTGTTGGACAGGGTTTGAGGGCAGGGGCATGGTGATGGACAGGGTTTCAGGGGCAGGTGTTGGAGCAGGCGCGGGCAGTGTTGGACTGGATTTGGGGGCGGGTGGTGGGGATGGTGTTGGATGGGATTTGGGGGGTGGGGGGGGGGGGGGGGAGGTCAGTGATGGAGGCGGGCAGGGGATTGCACGCACTATGGTGCTGCAACTCTCCTGAATGGGGGCCAGACTTAATAAAAAAACTTCGAGCCCCAGAGGAAAGACATTGAATCGATTAACCGAATAATTAATTATCGGAATGAAATAATGCCCGCCCATCTCATTTGGATAATCGAGATTCCCCTGTTGTCAGGAAGGCAAATACAACGCTGTCATTCATCTTGGGAAGATGAGAATATAAAAGCAGGCATTATTCTGATGCTTTAAAAAGGTTCTAGTCCAATTACATTTAGGTTTTGAGAGCAATTTTGTGTCCCATACCTCAGGAAAGACGTACTGGCCATGGAGTGGGTCTAGATAAGGTTCACGAGAATGATCCCAGGAATGAAAAGTTTAACAAGTGATGAATGTTTGAGGACTCTGGGACTATACTTGATGGAATTTAGGAGGATGAGGGCAGATCTGATTAAAACTTACAGAATACAGAATGGCCTGGATACAGTGGACATTGAGGTGATGTTTCCATTGTCAAGAGAGTTGACTGACCCGAAGGAACAGTCTTAGAGTGAAGGGAAGACCTTTTAGAATGGGAGATAAGGAGAAACTTCTTTAGCCTTCTTTAGTGGTGAATCTGGAGAATTCATTGCTACAGAAGACTGGGGAGGTCAGGTTATTGAGTACATTTAAAACACAGATAGATAAGTTCTTGATTGCCAAGGGGATCAAAGATGACAGGAGAAAGCGGGAAAATGGAGATTAAAAACCTACGAGCGACTGAATAGTGGAGGAGACTTGATGGGCCAAATGGCCTACTTTCTGCTTCTTCATCTTATGGTTTTATGGACTTGAAACTAGGACTCTCAGTCCAGAGTAGGGGCACTCCCACTGCATCACACGAAACCTTTAACTTAATTGAAACTTGCAGCCCTGAACCGTGTCAAACTGAAGTCAATCTCATTCCAATTAGAGTGCCCTGCACTTGGATATTACTTGGTTGTAATATTCTTGAAACATATTCAATTCCAAACAGCTCAAATTCATTCTTCTCAGTGCAAGAGATTTGCTCAAAATAAAATTTCACATCCCTTTGTTTAATATTGCACAGGAATGCGTAGAATATTGTCCAGTATGTTATGATCCCCAGAATGACCGGTAATGTTTAAAAAGATAGATGAATTTTCCATTGACTATTGCAAAGACTTGCGTGGCAGGACCTGGTAGAGTGAATGTTACTTCTCACTAGTCAGCCTAAGTATGGATAATGGCCAAGTCTTGCTACACTTGGACATATTTTTTGGGCGGTACGGTGGCACAGTGGTTAGCACTGCTGCCTCACAGCGCCAGAGACCTGGGTTCAATTCCAGCCTCGGGCAACTGACTGTGTGGAGTTTACACGTTCTCCCCGTGTCTGCGTGGGTTTCCTCCGGGAGCTCCGGTTTCCTCCCACAGTCCAAAGATGTGCAGGTCAGGTGAATTGGCCATGCTAAATTGCCCATAGTGTTAGGTAAGGGGTAAATGTAGGGGGTCTGGGTGGGTTTAGGGGGTCTGGGTGGGTTTGTCTAGCACCACCACACTCCTCATTACATACACTAACAGGCAGCCACACTAATCAGCAGTCAGCTCTGAATCATTGTGCTTCAACAGATGCCAGATTCTTGAGTTGAATAGCTCGGTGATATCCTGTAGTTGGAACTTTCAATAAAGAATGTAAAAGACACACTTTAGAATCCAAGACAACTTACCAGTCGTTCACCTGAGCCAGAGGTGATGACAATGAGACTTGCTTTCCACAAAGTAGAATTGAATAGACTTTGATGATTTAATTAACTATTTCCGATTGCGATTATTTATACGGGTTCCACAACGTACCTAAAGTTTCGCCCAGATTTTGGATTTACAATGTAAGTATGCGTTGCTTGAATAGCCATGTTAGATTTGTTCAAATGACAGCCAACAATAAGGTCTCCAAAGAAGTAAAGATTAATTTAATGTGGCAAGAAAACCGAAAAATAAAATGAACTTATGCTGACCTAACAATAATGGGAACTTGCAATCGAAAACAGATTTCAATGTTTAAACAATTTAGAAAAGTTTTAGTGAATTACTTTAGTTCCAATGCTAAAAACAATCTTGGCATTTTGACTACATTGGTTGACATCAATATTTCCTTTTTGAAAAATGTCTTAGTTTTAAATTTAACTGAAATCATTCTAAGTTTGTCAGTTTTGATTACCTTGCACATTGGATTAATGAACAATTCAGTGTCACTGCCTTTCAATTTTAAAATGCATAAAAGTCAATGACTAACATTTAGTTCGGAAGACTTAAGAGGTCAATATTTGTCGTTTTCTATTTCCCATGCATTTTGGTTTTTTTTTAAAAAAAAGGATATTTTAGTTGTTAAGGAGTTTGTGATTGGGTTTGTAATAGGAATTAGTTCAGAAATGGAGAGAGAATCCATTGATCTTGAAGCTCCACTCACCTCAAGGCAGTGGAGATAATGAAGTGAGAATTCTTTACCAACACCCTCAGTTGTTCCCATGCTGTAGCCAATGGTTTAATGTGCTTCCTTTAAAATTTGAGAAGTATTTCTGAGAAACCATGTCTTTTAGAAGCTTACTAACAATTAAGACTTTGGATTTTGCAAGTTGTAAATTATGGCACCAATTGCTGATTACGCCTGCCTGAGTTGTTGCTCGCTTTTGCACTAGAATTTTCAGTGACTAGAAATCTATTTAGAACACTGTTCTGTTCTACCAGATCACAGACGTACATAAATAGAGGAAGAAATTGTGTATCTCACTGTTGATCAGATTAAAAAAATTCTTAATGAAGTGCACAGTCTGATCTGGAACTATTACATTACAGAATTCAACGCCAAATCATCTATAGAAAGCAGATAAAAAAAAGATGAATATTGTGTTACTGAGAAAGACCAAAAATATTTCATGAGGACCATACAAGATAGCATGCCATTTTAAAACATTTTCTTGTTTAAAAAAAAAACAATTAAAAGCTGTGGGAATGTATGTTCGCACTTACAAAAGACCTGCTGGCAGTAAATTACTTAGGGCAAACTTCTGACAATGGAATGGAAAAGCCAACAGCTTCTAGCAGGATTAGTGAGCATCTAATGAGTAAATATAGCAAGTTGCTCCATTCGCTAAGGATGTGACTATGCTAGAGGGGGTCAGAAGAGATTTGCCGGATATGGAAAGTTTGAGTCATAAAGAGAAGTAGGATAGGCTGGGACTTTTTTCACTGGAGCACAGGAGGTTGAGGGGTGACCATATAGATGTCATTAGGATTGTGGCTAGGGTTAATGGCAGGTATCTTCTCCATAGGATAGGGAATATCAAAACTGGGGGCATATTTTTTTTAAGGTGAAAGATTTTTAAAAGTTCTCTTTTCACATAGATGGTGATTCGCACGTGTAATGAACTTCCTGAGGAAGTTGTGAATGTGGGTACAGTTACAACATTTAAAAGACACTTAGATAAATAAATGAATAGGAAAGGTTTGGAGAGAAGTGGGCCAGGAGCAGGCAAATGGGACTAGTTTAATTCAGGATTATGTTTGGCATGGACTGGTTGGACCGAAGGGTCTGTTTCCATGCTGTATGACTTTAATGTACACTTTATCAACATAGTACTGTAGTTCAGCATCTCAAGCAGCGCAGGAATTCAAGAAAGTTTTGTGAATCTTTAGAACATAATTCATGCACTTCACAATACAAGTTTGTGTTTCAGGAATTAAAGCTTTAACTGTACATAGCTGTGAAGACACTTTTTACGAGCATGGAGTTGACTGGGTGGAATTGTAATGAATGAGCAAGGAGGCACTTGTTTAAGAGTCTGATCAATGGAGCCAGGTGGTTGCCCCTTCCTTCAACAGAAGTTTTAAATTATTTATGCAGCTCCAAGATATAAGGAAACTTGAAAGTTAGTTCAAAACAAGAAAGTTCCTGGATCAGGGCAAAAGTTCTAGAAAAAGGGTTAAGACTGTATTAGAGTGGATTCTCTACAGTATGGAAACAGGCCCTTCGGCCCAACAAGCCCACACCGCTCCTCCAAATAGTAACCCACCCAGGCCCATTCCCCTACCCTAGGTTTATCCCTGACTAATGCAGCTACTAGTGATTAATAATACTAGTAATATAAATTAATCATATGGGTTACAGAAATAAAGAACAGGATCTCTGGTCAAATAAGTTGTTTACAATTCTGCCTTGAAAACATCTCAGATCATATATATTGTAACTGAGCTGTAATTTAAAGTTTTTCTTTAAAGTTACTTAGGTATTTGTTGACAAAAGCACAGAGTTGCAACTTTCCTTTAGAAAATAGACCACATCAGATTGAGTAACAGCAACTGAAAATGTAAATTAATTCTTTTACTGCAAGAAATGTGGGCAGGTCTTAGCTTAGATTTCATGAGAGAAAAGGTGAATGCTTGCAGCCGGTGAAAGAAAATGTCGTGGCCCTCGCCGTCCATTTGATTCTGAAGCAGCAAGTGAGCTTGGAAAGTTATGGTAAAGCAGGTGAGTAGCTCTCAACAACCTGAACACGATGCTGAGGCATCAGTGGTTGAGGAGGTCTATAAAGAAAAAGTGGAGGATCAAGCAGCCACAAAACTAACGGAAAAAAACAAACACAATTTTATCTCAGATACTGGAACACAGGCTTGAAGTTAATTCTCATAGCCTGTATCATACTTTTGGGTGGACTCCTCTGTTACTAAAGCAATCCATGTTCAAATGCGACAAGATCTGGATACTAACCAGGCTTGAGCTGACAAGTGGGAAGTAATATTTGCACCACACAAATTCCAGGCAATACCATCTCCAAGAAGAGGTAATCTAATCACCACCCCTTGACATTCAATGGGATTACTGTTACCATTGATCAGAAACTCAACTGGACTCGCCACATATAAACAGTGGCTACATGGAACAGATCAGAGGTTGGAAATACTGCAGAAACTAGCTCACTTTCTGACTCCCCAAAACCTGTCCGTCGTCTGCAAGGCACAAGTCTGGAGTATGACAGCATATTCTCCTTTTACCTGGATGGGTGCAGATCCAATAACACAAGCAGCTTAACACCATCAGGAACAAGAGAGACTAGATTGACTTCCCATCCCCAAACATCCAAGCCCTCCACCATCAGCATTCAGTAACAACAGTGTGTATTATCAATACACTGCAGAAATCCAAAGATCCTGAGACAGTACCATCCAAACCCATGAGCACTTCCATCTAGGACAGGGCAGCAGATACACAGGAACACCACCACCTGCAACTTCCCCTCCAAACTGCAAATCTGAGCCAATATTGAACAGAAACTGAAAGAACTGCAGATGCTATAAATCAGAAATAAAAGCAGTTGCTGGAAAAGTTCAGCAGGTCTGTCAGTACCCGAGAGGAGAAATCAGTGTTAACGTTTCGGGTCCGGTTCTAAGGGTCACCAGTCCCAAAATGTCACACCTCTGCTTTCTCTGCACAGATGCTGCCAGACCTGCTGAGCTTTCCCAGTAATTTCTGTTTTTATTTCAATAGTGAAAAGATCTGGCTTTCACGAGAAATAATTCTTTTGCACTGTTAACTCAGCAGTTACAAATGACTTTAACATGCCTCCAGAATCTGTAATGGTTTTTAACAAATGTTTGAAAACAACTTCAAAGTTTGATTGTAAAGGGATCAATTTAATTTTCATGGTTATTAAGAAAGTATTATAGATCCATATGACTTAAAAAATCTCAGCTTGGAAGCAGTACCAACATGGAGATTGAAACAGACGCTGTGGTGACACTCCAGGGCATGTTGCAAGGTAATGCATTACAACTCCGGCTAAACTATCAGCACAAGTTGCCAACGGAGACACAGGAAGAGGAACACAAAATTCTTGCAAAGAATAGCATATCTTCCTCAAAAACAGTCCAGTTTCTCTGTTGAGCAGGAGACATTATCTCGGAGGCAGCGTTTGTGCAAAAAAAACCTGGAGGGCTCTGAGAATAGATAAGATGCAGTTCTGCTTTACCAGAAGCAGCCAGACTGAACAGAAGTGTTACTGGTGGGTAAGCTGAAATGGAATTCTGGAAAGCTACACCATCAGGACTTCTGCAATCCAAGGGAGATCATTTTTTTAGAAGTTGCACTGTTGCGGATAATCACAAGAAGTTCTATGGTAAAAGTTGTTGCTGGATTGGTCTCCTTAGCTACTCTGTAAAAATAAATATTTTAAGGAACGACATTGTATCTAATTTCTATTCAGAGTGAGGTGGATGCTTAAGATATCTTTATCATGTTGATGTTGACTATTCAAAGCAAAATTTACCTTGTCATTTGAAGCATCATTTGCATCTTGATTCAAGATTAATTTACATAAGATAGTTAACCTGAATAAGAATCAAAAGTGAAACCTAGTTGGCAATTGCTTCTTTGGTTGGGGGTCATTTGAGTAAATTTAATTGTTTTGGTTTATGGAGATCACACCACAGACATTGTCAAAAAAAAACTGTCGTTCATGTGCTTCTTTCTTCCCAGGTGCATTAAACCCAATATTGCTATAAATTACCTGGTGGAAGAATCCATTCTTTTTCTCCTCCAATTCCAAGTTAAAAATAAGTACCGTTGTTACAAATAGGCTAACAATGTTTACATCTGGAGAACAGTTACAGTCAAAACAAAATGTTTTCTTGTTAGTTATTTGAAGTCCCAGCTAAATTCCAGAACTTAAAGATCGCATTTATTAAAAAAGCAGCTAAACTGATGCACCTAGAGAGTTATGAAGAATCTATAAAATTGAAGCAATTCATTACTTCACACATTATCTTGCCTTTTTTTTTTAAGTATTTCGGACTGGCCTGGTTCAAACTACATAGAGTCCCAAAGCAATTTCCACAGGTTTCATTTCATAGCTGCATTCAGTGGTTTACTTGATTAACTACTGAAACAAACATCAGTGCATTAATTCCTTTATGAAAAGTTGACAGAATCCCACTGTACGTTAATAGAACATAAGGTTCTACATAGAGGGTTTGTACAAAGCATTTTATTAGCATTTTCAGTTACAAGAAAACAATCACAATGTACATGGGTTTTCTTAATGTGGTGTACGCTACCTAAAGCGTGTTAATTTGAAATAAAGACTAGAAGTTCTACACGGCTCAAGTTCCTCTACTTAGAGGCTGAAAGAAAATTCACCACAATTAGCAAATTTCAGATCAATTGACAGGGGACAAACATTTGGATTCAGACACATTTCCTGCTGTCAAGCTCAGTACTTAATAGAAGGGTGTGTGCATAAATGGGCCAAGCACTTTAGGGTGAATGAAAATGCACGTATGCAGTTGAATGCATTATTCCCACACAAAAAAAACTTGACACCACCTAAACAAAACAAAAAAAAAGGCACTTCTGTAATATTTATCTATAACTAGCCCAAAATCATAGTTTTTTTCTAAAGTATGTTGGAACCAAGTATTTCATTGTTTGCTTTATGAAGTCAACCATAAAAGATAGCCCTTGAAATGATTTCTGTAAATTTGTGAAGCACCTGAATAATCTTCAGATCGTAAACAAGTTGATTTAAGATAAACCATAATATAAACTACAATCAAATCTTATACAATGTCTTGCTTGCTATTGTAAACACTAAACTGTTTCCACATGTCAGAATTTGCTTGTTTTCATCATGTAATTCAGAAGTTGGGGTCATAGTACACTGAAAATTGTTTAAACTTGGATTAAATGTGAATCAAAGCAATCAAAGAACTACCAGATATTTTCCCCAATCTTGCATTTATCTAATGTATATTATGTACACAGAGATCTAATGACACTGAACATTCATAGTCACTAAAACAGAGGAACAAAAAAAATACAAGGAAAAATAAAACTTAGCACAACAATGTTTTTAAACTTTGCATTGCCACATCTTGCTTTAAAGAAATCAGTGTCAAGTTAAAAGCATGGACTAGGGTCTGAAATTTATGCAAAAAGATGGGACATAACTTGTTAAATTCTCATCAATGACATCTATGAATTACAAATGGAAGATAATGGTGCAATCTGAATTAAATTTGAGCCAAGTGCTTTAAAAATTCAGGTATACAAAGCAATGCAAGCACACAGAACTAACGTGGTTGAAATGTTTCAAGTCACTGAAACAAAGTGGAATTACGCGTATGTTTATACTAAAATGAGGAAGAAATTAGGACTCTGCAGTACTATATTTTAAATGTACTTTCTAATCACGTATAAATGTCGTGGCTCTCTATCTGCCCTCACAGGTAAAGTCACCATGATCCTAGAGGGCCACAGGGCTGCTCACCAACTACATGATTGGTAGTGGTTTCACCTGACATCTGGAGGTGGTAGGTACAGCTCATGGCTAAAAATATCAGGGATTATTTTGAGGGGGCAGGATTAGGGTTTTGAACTTGATAAACGGCCATGATCTCATGAATAGCAGAGCAAACTCGAGGGGTCAAACGGCCTTTCCCATCTTCAGCGAGCATGGGAAATGAACCTATGCTGTTGGTGTCAAACTGCATCACAAACCAGCCGTCCAGTCTACTTACCTGAACCAACTTGCACAACATGTTGCTCAACCAGTCACTAAGTTTGCAATCAGATGAATTTTTATTAAAGCTGAAGTTTTAGCAATAATAAACCATTTGATTGGACCTGGAGTTCTTAGCTTAAATAGCATGGAATGGCAGCTGCAGATTCAAGATACTGCTCATTGAACTTATAAAAGATTTTCAGTGTACAACATGGTGGAGAACATAATGAATGAGGAATAATGATTGGGGCAACGTATAACAGTACCAAACTCTATGACTACCAATAGGCAAGGACCAGCTGAAATTAAAACAGAAATCAGCAGTTAGGTGATTATTGAAAAGGTTGTTTGAAAACAATCAAAGCCCTAATTTGCTTGACTTTGAAAGACATATTTGTCTTCATGATAGCAATTATCATTATACAAATATGAAATTGATTGTAAAGCCCTTTGAGATGTCCTGTGAACATAAGGCACACTACATAAATGCAAGTTGCTTTGCTTTAGAATAAACACAATATGCAGAAAGTGGTACGTTCTGAAATGCAGGAATTCCCATCCATGCTGTTTTGTCCTGGATAATTGTTTTATACACCAATATTATTGGACAGCATTTACTAAAATTTCACTTGTAGATTTGAGATCCATGTAGAAACTAGTATGTACCATTGGAGTGGTTGTGCAGTTCTCTAGATGCAGTTGCCAAGATTAATTGTACAGTTAGGTTGGTCAAACACATATCACGTTGATTGTTGGGGAAGGAAGTTGTCATCTTTACCTAGCCTGGCCTACATGTGACTCCAGACACACAGCAATGTGGTTGACTCTTAACTGCCCTCTGGGCAATTTAGGATGGGAATAAATGCTGGCCTTACCATTATGGCCCTTTTCCCATGAATGAATTTTTATTTAACTGGTAAGATCAGATTAAAGAAAAAGATTGAAACCTATAACAGAGCTATTTTAATACTGGTGGTTAAAGTACCATTACTCAAAAGTTCAGATAAATTTTGTTCCACATACTCCAGCACAAAGCTTTATCAGCAAACTCTTATGGTTTAAAAGAAAATTATGCACCTACCACAATGGGTACTTGTGCCACCTCAATTCTTAAACATGGAGATCAAAGGCATAATTTAAACCAGCTCATTAAATTATCTTAAGTCTCTCCATTGGGCTTGGATCAGTAAACCCAAAACTATGGATTGGGAAGCTCACAGTAAAAAAATCTCACTGTTCTCTCTGGTAGTCTGGCCTCAACTTCACAAACATTTCACAAAGACTAGCCCAATTAACAATATGCAGATTGTTCAACATTCCTGTCTTCAGTTATCAAAACGGGCTGCAGCCAGTTTAAAAGTTGCAATTCCTAGACAGAAAATAACTCCCGTTAACCAATTGTGCCTGTATGTTTAGCAGTTAATTGTGGACAGCCCTTCCATCAGCCAAACTCAAAGGCTTTGAATCTTTTCTCCATATTTTGTGAAAAACAACAGTGGGAACCACATTTAACATCAAAAGCAGAAAAAAGGTTGACAACCTTGTATCTAAACTGAACTCAAAATCCTCCCTAATGTCAAAACTGATACAGCTCATACATCAGAATCACCTCTATAACAAAAATTACATATGGTGAAATTCAGTTGTTTTAGGTGAGAAGTTTTTGATCAAATCGAGAGAGACACTGGGGGGTACGAAGAGAAGAGAAAGATGACCATTGTGACCAGCTCATATTTGTTCCTTGAGATTTAAATCATTTAGATATTTTTCAGTAACTTTCAGACCAATTGACAAGTCACACTGACCTCCAGTGGTTACATCATAACCAGGCGAGTATGCTGACCAGCCCCTTTGCTAATGTGGCTTGCAGGTAAAATTGGATAATAGATAATGTCACCCTGTACCATAGTCTTCATGGAGGATAACTGAGACTACACAGGTGGTGAAATGTTACAAGGGATAACATCAATACCAAAGGGCTGGACACAGATAGATGTTACAAATCTAAATTGAAACAGGCAGTTTACCTCTGCTTCCTCACAAGAAAAGGGGATAGCTATTCCCTAAATTGCATAATTGTGAGGAAGCCACCAACTTTTGATTATCAAATTTCCTCTGCTGGAAACTTGTAAAACATATCTGGTCCAGTGCTACAGAACCTTGGAATTTGGGTCGTTTGGAGATAGTAGACCAGCTAAACACGGGTACAGTGGATTGATCGTGTGTTTGGGGAAGGGCCACAAGGACGCACTTGGTCTGAACTTCCCCATGATGGTTGGAGCAATGCATCTTTCAAAATCCTGGCATTAGATTTTGTACTCCTGCAACCACTTTGGGTAAACTTTTAACCACACTCAGATTTGTAGTTTCCACAGAAAGGAATGGTTTGATTTCACATTATTATCCAGAAGACCATGGCTGAAACCTCATAATAAAAAGGTCAACTTTGTTTTGGTCACAGTAGGCCTTGACCACAGCTGAGATAGGTCTCAGTACCCAAGTTTTGTATAGTATATACACTAACCAAACTACTGTACACTAGAAATTCACCAGTTGATCTTATCAGGATGTGCTGTACCTATCACTAAATTAAATCAGCATCCCTCTGTACACCAGCCTTATGGTTCTGGGGAACCACAAGCTACCTCTCTGCATTAGTATCCGCAAAAGTTGGGGATTTATTGGACTTGGTAAGCATTCCAATCCTGATCGGACAATGTTTTAAAACTCAGTATTTATATGGTGAATATCAACAGTGAATTGATAGCATTCTTGGCAATACTGGGACATTGCAACTGAACTTGATCTTGCTCTTATCTAACATCCACAGGCAGAGTTTCAAGTCAGGACTCAGCTGACAGCAATCAATTGGCCCTGCCACCCAAACTCATCTGCAGAATCACAGCTGGCTGCCTTGGCTTTGAGAAGTTACCTCAACAGAGGCCAAAATTGGCTTTGTGCTCCAAGTACCTCAGCAAAGTGTTAACTACCCAGCATAAACATATCTAGGTTTGTTGTAAACAATGGCACAAAACACAGATGGCAGCTACCTGTTCTCTTCACAGCCCTCTCCCCAGCATGGCGCTTCTCTTTTTGTTTCAAAGAAGGACACTTACATTTTTGATGCTGCTGCAAAGTGAAACCAAACAATTTATTTTTGTAGGATGAATGGAAAATTATGCTTGCGGTTACTCCCTTTTGTACAGTGTACCAGTTTCCGTATTATTGAAGCTTTCATTACAGCCAAGAACTCGCCCTCTCCGCAGCCTGCCCCTTAACTACCAAGCAATACCAAATTATTTGGCTACAATTGCATTATACCTTGGTAACTGGAAAGGATTCCACCTCAGTTAGCAGATTACACCACAATGCATCTGTTCAAAACAGTTACTTTTTTTTTCCCAGTCACATCTTCAAATCCTAATAAAAACTGATTTGGCAGCAAATAAAAACTATTTGTTCTTTCAACATGGTACTTGAATTCGCAGGATTCACCAATATTTCAGCTGATGATTTCTAGTCGTCAAAAGCAGATATTTTACAGCAGGCAACATTTGCTCAAAAAGCAGCACAACACGCCAGTTCGCTTGTCTAAATGATTTACCATCTACAAAGCCCACAGACATTAAAACCCAAGTTTACAGTTTACATCAAAAAATGTTGATTGCTGGATTGAAATATGAAATGTTATTGATATTGCCTGTTGCCACAAGCCAGATCCACAATAAATTTGTTAAGTAAACTTGGAAAATGATCCTTGCCAAAATGGTACTGATTTGCCAAAACTGGTTTTGCTGGGAAATAAAAGCAGTCACAGCACATGGCAGAAATTCAATACTGAATCTGTATTAAGCTTATATGGTGTTTATTTGGATACAAATCAGACCACCTGTAGACATTAGATTTAGTGATGGTGCTTGACAAATCTCAATATTTCCCCTAGAACTCCGTTGCCACTTTGCTCCAAAATGTAGTGCTAATTCTGTAAATGCTTGGCAAAACCCAACAAGACACAAAAGCATTAACACTGAAGCATAAACACAGCCTAGAAAACAAGACACATCATGCTTGCAATTGCTGCAAAATTTGTAATGAAAATCATCAAAAGGTCTTCTTGTGTAAGTGTGTGCGTGTGTTTTGTTTTACGAATCTGTGGAATGAAGCTTTGGAACCATCAGGACATTCAATTGTGTACTGTTATCACCAAATGGATGTGGCAGATATCTGAAGCAACAAGATGAAGGTTGTGCATGAGGTTCCAGTCAACACTGACAAAAATGCAGTAAATTAGTGTTGTGGACAAACAACACTGGCTGCCCTCCAGACAAACATTTACAACACAGTTAGCGGTGAAGCCTATATAATCTCAGTGCAAATAAGTCAAATCCAAAAGATGCCAGTTAAGCCTTTGGCTTTAGTAAACTGCTTTTATGTCATCAGTCCACTCTGGGTGCTTCACAGCACATGCACGTTATGGCGGAGGAGGAGCAGGAGGATATGCTGAAGGCTGGGGATGGGCTGGTTGGGATGCTGCACACTGAAGCGCTGGCTGGACTGGCGGAGGTGGTGGCGGTGGCAGCTGAACCACTGTCTGTGTGTTTGGGGAGGGCGGAGGTGTCGGGCGTTTGAATTTGTCAGGGCTGTTGCTTCTTCTTGGGGAAGGCCTCTGCAAAACAAACAGATGCAAATAAGCTTCAGGACATGGCGTTAGAACCATACAGATCAAAACTTTTCCAAAGTCACTTCAAACAGGACCTACTCTGCTGCCCAGAATTACTTACAAAAGAACAGCTCACTGAAACTGAAGGAGGTTCAGCTACAGGGATGCATTACAAATGATAAAACATGAACAATAACATCTGAAAATGTTAACAGTTTCACCGTTTGTGCTCAATCTGAGAAAGCAAAGTGCTAATGAAGCAGACAGAGGGTTAAGAAAGGAAATTACTGATGGGAAGGGGAAGGCCATTAAAAAATTTAAAAGGGGAATATTTTGAAATCAAAGCTTTGCTGGACAGAAACTAGATTAGTAAGTGAGGAACATTGGAAGTTAGCACAGGGCTGGCAGAGCTTTAAATTATCTTGAAAACATGTACATATGGTGGGGGAAAGAGAATGAGTAGTCAACCAAAAGTATGTTAGCATGATCAAATCTGGAGGCTACAAACCCAGACTGAAGCTTCCAACAGCAGACACACTTAGGATTGAGTGTGTGGGGCAACGTGGCAGAGATAGAAATAGAGAAAAGCCAAATAAGTGACCACTGTAATAATGTAGATGGGTGGGAGTCACCTCATCAGAGGGTCAAATATCCAAACCAAGGTTGCAAACAGCATGGCTCAATCTCTGACGATGGCCAAGGAAAAGGACAGATCAATGGTACAGGAAGAGATTCTTTGACATGGGTTTAAGATAAAATTCCAGTTTTTATAATACTTACAAGCAGACAGACCATTTTTTGGGGGTGGAAAAGAGTGAAGAAACATGCATAACGAGTAGGTCTATTCTTATCTTCACCCAAAACAACACACACATTGCAAAGACATTTATCACAATGTTAAATCATTCTCTTCACTTGAGTAACTCTCTACCAGAGAATATTGCTCATTCTTAATCCATCAAAACCCATGATCACATTAAAAATCACGATGAGGTCTCTTGGCCTTTGTGTTTCAGTGGAAATAATCTCAGCTGTCATGTCATGCAACAGTTGCAGGATTGTGAAGAGGCCTCTGTGGAACACAATCCAAAGAAACTCTCAATTTACTCCGTTGAGTATTTTGGTCAGGTTGACGAAGGCAACGGAGAGATCCTAGTTTCAAGGATGGCATTTTCCTCGGATTTGTATGGCAACAAAAATAATGTCATAGATGCTTCTTGGAAAAGGTCCACAACATTTGCTGCATCTCTGGGCAGATTTCCTCAGCCACAGAATTTTCTTTTTTTTTTGGGCAAGAGTGCACTATTCTGATCACTCCCACAGGATGAGTGCATGGTGTCTTCAGCTGAGCAAACCCTGACGAGCTTCGAAAATCTCAGCAGAAATACCATCAGAACCATGGACTTTGTTGTTTCTCCTCTGTCCAATTGTTTGAAGCAACACTCTCATTGATGGCGGTTCACCCATTGATTCTACTGCAGGATACTGGAGACAGCTTGGAGCACATCAATTGTGAGATTACTGGTTGAGTAGATGAGTCCTTACGCTCTTGTTCTGAAGCCAGCTCCACAAACATTCAAGCAAACTCTCACAAAACCAAATTATTATTAACAGGACACAGGACCCAGATGGAAGTGAAGTGTCTGTCTTGCCAGGTCCAGATTTCTCAACACTCAAGTGGCCATTAATCCAGGAAAGGGCAAATGAAAACAGCAGAGACATACAAACTCTCTCAAAGTGCAGCCACACTGAAGCGATTGGGAGAAGCTTGCTATCAATTGCTTAAAATGGTGACAACTTGTACAACAAGGTACAGAGTCCAAATTTCTCCACAATAAGACAGGTTTGGCAAGGGGGAAGCAAGTCCGCACTCTGGGTCTGAAGAAGGGTCAGTGCACCCAAACTGTTAACTCCAATTTCTCTCCACAGATGCTGACAGACCAGCTGAGCTTTTTCAGCAATTTTGGTTTTGCACTTTGGGTCCCTCATGAGACATCCTGTCCTGACTACCCAAAGATCTAAGGATCAAAAATCAGCCTGCTTAGTCACATGAAGAAAGGTCACATCAAAACCCTATGAATCAGAATAGACGACACCGTCCATCTGAAGGAGAATCAGGCTTCCATCACTACTACGATCATGATGAATCTACAATTTCAATCTACCTTCAATCTACCTGATTTAAATTTGGAAGGATTATGGAAATGGATGCATTTCTGGAATTGTGGTAATAAAGTGGTTTAAGAGATTATTAAAAGTTCACTGGAAAATGGATTTCTTTATTAAGGAAAGCTTCTTCTCAGCACACTACTGGTAACTGCTTGCTTTGCAATGGACTCATGTATCACAGTCTTAAACAGTGATTAGCTTTAAAAGGTGCTTCTTCAAGTAACTTTCAATCCATGCCCTTATTCCTGGATTTTTCTATGCAATATTATGAAACATTATCAACCGCCTTTTGAATATCCATTTCAGCCTCGTGACGTACCTGGCATACCTCTTCAAAAACATTTTATTTTTTTAAACAATACATGCATTTCAACATAGCTGTCCTCGCTTACTTTAAATGCAAGCATGTCAAAGTATCCTCAGAATTTAGATGTGAAAATGTTTGCGCACCAAACAACTATTTATCCTCTCGCTTTTTCATAGGTATGTCATCAACTCTGTACAAGTTCCATGCCACAATTTGCGTGCTTGAGGACTGAAACAAACATTGTGGTCAAAGTTGCTGCCATCTCCTCTCCAAAAGAATAACTGTAAAACTGACTTCGGTTTCAAAAGAATGAATTCTTCTCTTGGTCAACTCAAATTTCCATACCCATCTACATTTTCACCTCAATTATCATTTAGAGAAACTGATGCAAAATATTTAACATGTTAGCTTCATCTTCCACAATTGGATTCCATTCCAGTGGCCATTTTCTCTGTATGTTATTGGAAGTACTTCCTTTTGTATTTGCTAGCCTTTTATCTTATATCCTCTAAGCTCAAAAAATCTTAACACCATATTGCACTCCTTATAGTTATGATAGGTTTTCAGTCTATTAGATCGAATATCATACCCTGTATCCATTTAACTCTATCCTTTGCATAACATCTATTCACCTTGTGGACTGTTATATTTTGTACTCAATCCATTTAACATGAACAGAAATTTATAAAATTTCTTATGGCCATTGAAGTCGGTCCTGTTATACTATTATTTTATTATGCATTACTACTGCCATAATGAACAAACTGTTTGGGGTGTGGGGGGTTCCATTTCCCTAATTGTTCACCTCTGAGACATCATTTATTTAACTTTCATTGCATTTCTCAAAACTCCATCCATCCTTTTTGGATAACAAGTACACTAAGCAGCAATTCTGGAAGCATTATACAAACTTTTCCTGTGTACAACTATGGTTTCTGTACTTGAGGGATACAACTGCATGAGAAGCAGGACAGAGTTTCACAAGAGTTGATTCCTGGGGTTATGCTGAATTGTCGAACAGGTTAACCCAGCACCCATTGGATTTTAGACAAATGAGATGTGGTCTCATTGAAATATAAAAGACTGAGGCAACTTGACATCATTGATGAAAGGATGTTTACCCGTATGGGAGACACAATAACCAAGGAGACAGTTTAAATATCAAGGGGTTTCCCACATAAGACTGATGAGAAATTTTATTATTTGAAATTGAATTAGGGTCATGGAGATGTACAGCACAGAAACAGACCCTTCGGTCCAACTCGTCTTTGCCAAGACAGGATATCTAATCCAATCTAGTCTCATTTGCCAACACTTGGCCCACATCCCTCCAAACCCTTCCTATTCATATACCCATCCAGATGCCTTTTAAATGTTGTAATTGTACCAGCCTCCACCACTTCCTCTGGCAACTCATTCCATACATGTACCACCCTCTGTGTGAAGTAATTGCCCCTTAGGTCCCTTTTACATCTTTCCCTTCTCATCCTAACCCTATGCCCTCTAGTTCTAGTCTCGCCCACCCCAGGGAAAAGTCCTTGTCTATTTATCCTATCCACGTGAGTCATAATTTTATAAACCTTGAGAAGGTCACCCCTCAGTCTCCCACGCTTCAGGGAAAACAGTCCCAGCTTATTCAGCCTCACCTATAGCTCAAACCTTCCAACCCTGAGAACATCCTTGTAAATCTTTTCTGAACCGTTTCAGGCCTGTGTGGAATGCCCCTCTCAAAAGAGCAATGAAAGGCAATGTCATTGAATATTTTTAAAGGCGGAGTTAAATAGTTTCTTAACTGACAAGTAGTAAAAGTGTACTTTTTTTGAGGAAAGGGAACAGGTGATATATAATTGGTCATATTGATAATTGGACATACAGAAAATGCACCTCTCAGTCATCATCCATTTGGTGGTTCATAATGCTCACTGAAAACCCTAACAATTCTCTTCCAATTTCTTATTGCTATCCATGTGGATTCTGTCAGAGTACAATTCCCAGTATACCTTTATATCCCACATATGTAATGGAACCATTTATCAATACTGTTACATCAACTCTATTGAAAATCAAATAATGATGAATTGTTACGAAGTTGCATTAAATTTAAGTACTGCTTGGAGGATTTAAAGTTTGAAGGACTGTGGAAAGAGGATACATTTCAGGATTTGTGGTAATAAAGTGGTTTAAGAGATTATTAAAAGCTCACTGGAAAATGGATTTCTTTATTAAACAAGGCTTCGTCCAAATCATGACCAGCACACTAGTGGTAACTGCTTGCTTTGCAGTAGACTCATGTAACACTGTTTTAAACAGTGACTAGCTTGAAGAGGTGCTTCTTTTGTTTGGAGGGAAACAATCTAAGAAATGCTGAGCTCGAGATCAGATTGTTCAGAACAAGCTGCTCAGCTAATCATGCTTCATTCTAAAAATAAAACCCTTTAAATTGCTTCAGGGTTAAAGCTTTAAAAAAAAGTGTGATTGAGAAAACATCTCAAGACTGTATTTCCTGAACGAGTTGCATCTGTAAGTATTCAGACTCTGAGCACATGGATAGTTGTCTGCAGTTGTCAATGCCAAGCAAACATTACCTTATTTAAATAGATCCAATTGCCCAACTCCTCCAAAATCAAAACCATACCTCAACTCTGATTTCAATATCTTATCTGAATGACTGAGGTTTCAAGCATTGCAAAAAAAATTATTTTTTCTAACTCTTAGTTAGGAGTAAATGTAGGCTATTAAAACATGCCCTGCCACGGGACCAGCATCCTACATCCAGTTTATCCAGCTCGGTCAGAATTTTGTTTTAATGAGATCTCTTGTGCATCTCAGACATCCCAGAAACCTGCCTGGGGGTGTTTATTTACTTTATTATGCTCCATGAATTTCTCTAATACTTTGTTATATTCCTCCATGTAAACCTTCTAGACCCTTGTTCATTCCTATCCTCCCCACTTCCTTGATTAAACAATAATATTAAACACTCGCATCCAACTAATCATCGTTTAGCTTTCAAGCAAATCTGTTTTCCAAGCAGAGTTTATAATTCCTTCTTGCTATTTCATTCTGCATTGTCAGAAGTACTGTCTTTCAAGCAGAGTTGAATTTAAAATAATATAAATAATCTTGCCCTTAAGCAAGCATTTCACTTAATACTGTTAGCTAAGGTGATTTTGGTTTACTGAAGGTCAATCTTCCTGGTTCAAGTATATCACTGGAGGATTTCCTTAGGCTGGTGTCCTTGGACAAAGCATCTTCAGTTCCTTTGTCAATTATCCTCTCCACCACAAAATCAGAAATTGCAACGTTTGCTCTTGATTCCACAATGATCAGCAGCTTCACAACTCCTCAGATACAGAAGTAATGTCCATAAACAGTATGACGAGAACATCATTCTAACTTGGGCTCATTTGCAGCAACTGCACCATGCAAATGGCAGAAGCTCTCTTGTACTAAAGAGAATCTAACTCTCACCCCATGATATTCAATGGCATTAGCATTGTCAAAACACCCTGTATGTTATCAGTGACCAGAAACGGAACTGGACCAGCCATATAAATACAGATCAAACTGGAAATTCTGAGAGGAGTAACTTGCCACTAATGTCCCCAGAGCCTGCCCACTACCTGCAAGGCACAAGTCGGAGTGTGATGAAATACCCCACATTTGCCTGGATGAGTGCACTTCCAAAAAACACTCCAGAAGCTTGACTCCATCTCCTGTTGCTGCCTGGTTTGCTGTGTTCTTCCAGCTTCCTGCTTGTCTACCATCAAGGTCAGAGCAGTATGCTTGATCAACACCATCTCAAACATTCAGTCTTCACCACTGATACAATGGCAGCAGTTTGCACCACCTAAAACATGCTCAACAGCAAATCATCAAGCCTCCTTCGACAGCATCTTCCAAACCTACAATCTCGATCACCTTTAAAGTAAAGGCTGAAATAGCAACTTCTCCTCCAAGTTACTCACCAGATTGACTAGAATCAGTGAAACTACTCTGCTGTTGGGTCAAACTTCTGGAACTCCTTTTGTAACAGCACTGTGCTGCACCTACTCCAACTTGGATTGCAGCATTTCAATACTGCAGATCACCACTAGCTTCAAGGGTAATTAGGGATGAGCAATAAAAGTGCCAGTGATTCCCACATTTCATGCAAGGAAAAAAAACCCTCCATTTTTGCATGAACTGTTCCAGTTAATTAGTTTGACATCCCTCCACCATGCACAAAACTAATGATATCCGAACAGACGGAATTCACCAACGTCTTTACTCACCGCAATACCATGTGAAGTTCCCATATGCTGTACGTGAAGACCAGGTGATGTGTAATAGGACATTCCAGCACGAGTCAAAGTAGTAGGAGGAGTGAAACCAACACTGTGGCTTGCATAAGATAGTCCTAGAAAGTATTCACACACAGCTCTGGTTATTTTCCATTAACTGCTTGGGTCAAAGTACAATGCAAGTTTTATTATTTACTGAAGTATTACTTTCTTCACAAACGGCATAAAGTCATTTTTACACGCTTTTTGAGCAGAATTAGTTCATTTCTGGCTCCCTCTGGTGTCAGCATGCTTTAAGACAAGTTAAAAACACACAGCTTAACCCAGTAAAACTCAGTTGAAGAATGCTGTACAAGGTATGACAGAGCGCGATTCAAATTTTCATCCCCCACCCCAAACACAAACAGCAATCTATGATTGCAACTCTCGTGAACATTATTTAGTAGTCAGACGTTCTTTTGTTTAAAGAGGAAAATTTTCCCTCAACACCATTTGGAATCCTCTTATGAAACAGGTTGCAAGTATTAGGAGTAACGAAGTATCACTTATTTCAAATAGATAATTTCAGTGTGTCACCTCCTGCCCTTTCCCTTTCATCCTCTCCACATGTGGGGGGCCCCACTGTTACTAGCAGTCCACTGGTACTTTGGTTCACATTTGGAAGGGTATCAGCAGGTTATTGCAATCATTATGAAACTCTAGACATTAATCAAAATCAGGAACTGTAAATTCTTCCTGATTCCAGTACTGAACTCTAAATGTCAACTCTGCTTCCTTCCCAGCGACACTGCCAGACCTGCTGTTTCATCAATTAGTTTTTGTTATTGTAAGTTGCTAGTTTATTTCCCACTAACAAGCATGAAAATTAACTCTGAAGATCCCAAATTGCCAGGAATTAACTATGGCATCATTTTTTTCTGTATAGCTTAGTGTTACATGAGGCAACTCCACTGGACACTCAGTCACCTGGAAGCTTTTCTTAGAATCTTCAAATGGATATTACTCTCCACTTATCTAGAAGAATACAGCACTGGAAGATAGTAAAAATTTGTAATTCAGGCAAGTATGTCAAGACTATACATACCAGGAGATATAGGCCTGCTGGAACTCGGAGATGGCGTGTAAGGGATTGGACTGGATACAGTGCGAGGTCTAAGTCCCTGTGCAGACATCTCATTAAAATATCTGGAAAAACAGGAGAGCTGACTAAGCCACCACATATTACATTATATGTTACACAAAACCACAAGCAAAGATTCGACCAATAGAAATGATCAAAATATTTCATTTACTCTAACTCTTTTGAGCAAAATACCCCAGTAAAATTTGTATCCCAATTTTAAAACTGAAAATAATCAATGAGTTATTGCACATCATTAACCACCTCTAAACAGCAAGCTGCATAATTGGAACCTGGTGTGAAGGATCAACGGTGTGCGCCACATGCATGAAGCACGAGGGAGTTCTTGAACAATCGTTCAGAGAGACATGACCCATCTGCTTATATGCAAAAAGCATATGAATACAAAAGCATATGAGGAACCCCACTTCAGGTTTCCTTTGGGAGGTAGACTCAACGTTATGCTGCAATGTGTAAAACCAGAATAGGCTCATGACTTATTGAACTTTTGTTACTGCACTTCACCAGTTAATAAAAATCAATAATATCTTGCATAAATATTACACAGCAATGATGCCAACTCAGTAATTCCTTTGGCTATCTTTCCCTAAACACCTGTAACTGAACCAGCAAGAGAATCAGTGAATCTTGTGGTTATTCGATCATCTCAGTCTACCTGACTATAAATAGAAGGCTGAGCTCAGCTATTCATTTATGCAGCTCTTGCATGGTGATAAATGAACTAAACTTTGGAGGAATACTACCTTTATGATGCAGGGAGGTGGAAATTTAATTCAGTCTGCATTTGCATGCGAGGTTTGCTAATTTTGAACCTTTGTTTCCGACCACAGTGACAGCACTTCAAAAGTACTTCATTGACTGAAGCTTGTTAGTGTCTTGTTCTATTGCTCCAGTATAACAAACACATTTACATCTAAAATTTAGATCTGTCAACATTGTTAAAATCATTTTAATGTGTTTCCCTTTCAATGAAAGATTCCGATAGCTGTAGGATTGCTTAGGTTGCAAAAGTACTTAGCAGTGTAGATTCAGCCAGGCAGATGAGAAGTTCCCTGATTCAACTGCAATACATGTTGAGGTGTAATGGCAGAAGAGAGAGTCATTGACGTCCAGACACAAGGAAGCCTCAAAGTGCTTTGTTGGGAAAAGAGAACACCGAAGGTGATTAAGAAACCAAAAAGTTGCCAGTTTTTAAAACAAAAATGCTTGAAGAGGTAATTGAAATCCACGGGAGAACTGCCAAATCAGAATGTTCGAGGAGAAGAGTTGCAGAGGACAGGATAACATCAGCCAGTGATATTAGAACACAGGATGTGGGGAAACTGGAATAAGGTAGCACAAGAGAAGGTGGCTTGCAACAAGACAAAAGCTGAAATCCATAAAGATAGGCTAGGAATGAGGCCAGCCACGGAAAGATTTTAAGTCAAGATAGAATCTTAAAATCAACTTGTGAGGACACAGGGAAGTCGGTCTGAACAAGGTGGATAGTGGAAGGGATCAAGTGATGGATATCTATGCACTGAGCTGATGCCTTCAAAATGAGCAAAGACTCAAAATGCCCACAGGACCGTAAAAAGCAATAAGCTGACTCCAGGAGACTAAAGCCAAAACCAGCTTCTAAATCCAAACAAGTTTGATCAACTATGGGCGGTATGGTGGCTCAGTGGTTAGCACTGCTGCCTCACAGCACCAGGATCCCATGTTCGATTCCAGCCTCGGGTGACTGTCTGTGTGGAGTTTGTACATTCTCCCAGTGTCTGTGTGGGTTTCCTCCGGGTGCTCCAGTTTCCTCCCACAGTCCAAAGACATGCAAATTAGGTGAATTGGCCATGTTAAATTGCCCATAGTGTTAGGGGCATGAGTAAGAGGGAAATAGGTCTGGGTGGGTTGCTCTTCGGAGGGTCAGTTTGGACTTGTTGGGCCAAAGGGCCGGCTTCCACACTGTAGGGAATCTAATATCCACATTAGTAGCGTGCAGGTAGGAACTGGAGAACAAATGCTTGTCAATTAAAGGAAAAATATTTACACTCAGCTACGTAACAATGCTAAAAGGAAAGCGCTGTAACTTCTCTAGAATTAATCAAGGTTGAAAGCTGGGATTTAGAGGCTGCTTCAAATTATCTAACTTTAATGCAGAATGGTAATTAAATGGGTCCAAAAAGCAGAAGCAAATGTGTAGAAATGGGAGGTGAAGCTCCTGCACATGTAATATTTTCAACGTGATTGACAAGTTGTGATGGGCCAGTATCATGGAAATGGATTGTGGAGAAGAGGATGCAACAATCAGCTAAATGGCTGAGAGGATACCAGGAAGTGAACTAGGACAAGCATACAGCACGTCAGTCATCAAAATGACGATTACAATTCAGTGCTGTGGACTGGGAAGAGACCACATCAAACACTGGATGGATATTGGAACTAGGTCAATTTTCATCACATTTACTATCAACTTACAGAAAGGAAAGGAAAGGATTCTGGGTAGTCCAAGATGGAGGAGAGGAAGAATTTCTGGCTGTAACAGGTGGCTCTTTTTAGGTGTTGGAGGTGATTTCCTCGAATTGTACGAACCACAGTGACTGTTTTATAATGCTGTTGCATTGTTTTGGAACTTTGAAGAAGAAAAAAGTCAAAGGGAGAGGAACAGCACATGGTCAGCGCGGGGCAGGAGAGGGCAGGGCGGGAGGGGGGGCGAGCGCGAGCGCGGAGGGGCGCGAGAGCACGGGGGGGGGGGGCACGAGCGCGTGGAGGGGCGAAAGAGCGGAGGGGGGGGGCGCGAAAGAGCGGGGGGGGGGGGCGAAAGCGCGAGACGGGGCGAAACAGGGAGAGACAAACACTCCAACTGGCACAGCAGAGAACCTGCGCAATTACTGCCTTTGCTGTGCATCGGAGCTTGTCTGGGAAGATTAACAAACAGTGAAGTTCACAGCTAATCGTGGAAGAATATTATCTGTTTGGAAGAGGTCACAGCACAGAACATGTCTCTTGATTAAACTTAAAAAAATGCCATAAGTATTAAGTTAGCCTGGAGCAGTGTTTTGTAGAAGAACAAGATAGCATTATTTTCTGGGTCTGTAGATTGTAAGAAGCAAAAATGGACTTTAGCAGAGTGATATGCTCCTCTTGTTGGATGTGGGAGTTTAGGGAGAGTTTACGTGTTAGGATTATATCTGCAATAAATGCCGTAGGTTGTGAATCCTATCAGATTGAATGGATCGGTTGAAGAGACAGTTAGAGGCAGTGAGGAATTTACAACAACAAGGGATGTGATGGATGGTCGTTAAAGGAAGGGAGAAAAGTTGCAGATACACAGTCACAGATGGTTTAACTCCAGGAAAGATAACAGAAGTAGGTAGGTCGTGCAGGAGTCTTCTGTGGCTATCTTCATCTCAAACAAGTATGCTGTTTTGGAAATTGTAGGGGATGCTGGATTCTCGGGGATGTAGCACAAACAACCAAGGTTCTGGTATCAAGACTGGCTCTAATGCAATGAGGGGTACCGTCAGGTTCCAAGAGATCCACTGTGTTTGGGGACTCTCTCGTCAGAGGCACAGACAGATACTTCTGTGGCCAGCAGCGAAAAATCAGAATGGTGTGGCCTCCCTGGTGCCAGGATCAAGGATATCTCAGAGTGGGTGCAGAATGTTCTCAAAGGGGAGAGGAACCAGCAGGAGATCATTATACACACTGGAACCAATGACATAGGAAGGAAAACGGATGAGATTCTGAAGGGAGAATATAGAAAGTTAGGCAGGAATCTAAAAAGGGAGATCCGCGAGAGTAGTAATATCTAGATTACTCCCGGTGCGATGAGCTAACGAGGGTGGGAATAGGAGGATAGAGCATATGAATGCATGGCTGAAGAGCTGGTGTATGGGAGAAGGGTTCACTTTTTGGATCATTGGAATCTCTTCTGGGGTAGAAGTGAACTGTATAAGGAGGACGGTTTGCACCTGAATTGGAAGGGGACAAATATACTGGCAGGGAGATTTACATTACAAATTTTTTTGGTGGGGGGGGGGGAGAACCAGGGAGACAGTGAGGAAAGTGATCAATCGGACACTGGTACAGTTGAGACAGAAGTGAGTCAAAACAGTCAGGGCAGGCAGGGCCAAAGCAGAGAACAACATCACACTGATAAATTAAACTGCATTTATTTCAATGCAACAGGCCTAACAGGCAGATAAACTCAGGGCATGATTAGGAACATGGGACTGGGATATCATAGCAATTCCAGAAGCGTGGCTCAGCAATGGACAAGATTGGTAGCTTAATTGCTCCAGGATACAATTGCTACCAGAAAGGGAGGCAAGAGAGGAGGGGGATTGGAGGTTTTGATATGGGAAGGCATTACAGCTGGACTGAGGGAGGATATTCCCAGAAATACACCCAGGGAAGTTATTTGGGTTGAACTGAGAAATAAGAAAGGGGTGATCACCTTACTGGGTTTGTATTGTAGACCCCCTAATAGTCAGAGGGAAATAGAGAAACAAATTTGTAAGGAGATCTCAGTTGTCTGTAAGAATAATAGGGTGGTTATGGTCGAGGATTTTAACTTTCCAAACATAGACTGGAACTGCTATACTGTTAAGGGTTTGATGGAGAGGAATTTGTTAAGTGTGCACAAGAAAACGTTCTGATTCAGTATGTGGATGTACCTACTTGAGAAGGTGACAGAAGTGTCAGTGGGGGAGCACTTTGGGGCCAGCGACCATAATTCTGTTCCTTTTAAAATAGTGATGGAAAAGAATAGACCAGATCCAAAAGTTGAAGTTTTAAATTGGAAGAATGATAATCTTGACGGTATTAGGCAAGAACTCTCAGAAGCTGATTGGAGGCAGATGTTCACAGGTAAAAGGTATGGCTGGAAAATGGGAAGCCTTCAAGAATGAGATAACGAGAGTCCAGAGGTAGTATACTCCCATTAGGGTGAAAGGAAAGGCTGGTAGATACAGAGAATGCTGGATGACTAAAGAAATTGAGAGTTTGGTTAAGAAAAAGAAGGAAGCATGTGTCAGGTATAGACAAGATAGATCAAATGAATCTTCTGAAGAATATAAAGGAGGGCAAAAAGGGGATATGAGATAGCTTTAGCAAATAGAGTTAAACAGAATCCAAGGGGTTTTTACAAATACACTAAGGACAAAAGGGTAACTAGGGAGAGAATAGGGCCCCTCAAAGATCAGCAAGACGAGCTGCAGGAGATACTAAATGAGTATTTTGCATCAGTGTTTCCTGTGGAAAAGGACATGGATGATATAGAATATGGGGAAATAAGTGGTGATATCTTGAAAAATGTCCATATTACAGAGGAGGAAGTGCTGGATGTCTTAAAACTCAAAGGTGGATAAATCCCCAGGACCTAATCAGGTGTACCCTACAACTCTGTGGGAAGCTAGGGAAGTGATTGCCGAGATATTTGTATCATCGATAGTCAAAGGTGAGCTGCCAAATGACTGGAGGTTGGCTCACGTGGCACCACTGTTTAAGGGTGGCAAGGTCAAGCCAGGGAACTATAGACCAGTGAGCCTCATGTTGATGGTAGGCAAGTTGTTGGAGGGAATCCGGAGGGACAGAATTTACACATATTTGGAAAGGTAAGGACTGATTAGGGATAGTTAACATGGCTTTGTGCATGGGAAGTCTTGTCTCAAACTTGATTGGGTTTTTTGAAGAAGTAACAAAGAGGATTGATGAGTGCAGAGCGGTAGACGTGATTTATATGGACTTCTGTAAGGCATTTGACAAGGTTCCCCATGGGAGACTGGTCCAAAAGGTTACATCTCATGGCATACAGGGAGAACTAGCCATTTGGATACCAAACTGGCTCCAAGGTGGAAGACGAGGGTGGTGGTGGAGGGGCTTTTTCAAACAGGAGGCCTGTGACCAGTGGAGTGCCCCAAGGATCGCTGCTGGCCCACTATTAATCATTTATATAATTTGGGTGTGAGCATAAGAGGTATAGTTCATAAGTTTGCAGATGACACCAAAATTGGAGGCATAGTGGACAGCGAAGAAAGTTACCTCAGATTATAACGGGATCTTGATCAGATGGTCGAAGGGCTGAGAAGTGGCAGATGGAGTTTAATTTAGATCAGCGAGAGGTGCTGCATTTTGGGAAAAAGCAAATCTTAGCAGGACTTGTACACTTAATGGTAAGGTCCTAGGGAATGTTGCTGAACAAAGAGACCTTGGAGTGCAGATTCATAGCTCCTTGAAAGTGGAGTCGCAGGTAGAAAGGAGACCGAAGGCAGCATTTGGTATGCTTTCTTTTATTGGTCAAAGTATTGAGTACAGGAGTTGGGAGGTCATGTTGCAGCTGCACAGGACATTGATTAGGCCACTGTTGGAATATTGCATGCAATTCTGGTCTCCTACCAGAAGGATGTTGTGAAACTTGAAAGGGTTCAGAAAAGATTTACAAGGATGTTGCCAAAGTTGGAGGGTTTGAGCTATAGGGAGAGGCTGTTTTCCCTGGAGCATCTATAAATGTTTATAATATCATGAGGGGCATGGATAGGATAAATAGACAAAGTCTCTTCCTCGTGGTTGTGGCAAGTGAAAGAGTGCAAAATTAGAGAGCATTGGTTTAAGTTGAAAGGGGAAAGATATAAAAGAGACCTAAGAGGCAACCTTTTCCACACAGAGGGTAGTATGGGTATGAAATGAGTTGCCAGAGGAAATGGTGGAGGCTGGTACAAATTGCAACATTTAAAAGGCATCTGGATGGGTATATGAGGGATATGGGACGGGTGCTGGCAGGTGGGACTCGATTGGATTGGGATATCTGGTCGGCATGAACGGGTTGGACCGAAGGGTCTGTTTCGGTGCTGTACATCTCTACGACTCTATAAACATCAATGTAAAAATGATTGCACTGCTTTCACATTGCATTATGCATTTCAGAAGACACTTTTTAAAAACAGAATTAAAATTGACCAGGATTTTTTTTTTTAAATTGTTCCATTGCATGTTAACTAATAGAAAGAAATCTCAAGAGAAACACCATCCATCACACAAACCTTTCATCATCCATTTCTAAGCTAGACTCGCTTTCTGACAACTGTCTGCAAAGGGCCTCTCTCCTTTCCATTTCTCTTTGGAGTTTTCGCTGGAGCCTCAGATTCTCTTCCCTCATGTGACGTTCCTCTTCTAAATACTGTGCCATTTTCTCCGTATCTGTAAGTTTTGAAGTTAGTATCAGCTGATTGTATCACAAGGTTTGCAACTGAGAAAAGCATAATAAGTCAGCATAACATTCCAAAACTAATTGCAAAACTGTCAGAATGGGTCAAGGGAAAGGGTCAAGAGAAAATTGTGCACGTGACAAATTGTGACAGCAAATTCAGAGGGCGCAGGCAAATTAAGAGATTTAGAGATCCAATGCACAATACAGAAACTAGGTGAAAATTACCCAAGAACATCAAAACAAAAAAGAAAGGCACATAACAAGTGAACAAAATATCAAGTTTAAAGACGTAAATGGTGTTGATCGAAGCAGAACTGTGAACAGGAACTGCAGCTACTGCCATGCATGCACACGGCAATTTCTCCTATAACACCAAGCTGATGGAGCACTGGTCAGTACCACCTCAGTAATGACAGGATTCTCAGGAGTCCTTAATGAACTTGAACTGAATCATCTATTCTAACAAGTGATCAGAATATTTGATCTTCAGGAAGGAAATCAATGGTTGATGCATAAAAGGAACTTCGTAAAACAAAACAAGGCTGCCATTCACACCCATACCAGTGATAATATTAGTTCCAACCGGACAAATCAATTCTAATTCCATTTGCTAGCTCTTCATTAGTGTGACATTCAAAACATTTATTAAGTATTTTTCTTCTTTATTTAGTGGTACAAGGGTGTTGTTGAACAAGATCTGGATGTGTTACCCATACCCAATTGCTCTTCAACTTAGCTATCCTCTGAAATACCAAGTTTAAGAGTCAACCAGATTGTCGTGGATCTAGAATCCCATGTAGCTGAACCGGATTCCATTCCCTAAAAGGAGACAGATTACTTTCTTTTAAATGACATTTGATAATGTGTACATGGTCACCATTAGACGAGCTTTTAATTCTAAATTTATTAATTAAATTCAAACTTCACCATTAGCAATGGATTCGAACCCAGGTTCTGAAAACATTAGTCAGGATCTTTGGATTATTAGTCCAGAGACAACACCACTCCACTGTCCACAATTCCAATGGATCTTCATTCTTTAGAATCTGCTGAGGGACTGGATTTGTGTTAATATTCAGCATACACAGGGCAAGGGAATTAATGAATGAGAAACTGCACTAAATTTATGATTCTATTCTGAGGCTTTGTACTCAAATGAATGGGACAAATGTCATTTCAGGCACCCTAGTGTTAATGTCAAGTATTAATAAGGCAAATCATTAGCATGGAGTTAAAAAGACTCGTTCAATTTAGTGACAACCACAACCAAAGAACATTGTTCCCAGATCAAATGACCATTGAGAGATACTGCTAAATTAGAGGTGGTTTATGCTACAAGTCTCATGTGACAGTGGAGAAATGGCTGCAGGCTTTAACTCTGTTGAGCTGGAATGACTGAGTCCAGTCTACAAAGGAGACAAACCAACCTGCTGTACCAGCAAATCCCTGAAAATATATTCTTCTTTCTATAGCAGTGAGACACAATTTAACAACAAGTAGATGATATCATTATTGGCTAAATTGATTTTAAAGAAACACTTGACAGCAAAAAGAAACAATTAGTGTTCCTGTCTCCATCATGACATTTCAACTTATGGTAGAGCTTACGCTGTAACTGGGCAGCTCGGAGTTGTTTCTTTAGCCTCTCTACCTCGTTTTTCAAAAATCTGATATGCCGCATCATATTTTCTGGTGAGTCTATTTCCATGGAAATGTCTCTTGGAGATGGCGGAGCTGACACAGGCTGATCTAGTTTTTCCTGTAAAATACTAAATTAAGAAATACTTAGAAATGAGTTATCGTGAACTATTTTAAATCAGGCTTTCATTAAGTATACAGAAAAACAAAAATAAGGCACTCAAATTTTCATGGACAAGATACACAGGATAGGGATGTTCAGCACGGAATCAGACCCTTTGGTCCAACTCATTCATACTGACTAGATATCCTAATTTAGTCCCATTTCCCAACACTTGGCCCATATCCCTCTCACCCCTTCCTATTCATGTACCCATCCAGATGCCACTTAAAATGTTGTAATTATACCAGCCTCCACCACTTCCTCTAATAGTTTATTCCATACACGTACCACCCTCTGCATGAAAACGTTGCGCCTTAGGTCCCTTTTAAATCTTTCCCCTCTCACCCTAAACCTATGCCCTCTAGTTCTGGACTCCTCCACCCCAGAGAAAAGACCTTGTCTATTTATCCTATCCATGCCCCACAATGTTTTATAAACCTCTATAAAGGTCACCCTTCAGCCTCTGACGCTCCATTCAAATGCTTTAAAACAAACGGTAATACTCAATGTCTGCAAGATCCAACAAAAAAAAATGTTAACAAAACTGCCCACACTAAGATTCTTCAAAGTGAGACATGTTTTCCTTTAAAACTTGTACATAGCATGAAGGCGTCAAAAGATAGAAATTGCTGAAAAAACTCAGCAGGTCTGGCAGCATCTGCAGAGAGAAAGCAGAGTTAACGTTTCAGGCCCAGTAACTCGAAGCTGAAAACAATTCTGAAGAGTCACTGTACCTGAAGCATTAACGTTGCTTTCTCTCGGCAGATGCTGCCAGACCTTCAGTCTCTCCAGCAATTTTAGTTCTTGTTTCACTTTTCCACGGGGGTTAAGTTAAATTGCGGAGTAAGCGTGTATAATTGCATAACAACCAATCCCACAGTTTTGAAAATTCTCTTTTTTGGTGGGCAGAGGAGGCAGGCAGGAAAGATACATAGATAACTCTGACCACCTAAAACTACCTTTGTAAATAGATGACCAGATTAGTTATCACAATGGCTCTGGTAATTAGTTCTCCATTCTATCACCATCTGGAACAAACTTATTTTGGATTTATCAGCTTGCCAATGGCTTGATGGATGGAAAAGTTAAAACAAGTTCAACAGTTAGAGTCAAGAACCTTACCGCTTCTCTGCTTCCAGTTTGTCCATCCTCTTCCACAATCGATTTACTAATGCTTCTTGTTCTTGTTCCAAGGTGTTCTCAAGGTCAATTTTTTCACGTCTCAACTGTGAAAAAATGAAAGCACTTTAAGTATTTTAGTCTTAATGAAATGTGAACCATCAAGATGATAAATTCATAAAATAACAATGTAAAGAGGAAATACACAAAAACTATATTCTATCCTCATCTTTTGAAGATGACCTCCCCAATCCTCATGTCCCCCAAACATTAAGTAGTCCACTATTATAGGTGGTAAAACAAAGTGGATGCTGTTGGTCAAATGAATCATGAGACAGGGCATACGAATGTCCGACAGCCAACGTAACATTGACCTTTTCGTGGCAAAGGATTAATTTCGATTCTGGCATTCATAGTCCTGGCTCAGCACCCTTTCAGTCACTTAACCTTATCCGTTCATCATAATTGAGATTAAAAAGCAAAAACATTTTGATTCATCAATAGCACACCTGAAGTCTTCCAACTCCAAGCTAGGAGAAATTCTCTCTCCTCCCTAACTAATTTGTTACTTGATGATATGAAGGATTTTGCAGTATTTCAAAGCCTTTCAGCTAAGAAAGGTACTGTAAATGCTGCAATTTAAATTGTAATTATATTGTGACTTGGTGTTGGTTGTTTGAGACAGCATCAGCTTTTACAGTGATAACACCTAGTTCAAGATCACCACAATGCCTTAGGCATTGTCAGGCTGCTCGCAGACATCCATTTGCACAAGTACAAATACCCTTCGACTAAATACCATGATCAAATCCATTGCCTTTGGTTCCCACTACAAACTCCATTCCCTCATTCGTAACTGTCTCCCTAGCAAGTGATAAAGTGGAACCATATATTCGCAACTTTGGGTCAGATTTGATGTTTGGTTGCTGCCACTTCTCTTCCAGAGGTTTCAAGAGGTTCTGCTCTTCTCTCTAATGGAGCTTCTATTTTAATCTGTTTGCTTCCTTCACTGTTTTGCATTTCCCTCCTACTGTTTGTTCAAGTTTTTAACCAATATTTGCTTTCACAGCCACAACCCGTTCCCCAGTAACTGTCTCCAGCTTTGACTTAGCCATATGGATTCTATCTGAAGATCCATTCATTGTGCTTTGAATCCACCCAGAATTACAGGTAGCGGAGACGTGCAAAGTTCCTTGCATAGCTGTTCTCCCCACATGTTGAAACGCACACTCATTGCCATTCATCACCATCACATACACACAATCTTTCTCTCCATCAGCTTAATGTTATCTCAAAGCTATCCTGGTCCCTAGGTCAGTTTTATTGTTTGTCCCATTCGATGCTTTAGCAACAAACTTTTTCTCTTCCTTTTAAGTGTTAAATAACTCCAGCTTTCTATATCCAAGCTCCAAAGGAGCAACATAACGTACTTGAAATATTACTCAGATTCTTTTTCCAAAGATAGTGCGAGACCTGTTGAGTTTCAAATCTTCAGTATCCCAGTATTCTACTTTTACTTTATGTAGAGGTGAGCTTCTGATAAGCACTTGTTTCCACTTCCAAAACACCACCCAACTCTGTCCTTTATTCATCTGTGCTTTTATTACCTCTAGATTTAATGATTTCAACTGCTCCTTTTGGGTCTCTTAAGCTGATCTAAAACTGTCATAATGCTCAGCAAGACCTGATCATCCAGCAGTGGTTTGCTCCTTGCTAAGCAAAGCCCCCATTTTAAAACATTCCCTTCCACCTTTTTCCTCTAAGACATTCCTTCAAACCTACCACTTTGACCCAAGTTGGCATGGCGTCAAATTTCTTGGATAATATTCCAATTGACTGCCATGGATATTTTAACCAGGTTAAAATGAGCCATGTTAACACAAGCTGGTGCTGCTTCTTCAGGCCCAAGACCTTCCTCCCTGGACAATGTTAAAGGTTTTTGTGGTCAGTGATTGGTCAAAAGGAGAGAAGTATGCCGCGACAAAAAAAATGCTTAATTGGGCAACAGTACTTTTGTTTCACTCCTCCTGGATGCAGGCTTAGGACATAGCTACCTATTCACCCTTCTAGGGAGAAGAATCACCGACGTTCCACTGCAGGAACATGAGTACGTAAGGAAGATTTTCTGGCTCTGCTATAGGATTGAGAGTTTGAACTTGAGCTCAAGGACACACTGCAACAGCTAATTAAATGAGCAAAACAGTGCTTTTGTCAGCACCCCTGGAGGTGCAGTGGAACTTCAGCTGGTATTTCAGACGTGAAATCGAAGAGCCAGAAGCTAGATCAGTTACTGCATTTACAACTTGTGGCTTGTACAAAAGAAACATTTGCAGGTCAATAAGGAAAGAGTAGGGGAGTGAGATTGATTAGGTAGTTTCTATAAAGTAAAGACATGGGCACTGTGATAATAAGAGCCTCGTTTTATGCCTGTCGTTCTATTTTAGGGTGTAAATGGTCCAGGTATCGGAATGGGAGGCAACTTGGTCCTGAGGGACTGACATAAGGTAAGATGGCATAATTCGGACAGCTCTTCAGGGAGAATTGAGCATTAGGTTCTGAAACTCCCATCCTAAGCAACTATCACAGCAATGCAGAAAACCAAAAAGGACAGATTTGCAGTTTTTAAAAAAGCAGCAAATACCCAATGTCACAACAGGATCTGAAATCATAGCCAACAGTAAACTATTAACATACTAAAAAAGGGTTAAAGGTTACCTGTTCAAGTGTAAATTGCTTGGAAAGAGTATCATTCTCCAGCTTTTTGATCTTCTTCATCAATTTGTTTACTTGAAACTCCTGTTCCTGCTCCAGTGTCTGTTCCAGTTCAGCCTTTTCATGCTGCAACTAAAACAAAACAGACAGGAGCAATGCAAGTAGGAAACAATGATAGATAAACTTTTCCCTGAAATGGCCAGCTGTATAGCAGCCAAGTTTACAACTTAAGATTTATAGGAGGAACTATGGTTAAAGAATCGTAAGGCTAAACTGATGCTATATAAGCTTTAATGAATGAATGGCCAGCCGAAAGGTAACAGCTGAAAATGTGTTGCTGGAAAAGCGCAGGTCAGGCAGCATCCAAGGAGCAGGAGAATCGATGTTTCGGGCATGAGCCCTTCTTCCTGAAGAAGGGTTCATGCCCGAAACGTCGATTCTCCTGCTCCTTGGATGCTGCCTGACCTGCTGCGCTTTTCCAGCAACACATTTTCAGCTCTGATCTCCAGCATCTGCAGTCCTCACTTTCTCCTAGCCAAAAGGTAATACACAAAGTCCAGCATTTTCACTTCTTTTTATGCTACTAAAAATTGTTCAATAACGTGATAAACCATTCAATTTATCTGCAACCCAGACTTTGTTGACTGCATTGCTGAAAGGTACTGGGTTTCAAAATATTTGACAACCAGACTGGAAACTGATTAGATAGAATGGGGAGCAAGTTACAGCACCAATGATTAGTCTACTAAATGAAAGAACCTGTAGCTCAAAGACTGGATGCAATTCCCCCGAATCAGCAGCTTTACAGAGCAGGCCTGCAATAATTAACAACTTTGCAGTAAAACAGCACTGGACACATTGTCTTAACAATGTCACACTGATTTTCTAAGGGAAATCTGTCAAAAATTCTGACATGCATGTGCTCCTGTGGACAGTGTGGATGCTGACTAGGCTTTTCAAACCACTGGAAGGAGATCATGTTTATACACAGTTGGTGCCGTATTCTTTCAAGCAATATGCATTTGCTGCTGGGAAAATAAACCTAACTTGCGTAACTAGTGAGATATGAGCACTTCCATGATTTAATTTATGATTTAAACACAAATATCCAGACCTGATTTAAAAAATTGGATAAGAGAAATTTGTTTTGCTTAAGGTGAAAATGCTTGAAGGTTCAGTTAAAAAAATTCTGAGTCTAGAGTGACTGAAACACTTGCTATTTAACTGCACTCTACTCCGTGATTTAATTCAAAAAACTATTTTATCATAGGGTATTGAAAATTTTTATGTACAAAAAATAGATTTACTCCAAAGTATGGAACATTAGAACACTGATATGCCTACCTGCATCAGCTTGCGGGACAGCTCATTGGTGAGAAATTCTTCTTCTTTCTCATAATTTACAGCCAGAGTTTCTTTTTCTTTTTGCAAGGCTTGAATCTTCTTAAACAATGTATTACTAATGAACTCTTCTTCCTGTTCAGCCCTTGCTTGCTGTGGAATAACGAGATAAAACAAGAACACTTCTGTGAATTATTTGAGAAAGTTTCAGCTAAGTGATTATAGTTGAGCACTTTTTTGCCCTCAAGGTGATTTTCATCAGTCTTTGGTTTTGGTATATTTTGATTAAACTTGGGCTGATTTAGTTGACCTTTACCCTTAAAGAATCTTGACTGCCACAGGTACAACGCAGACCCATTGTATATTAGATTGCTAACCTTTCCCATTTACCTGGGCATTCTATCTTCCAAAAACTTGGTTAAACTCTGCTGCCTTTGCCCTGATTTGTTTGCCCCAGTCGAAACTGCCTCACTAACCTACAATGGTTCCTGCTAAAGCAATGTCTTTACTTCTCATCTTCTAGGTTTCCTGTGTGGTTTCACCTCTATCTTTGGCATCTCTCCAAGCCCCATAATATCTGCACTTCTATTGCACCTATTGCCATGCTTTGAGCTGCTTCAGTTCTAAATTTCACCATCGCTATCAGTCTTTCAGCCAAGACATTCATTAAAACCTCCCTCATTGACTAAGCTTTTGGCCATCTGCCTGAACTTCATCTTATGTATAAGAGTGCAGGATTTAAATTTTGCTTTACAGCACTTCTGTAAATCCAAGTTTTGTAAAAAAAAAATTCAATTAAAGTTGGAAACCCGATGTACAAAATAGAAAAGGCCTGCATTTCAGATTGCATCTTTTATGACCTCAAGATGCTCCAATGTTTTTCATAGGTAATGAGATGAACCTGAAATGTTGTTGCTGTTGAGAGGCAAGAACACTGACTGCACAGACCACCTCCTAAAATCGGGTATCCTTGTGATACTAATCTTGTGACTAGGCATGAAGAGACCTCTTTTGCTCTTCTCCAAATAGTTTAAAATCCTTTCTGTCTCACTCAAACAAGACAGCATTTGCAACAGTGCAGCACTGTTTCTGTATGTCACAGGTTTCAGCCAAATTGATCAGATGTTTGAAGGGGATTTTAACTGACTCAGGCAACAGTGCAAGCAGAGATCAAATGTTGTTCTTGGGTTACATAGGCCTAGTTGTAGGAAACACAGCTCTCTAGAGCTATGCAGCTTTTTCCAACTGGTTTTCCTCAGCAAGTGTTTGGCATGTAACAATGGTTTTTAAATTTCAAAAAAATAAAAGCATTCCTCTTGTATTTAATATCATCACCCAAGTACTTTTCAATTTTCAGACTTAAAGACGGCTATTTAAAGAACAGAGAATGAACAGGTTAGACACGAATCCTGTGTTTGAATGTCAAGTGGAGTTCATTGGCTGAACATGATCTTTTTCCATACTTGACATTTTCTCACCAAATGTTTTGTCACTAAGTCAGTGACCCAGTTCTTATCTCCGTCCATGAAGACAAATATGGCATCTCTCTGTTTCAGAAGACAATTATTTGCATCGCAGTCATGTACCAAAACATTTATTTTCAGCATAACCTGTAATAGCTTTCTTTGATAGTTTTGTTTCAGTGCATAGCACACCACCCATAGATAAGCAAGCTTTTAGATGAATTTGTTCCTTATTCAAAGACTTCGTACCATCTTCAGGCAGTATGCTCCAAAGTTTGCAGATTGCACAAAATGCCCAGCCAAATGCCAGATAACAAAGTCCACCGTTACTTTCAGTTTAATTTTGCACTCGTATCAAAGGGGTCATCTAGAGGACAGGATGACATTCAATTGAAGCTCCATATGTCAAAGTGAATGGCAAATATGCCACAGTCCTATTCAATCAAGGCCACGAGAACTTGCTGATGGCCTGGTCAACATTCATCCTTCAAGTAATATCAAAATAAATCAAATCCTGTATCTTACTAACTGCAAAATATTTCTAAAGCATTAAATACAAATTCTTTTTGCATCTTTGTTATTTTAATTTTCGCTTGAACATGCCTTTGGTCACATTTGCCATTTCTCTCCATTCCATTTGGGAAAAGGACAGTGAGACAGCAGCAAAACCATCAGCACATGCTACAATGCAGCATGGAAGGTAGGCAAACAGCCAATCTGACAGGAGATAGACAAAAGGGAGGCAAACAGGGAAATGCCAGAGAAAAATCAGTATCCAAAAGGAAAATCCAGTAGCAAATTATTTAATATTGTATCAAACTATTTCCATTCCAGAGAAACAGAGCACATCTCCAGGTTTGGACAGGGAAAAATACAGTAAAACATCTGGATTATTCAGAGTTTAAATGATGTTTGACTTACTATCCTGGCTATTGTTGAAATGAATATTATTTTCTCAACAAATGTGAGGTTACACACTGTTATTAACTATTTTCTAAACAGGGAAAGGCTTTGGGAATCTGAAGAACAAAGGGACTTGGCAGACCGAGTTCAGGATTCTCTCAAGATTAGCATGCAGGTTCAGTTGGCAGTTAGGAAGGTATGTACAATGTTAACATCCATTTCAACCGGGATGGAATACAAGAGCAGAAATATACTGCTGAGGCTGCATAAGGTTCTTGTTGGGTTACATTTGGAACATTGTGAGCAGTTTTGGTGCCTGTATCTAGGGAAGGACATGCTGGCGTTGGAGGAGAACCAGAAGAGGTTTACAAGAATGATCCCGGGGATGAAGGGCTTGCCATATGAAGAGCAGTTGAGGTCTCTGGGTCTGCATTCGAGGGAATTTAGAAAGGTGAGGGATGACCTGATTGAAACATAGGATACTCAGCCGCATGGATAACATGGACATTAGGAAGAAGTTTTCACTAGAAGGGGGGACCAGGACTTGAGCACACAGCCTCAACGTGAAGGACACCCCTTTAGAACTGAGATGAGGAGGAATTTCTTCAGCCAGAGGGTGGTTAATCTGTGGAACCCATTGCCACAGAGGAATGTGGAAGTCAAGTCATTGAGAGTATTTAAGACAGAGATATAGGTTCTTGATTAGTAAGGGGGTCAAAGGTGACAGGAAGAAGAAAGAATGGGGTTGAGAAAATATCAGCCATGATAGAATGAAGTAATACAATGGGCTGAAAGGCCTAATTTTGCTTTTATGTTGCGTGGTCTCATGGTCTAGTGAAGACAATTTTTATTCAACAATTCTTTTACAAACTTCAACATGTGGACCATAAGAGTATCAGTTAAAAAATATCTATTAAAAGTATAAAAACTTGAATTTTGTGTTCCAAAGAACTACTACTCAAAGAGGACAAATGACAACAACTTGCTGAAACCCATTCCACTGCATAGAGTTGAAGATCAGCTATGATCATATTGAATAACACAACAAAAACATTGGGCAGAATGGTCTACTCCTGCTGTCTCATGCTCTTAGTGAGCCAATTTAATACAGCGGTGCATCGCACCTGAGAAGACACTGGAAAAATGTCACAAGTCTGCTATAAACAAAATAATAGCACCAGATTTAGAGTTACCATAATGAGCAAGCATAGTTAGTTTGGCTTCACGAAGGGGACATCACACCCGAGTTATTAGAATTCTTTGAGGAAGTAGCAAGTTAGTTAGATCGAGAAGTAGTATTGGATATGATATAAAGGGATTTTCAAAAGGTGTTCAATAAGGTGACATGGAATGGGCTACTTTGATCCCAGCATGTTGTAGGTAGTCTATAATCATAAAAGGCAGAATTGAGATTAGGCACACTTTCATGGTGGCAACTGGCAATTAGCGGAGAGCCATAGGGACCAGCACTGGGATCACAATTATTTACAATATATGTTATTGACCTGGATGAGAAAAGTCAATGCACTAATCACCATGTTTGCAGAGGACACCAAAACAGATGGGACGGTAAACGGTGAGAATATCAGTCTGCAGACAGATATAGACAGGTTGAGCAAGTGGGCAAAAACTTACAGATGAAATGTACTCTGGGAAAATGTGAGGTTATGCACTTTAGCAGGAACAATAGAGAAGCTGAATCCCACTAAATGGAGAAAGACTGCAGAAACCAATATAGCAAAGGGATTTGGGATCCTCATCCATAAAAAGCTAACGTGCAAGTTTAACATGTAGTAAGGGAGGTCAATGGAAATGTTGGCCTTTATTTCAAAGATGGAGAATAAAAGTAGCGATACGAGGCACTAGTCAGACCATAACTGGAATACTGTGAACAGTTGCAGTTCCCTAATCCAAGATGTACTAGCTTTGGAGACAACCCAGAGAAAGTAATGATTCTCATCGTGAGTATTGAGGGACTGCTGTATGAGGAAGCATTCAGTAGACTGGGCCTGTAGTGAATGGAGTTAAGAATGAGGGGCGACTTGAGGGGGTCGTACAGAAAGATTGTTTCTTCGTGGCCAGAGGGAATAATTTCTGAATAAAGGGTCACCCACTGAAGATGGAGAGGAGGAGAAATTTCTTCTCGCAGGCAAGTGAACTTGGGGAATTCTTTACCACGAGGGCTGTCAACCATTAAAAGTACGTTCAAGGCTGTGATTAACAGATTTTTAATCAGTAAGGGAGTTAAAACTCAGTGGAAAAAGGCAGGAAGATGGAGTAGAGGATTATCAGATCAGCCATGACCTCATTGAATGGCAAAGTAGACCCCATCAGCTGAATAAGCTACTTCTCCTATGTCTTAAGATTATTTGATTATGGCTTTAAACTCATACAAGTATACATACTCAGCACTGATACTTGAAACAAGGGTCAGCAAATATCTTTAGTGACCAGAAAGCGGTTTTCAAGACTGTCAGCATTTTCAGACCAAACAAAAGCAGTGTTCTCTTATATTCTGATTGTTAGGGTGTATTTTACCTGACCTTCAAAAGGAAACTAAACAGAAAGTTAAAGAAATATTGACAATCCCCATCCACCAAAATACAATAGGGAGGGCGAGGGAGGGCGACTTCTTTCAGCAAATACATCCTCATCATCTCAACTATCAGAAAGACAGAAGGGATAACCTCTGCAGTGAGAGAGAGAGACTCTCAGATTCTTGTGGAGAGAGGAGGAGAACTTCTTCAAGATAGGCATCCTTGCAAGAGGATTCGCAGTAAGATTAACTAGGCAAAAGCGAGGACTGCAGATGCTGGAAACCAGAGTCTAGATTAGAGTGGTGCTGGAAAAGCACAGGTCAGGTAGCATCTGAGGAGCAGGAAAAATCGACATTTCGGACGCTTCCATTCCTGATGAAGGGCTTTTATCTGAAATGTTGATTTTCCTGTTCCTCGGATGCTGCCTGACCTGCTGGGCTTTTTCAGCACCACTCAGGATCTAGACCTTGTCAGAAAGACATGACTGCGATTGTTTATATCTGGAATAAAATTGCTTAACATCATACATGGCATTTTCTCATTTGGGACACATAGCTAAACAAGAAAAAAAATCACATCTATAAATCTGTCTTCCAATTACCAACTGACAAGAATTCATTACAAGGTTTCTACATTATATTTGTAGTAATTCAAAACAAAATTAGTATTGCTCACAAATGAAGTCTGTACTTAATAGTGGAAGCATGGGAAAGGACACTTACACTAGTTCAGTCAGAAATTACAAAACTATAAAAAGAACAACAATGAAGCAATGAACCTGGCCTTCTTGTCCCAGAGGCAGGTACACTACCACTATGCCACCACAACACTTGACTCAATGAAATTGGATTGCCACAACTAGAAATTTCAGTTACTTCTCCAACAGAAAATTGAATTTAAAATAAATTTCTAGTTCAATCACAACAGCTACATCAATGGAATCGATTTGCATCAGCATTGAACACAGGGCCACAACAATCCTCTTTGAGAAAGCCACGTGCTTAATTTTGCAGCCCAACATCTGAAGTTAGTTCCACTAGTTGGACACAGTATTGATATAAAGGTGTGAGATAAACTCAAATAGAACACTCACACCTGCTTAGACAAAGAGCTATCTTGGGAACCTGGTCAATAAAATACAAGAGCCTGTGGTTTTATGAATTTGCAATTGTGCTGTAAGGATTGAAAATTTCCCAACTCTGAATATTTGACAGTTGGATCTTGCTGAAATAACTATTTTCCTATAATATGTTGAAATAACTCACTCAGTCCAATGGTTTTTACTAGAAGTCATACAACTCAAGTTACTGGTGAGACTTGATAAAACAATCCGCAATACAATGATTGACTCTAACCTAAATCTGCGCTCATTGCAAGTTCCCAAAAGCAACAATATATGATCAATGCACGGCACCACAAGAATTTCAGGTTTCTATTGAAACATGCCTTTCCACAGCTCTACCTATACATATAACGGGCATTGCAAATTAGGACACAACACACTTAGGAATCCCAAAGCATCTTGAAACTACATAGCATTTTAAAAATCAGTGTCACTGTAATATTTTGCTATAAATTCTGTCTTATGATCCTGCTCCACAGCTACCTGATGGAGCTGTGCTCTGAAAGCTCGTACTTTAAAATAAACCTGTTGGACTATAACCTGGTGTTGCATGATTTTGAACTTTATCACTATAGTAGCAGTTTTTGATAAACTAATGGGGCTAAAAACAGATAAGTTTCCTGGCCTTGATGGCTTGCATCCTTGAATCCTAAATGAAGTAGCTACTGAGATAATGGATAAATTAGTCATAACTTTCCAGAAATCATTGGATTCTGAAGCACCACCAGAGGATTTGGAAACTGCTAATGTGATTCAAAAAGAGGGAGGTAGGCAAAAAGTGGGTAACTATAAGCCAATTAGCTTAATATCTATTGTTGGAAAATTTCTGGAATCAATTATTCAGGAAGTAATAGCAGCACACTTGGAAAATCAAGAAAGGTATGAAAATCATGAAAGGTAAATAGTGTCTGACTAATTTATTAGAGTTTTTCAAGCAGTTTCCAACCGAATGGAGTCGAGTAGACTAGCTTTTTAACTCATTGATTTTAGCTTTTGTCATTTCTACCATACACAACTGATAGAGTAAAAACGAGACAGTGCTCCTCCAGGACAGAGGGTGCTACATTGACAGCACAAACTACACAACCGTACATAAAGTACATAAGTGCAAAACATGCAAGTTACAGTGTAACAGAAGAATGATAGACATTTTTCTAGCAGCAATATGAAAGTATTTCAGATGGGGAAGAGTCCGATTATACAGTGTTAAGGAGCCAGATGGCTTGGGGGAAGAAACTGTTGCACAGCCTGGCCAAGAGACCAAATGCTCCGGTATCTTCAGCCAGATGGCAGAGGGAGAAGAGTTCGAGTGAGGAGTGTGTGGGGTTTTCCACATTGCTCTTAGCCTTTCAGATGCAGCGTGTGGAGTAATGGAAGGAAGAGAGACCCTAATGATTTTCTCTGCTGTCCTCACTATCTGTTGTAGGCTCTTACAATCAGAGACAATATAATTCCTGAACCATGCAGTGATGCAGTTGTTCAGGGTCCTCCCAATGAACCCTCTGTAAAATGTGGTGAGGATGGGGGAGGATGGGTGGGGGTGGGCTTTCCTCAGCCTACGCAGAAAGGAGAGATGCTGCTGGGATTTCTTGGCGATGAAGCTGGTGTTGAGAGTCCAGGTGAGATTCTCCACCAAGTGTACACCAAGAAATTTGGTGCTCTTCAAGACCTCCACAGGGTAGCCATCGATGTCCAGCGGAGAGTGGTCGCTTCATGCCCTCTTCAAGTCAACAACTATCTCTCACGTTTTGTTCACATTCAGAAACAGGTTGTTACCTCTGCACCAGTCTGTTAGCCGCAGCACTTCCTCTCTGTATGCTGACTCGTCATTCCTGCCGATGAGACCCATTAGTCATATCATCAGTGAACTTGGTGTGATGCGACCTGTGCATTGCTACACCAGTCGTGTGTCAGCAGGGTGAACAGCACTGCACTGAGCACACAGCCCTGGGCGGGGGAGCCCGTACTCAGTGGGATGGTGTTGGAGATGCTGTTCCCGATCGGACTGACTGAGGTCTCCCAGTCAGGAAGCCCAGGATCCATCAGAGGGGTATTTAGGCCCAACAGACTCAGCTGTCCCATCAGAGAGAAACCAATGTGTGTTGTACTTGAAACTTCCAGACAGCATTTGGAAAGGTACCTCAGGAAAGGTAATGCCATAAGATTAGAGCCAATGGTGTATATTGGTAGCATATTGCCTCATTTGGCATGGTTATTTAACAAGTGGGGTTATGGGGTTCTTGTTCAGGTTGGCAATTTGGAACCAGTGGGGTTCCACAGGAATCAATGACGGAGCTGCAACTGTTTTCAATATATATTTATGACTCGGAGGAAGGAAGTGAACGCACTGTAGCCAAATTTGCAGATGACAAAAATAGGTAGAAAGGCAGACTGGAAAGAGGGACACAATGTACGGAGATACTGATAGGTTAAGTGGGCAAGAAGTTGGCACAGCCGGAATATAATGTAGGAAAATTTGAAGATGTTCATTTTAGGATAACAAAAGAGCAGATTTAAATTAAGAAAAATTGCAGAAGGCTGCAGTACAAATGGACTTGGGGGGTACTTGTACATAAAACACAAAGCTAGCACACAGGTGCAGCAGGTAATCAGGAAGGATAATGGAACGTTGGTCCTTACTTCAAGCGGGTTGGAGTATAAGAGTTGGGAAATCTAACTACAACTGCACAAAGTTCTAGTGTGACCACATATGTATTAAGAAAAGAAAAATCATTACATTGGAGGCAGTTCAGACAAGGTTCATTCGGATGATCCATGGTATTGATAGATTGTCCTAAGAGCAAAGGCTAAACAGGCTTTGATGCTATTCACTGGAGTTTTGAAGAACAAAACGTGATCTCATTGAAACATATGGGATTCTTAAGGAACTTGCTAGGGTAAATGCGGAGAGGCTGAACAAAGAACAAAGTAGTCCAGGAACAGTCCCTTTGGCCCTCCAAACCTGAGCTGATGCAAATCAGCTGTCTGAACCTCTCACCCGACTCAGAAACATCTGTATCCCTCTGCTCCCCACCTACACCTGCATCTATCCAGACGCATCTTGAATGAATCTACTGTGCCTGCCTCTACCACCCCTACTGGCAATGCGTTCCAGATACCCACCACCCTCTGTGTAAAGTACTTGCCGAGTGTATACCCCTAAAACTTCTCACCTCTCACCTTGAAAGCATGACCTCGTTACTGAATCCTTCACCCTGGGAAAAAGCTTATTTCTATCCACTCTGTCTATATGCTTCATGATTTTATAGTCTGGTCCCCTCATAGGCATCTAGAAGCTGATTGCATACGTTCAGAATAAAGGGACACCAATTTAAGACTGAGATAAGGAGGCATTTCCTCCGAGTGCCTTTGGAACTTTAACCACACAGCTCTTTGCAGCAAGGAATCCTTTTGTATATTTAAGGCTGAGATAGATTCTTATCAGGAGGTAAATCAAGGGTTACAGGGGAAGGACAAGAAAGTGGATATGACAAATGTCAGATCGGATACGATCCTACTGAATGGCAAAGTAGACCCGAGGAACTAAATGGCTTATCCTTATGGTCAAGGAGCACTAGCAAAACTGAACTCAATGGGAATCAGGGGAAAACTCTTCACAGAGTGGGATTATAACCAGATTTGGATGTGAGCATAAGAGGTACAATTAGTAAGTTTGCAGATGACACCAAAATTGGAGGTGTAGTGGACAGTGAAGAGGGTTACCTCAGATTACAACTGGATCTGGACCAGATGGGCCAATGGGCTGAGAAGTGGCAGATGGAGTTTAATTCAGATAAATGAGAGGTGCTGCATTTTGAGAAAGCAAATCTTACCATTAAGTGTATAAGTCCTGCTAAGGTCCTAGAGAGTGTTGCTGAACAAAGAGACCTTGGAGTGCAGGCGCATAGCTCCTTGAAAGTGGAGTCGCAGGTAGATAGGATAGTGAAGGCAGCATTTGGTATACTTTCCTTTATTGGTCAGAGCATTGAGTACAGGAGTTGGGAGGTCATGTTGCGCCTGTCCCGGACATTGGTTAGGCCACTGTTGGAATATTGCATGCAATTTTGGTCTCCTTCCTAGCGGAAAGATGTTGTGAAACTTGAAAGGGTTCAGAAAAGATTTACAAGGATGTTGCCAGGGTTGGAGGATTTGAGCTACAGGGAGAGGCTGAACAGGCTAGGGCTGTTTTCCCTGAGCGTCGGAGGCTGAGGGGTGACCTTATACAGGTTTACAAAATTATGAGGAGCATGGATAGGATAAATAGACAAAGTCTTTTCCCTGAAGTCGGGAAGTCCAGAACTACAGGGCATAGGTTTAGGGTGAGAGGGGAAAGACATAAGAGACACCTAAGGGGCAGCTTTTTCACACAGAGGGTGGTACGGGTATGGAATGAGCTGCCAGAGGAAGTGGTGGAGGATGGTATAATTGCAACATTTAAGAGGCATTTGGATGGTTATATGAATAGGAAGGGTTTGGAGGGATATGGGCCGGGTGCTGGCAGGTGGGACTAGATTGGGTTGGGATAACTGGTCAGCATGGACGGGTTGGACCGAAGGGTCTGTTTCCATGCTGTACATCTCTATGACCCTATGACAAAGAAAGGATCGTTGAAGCGGTTGGTCATTGAGATGATTAATGACAGAACACCTCTGCAGGAATTCCTTAGGATGGTGTCCTCGGCTCACACAATGACCCTCCATCACAAAGTCAGAAATGACATGTGTGCAATGATTACACAATTCTCAACACCATTCGCAATACTTAAGATACTGAAACAGTCCACACCCAAATGCAGCAAGACCTGCACAACATCGATGCTTGGGCTAGCAAGTTGCAATTAACATGCATGCCACAAATGCTGGTCAATGACCATCTCCATTAAGAAAAAAAATCTAACCGCTATTCATTGAAATTGAATGGCACCACCAATGAATTCCCTATGAATCAACATTCTGGGGTTACCATTGATCAAAACACATGAATAAAATGGCTGCAACAGCCATACAGTAGGTCAAAGGAACTCACCCATCTCCCAAAATCATTCCCATTACCTCAATAATGTCAGGAGTGTGACGGAATACTCTCCATTGCCTGGATGGGCGCAGTTCCAACAACAGTTTGACACTAACCAGGACAAAGTAATCCACTTTCTTGGCATACTATCCATCAACTCTGACACTTACTCCCTTCACCACCACAGTGGCAACAATGTGTCCACCATCTTCAAAACATCAGGCAGTAATTCACAAAGGCTCCTTCGCCTGCATCTCCCAAATCCACAATCTCTATCTTGTAGCAGATGCACATGAACACCATTACCTGCAAGTTTTCCTCCCACCCCCACATCGCTGATCTGGAACTCCAATGTCATTGGTTTACTGTTATTGGGTCAAAATCCTGAAACTCCTTTCTTAACCACACAGCGGTTATCTCTTCACCACAAGTATTGCAGTGGTTCAAAAGAAACAGCTCCACCATCTTCTTCTGGATAACTGGGGGGGGGGGGGGTCAGCAATGCCTACAAAACGATCAACAAATTAACCAACCATTACTGTCCATGATTTTTGGCAAGGAACATTACTCGAGGATAACCCACAGAGTGAAGCAGATTTCTTCATTAATCTCATAAGGAATGCCTGGGTTTCATTGATCTTAATCAAAAGCCTTACAGAGGAAAATAGAAACATGAACTGTGAGAAACAAAAATTTAAGTTCGATGCCCAAGTTGAAAGTAGTCAGTAATGACTGACATCCCCTGTACTCCCCTCCAAAACAATGTACTGGTTGCTGTACAGCAGGCACATAAATGGCAATTTACTGGGGACAACTTGTGCAGGGCTTGCACTGGGATTTTAGACCTGCTACACAAACTCATTGGCGTAGAGGCCAACTTGATGATGGCCTCGGCCAAATTTAGACACAGACCCACTCAAGAACAGCAAGGAAATGTAGACTTTGCCAGGCACCCCATGCTGGAAATCACTCCATGCAATATGAAATGGCACAAGTTATAAAGCTCAAGTTGCCAAGGGAAGTTTCAGGACTTTGCAATTTGCAATTCTGTCTTCACTTGACTAATAGTTGTGGAAGGAATTGAAATTGAAGCATTAGGCTTCTCATAATTAGAAAATATTTGTAGCTGCACTAAATATGAAAAATGCTGGCGATCAAAGTTTGATTTTATAAGTTTTATAGCTTATAAAAGTTGTTAAAAGCACATTGCCAATACAAGTAAAGACTTCTATATAAGTAGCACCTTTCAGGTCTTCAAATGTTCAGTGTGCTGTCCAGCCAATTAAGTTTGTCCACTGTTCCTCTGCTAGCCAGTGTTCAAGGCAGCATAACAAAAAGGACTTCAAAAGACTCTTCAGCAATTCTAAACAACAGTTTCCCCCACATTTTTTAAAAATGGTTACCAATAAAGCCTATGAATCAAGATTTTTGAACTTCACAATTGTTGATTTTCATTCATGTTTCCTGTTGCCTAATATTTCATTCAAAAATGTCAGCTGATCAAACATTTGCCAATGAAAAACAAATTCCAGGCACGGAAGAGGTGCTTGACCCGGGTCTTCAAATATGATTTCTGAAACTCTAGGCCAATTGCTCTTGCAAGTCTCCAAACATGTTGATATTTCCTGCAAAAGTCCCCAGTGACAACTGCAGGTGTTCAGTGACATCTGTCCTTTGTGCATCAGAATGCCAGACCACCACCTGCCTGAATAGCGGAAACCTCATACTTTTGGCCTTTAAAAACCAAGATTCATTGGCCAAAGGAGTTTTTCTCTGCATGGCATGTATGAAAACATATATCTGTATGTCCAAAGCAGTGAACGTATCAGAACCCTGATTTAACTGCAATTCATGCGATTTGTTCACAGGTACAACTGATTTCATCAGTTACATAGCTCTGAATATGTCCCACACAAACTACATTCTTTCCATGTGACAGTAACACTTAATCACATTACCTAACCACCCATATGGACATGCATAAAAACTTAGGTAGAGAATTTGATTTTTGGTATGGGCGTCGTTTGAAAATTAACGTGGGCTTAAAGTTTGTTCTATAGAACATGCCGTCTAGTACGATCATGAATCTTGTCTTCTCCACGCTTTTCAACAGAACTGTTTACAAATCATTCCACTTCATAGTTCAGCTGCTGAGCACATCAAAATTCAAATGTTTTGTCCATGTTGCTCATGCAACATACTTGTTTTTCTTTTGACATTGCCTAATAAATTACTGGAAAACTAGCAACTTTGGCATCAATGTCCTTTGGCAGTCTGATCAATTTTGGTATTCTGCCACAACATTGTTGTTCCCTCAAGCAGCTGCACCAACTAACTGCTACTTGGAAATTTTGTTGAACTCAGATTGATTTCAGACACAAGTGTACATGTAGGCAAGGTATTCCTGGTGACAATGCAACCAACAATTTAAAAAAACATACTTCAAGATCAGACCAGTCGTGAGCACCTGTTCATGGAACATTTGATCTTGGGCACCTTCTTCAGGACAGATTCCTCTTTCCATTTTTGAATCAAATTTTCAGTCCCACAGATTTCCTCTATAGTTTCATGGTTATATGATGCATCAGCAAATTTTAAGCTTAACATCAGTTGCATGAGATATTCTCTTTGACCATTATCGTTTGCACATTGATCACCCAATGACATCTTAAGTACTCATGCATGACCTTTGTAACCAGGATTACATTGCCTGCTTGATCCCTGCATCATTTATAGGTGAATAATACATGTATTTTGGATCTGAAAAATTGGGGTTGCCTCATGACAGCATAGAATTTATCAGAAAGTGAGGAGAGGGCTACTTAAACATTTCAGGGTCCTAAACAGGAGTTTTAACACCCAATAAAATGTCATCAGCCTATACATTCAGAAAAATTGTATGCCACAATATGTACCGGTTGCTTTAGAACAATCGACTTCATTGAAGTATGATTATGAACCAAGAATAAAAATAAGTTTTTGGGCCTGGGTTTAGTAGTTTCATAATACTGCTCACATTAAAATAATATGCAACCATGTTCTTTTTATCCTTAGTTTCACAAGTGCCCTGAAATCACTGGCATTATTTTTGGCATTCATAACTCAGATTCTCGTAATTGACTACAGAAAGTGTAAAACTCTATCAACTGAATAGGTTAATTTAGAAAAGCTCACTCAAACCTTCAGTGGAAGTTTTCTTTTTTTTTGAAAAAACATTCTGCACATGCTAGTGTTAAAACCTTTCAAACCTGGGGAGGATGGGGGAAAGGGGGAGCTACAACTGGCCAACATTCCTGCCCCTCAAACACTGCTGGAAATATCTACGTTTGGACATTGAACAGAATCAGGATTGAATTCAATGGCATTCACTAATACCATAGTCTATATCAAAGTGCTCAAATGACAAGCAGGTCAATGTAGTGCCAAGGGCAGAGGCAAGTGAAATTGTCAGACAAAATAAGGATTCAGATGAGAAAGAACGCTTCAGTAACCTAAAGTGAGCAACAAATCACGTCCTGCTGTTGACATACTAAAGAAAAACAAAGTTGGGCAAAAACATGGAATTAGGGGTAATTATAACTCTTCTACAAGTTTTCAGTCAAATCTATATCAATGACATGAATACCCTCGAAGCACAGCAATACCCAATTTCGAGTGAGTCGGAACAGACAGCATGAGACTCAAAATAAAGACAGAGTTAGGAGTCAAGACACAGACAGATTACTATGAAACAGAGGACAGGAGTTTTCTCAGACCATCAAAAAGTGGAAAGAAGCAGGCAACGGGTGGTCACACTGAGACCAATACTGTCCTTCATTAACAAATCATTCGGATCAGATGTAGGAGGCAGTGTTTTGAAACTTGCCGACACCATTGATTTTTAAAAAAATATTTATTCAGGGATGTAAACTTCACTGGCTACGTCACTGTTTATTAGCCATCCCTCATTGCACCCACAGTACTGCTCAGAAGGAAATTCTAAGACTTTGACCCAATCACAAAAAACGAACAGTGATATAATTCAGTTCGGATGGCGTGTGACTTGGAGAACTCGCTGGTAGTGGTTTTCCAATGCTGCTGATCTCGACTGTCTAGGCAGTAGCATGCACACAAAGAACGAACAGTGCTGAGGGGCATGCAAGACTGCATCAAAAATCAGGAATACACACAAGTTTGTAGAGTTTTTTGGGCAAATGACAGATTAAATTTAATATTGCAAAATTGAGCCGGTACATTCTGATTAGAGAAGTAAGGAGCTCATTTTTTTTGAAAGGTCAGAACAAACTGAGACAAGGGAACAGCGGTCTGGGAAAACAGATACATAAAACATGCAGTGAAACTGATCAGCTGGATCCAATGTTCATGATATTAATTCCACTGACTACAGGCGAGATGAGTAGGTCAATTTATTGCATCTCACGTAGATCACTGTGCTGACTAGATATATGATCAATCTTTAGCATTTACTTATTCCAAATACTGTTGTCAAACAATCACCTTTGCTCTTTGAGCATCAATCAACACAACCAAAATAAACTGTAACTATGTATAATGCTCGATGTGGCACTCGGACAGCTGAAGTTTACATGACTGAGCTGTTATACAAAGCTGGTATCCAAAGATAAGTCGCCCTGCTTCCCTCTGTGTAACATTCTGTTCTTTTATTTTTTCCCTGCCAAAGTACATAACTTCACATTTTCCTACATGTTCCACCTGCCAAAGTTTTGCTCATGCTCAGGCTGTCTATATCCTTCTGTATTCTCACCACTTGCCCTCTCACCTAGATTTGTGGAACTGACAATCTTGGCGATGGTACATTGCTGATGAAGGGCTTACGCCTGAAATGGCAACTCTTCTGCTCCTCAGACGCTGCCTGACCTCCTGTGCTTTCCCAGCACCACACTTTTTGACAATGGTAATGGTACATACAGTTCTCTTTCATCCCAGTCATTCATTTAAGTTGTAATTGTTTACAGCCCTTGCACTAAGCCCTGTGGCATTCACTAGCAAGATTGCCATCCTCAAAATGTTCCCTGCTCCAAATTTTGTCTATTAGATAATTGTCTATCTATGCTAATATATTACCCCCAAGACTAGAGTTTTAGATAACCTTATCAAACATAAGGTGGAAATTCAAACATCTTACATCTGCTACTTTCCCACTATCAATCCTACTTATTATATACTCAAAGAGCTCTAATAAATTCATCATGCATTATGTCCCCTTTCATTGAGCTCACAGAATCTCAGAATCCCTACAGTGTGGAAACAGGCCATTTGGCCTAATAAGTCCATACCAATCTCCAAAGTGTATCCCACCCAGACCCATGCCCCTACCCTATTACTCTACATTCCCCCTGACGAATGCACCAAGCCTTCATATCCCCGCACAGTTTGGGCAATTTAGTGTGGCCGATTCACCTAACCTGCACATCTTTGGACTGTGAAGTACCCAGAGGAAACCTCTGGCAGACACAGGGAGAATGTCTGTGTGGAGTTTGCACAGTCAGTCACCCAAGGCTGGAACCAAACCCAGGTCACTAGGTCTATGAGGCAACAGCGCTAACCATTGGGCCCCGTGCCCGCCCACTACTGATCATTATTAACAAATCATTTGGACCCAGTTGGAGAAGACAGTGTTGAAATTTGACAATACCATCTGATTTTAAAAAAAATATTTATTCAGAGGATTTAAACTTCAATGGCTAGGTCACTGTATATTGGCCATCCCTAGTTGCGCCCCTAGTACTGTTCAGCTGTGAGAGACCATTACCAGCTGGTGGAACTGGGCTTTTTGAACTCACCTGGAGTTGAGGTTTCCTAGTATTTTCTGGAACTTGTCAATGAAAACAAGACAAGGAGACAGAAGGAAGTGAGGGGGTTGAACAAATGGCACGAAATCCTCAACCTCTGCTTGATTATATTCTGCATTTCTAAATGCTCTACCATTACATGCTTTACTAGTGACTGACATTTTTTTACAATGACAGATGTCAAGCTAACTGACCTTGAGTGATGGCTTTTTTCAATTTTTTTGGTCTACTTTTGAATACAGGTTTTCTTTTACACTAACCCTCCACAACTTATCTCAGAATCGTTAGATTGTGGAAGAGTACAATCAATATATCCATCTCTGAAGGCACTTCCTCTAATAGAGTGTAACCCATCGGGTCCAGAGGATCGTGTGACACCGAGCCCCATTATTTTACCGAGTGCCCCCAATAATTTTTTCCTCCTTCAAATTCAATATTTATTCAAAACAATTTTCTAGTTCCCCTCTGTTACTTCCCCAGTCTCGTTCTAAGGAACTCTAAAGGGGAGTCACCTAGACTTGAAACGTTAGTTTGCCCTCTCTCCATGGCCATGGGTGGGCATGTGTTTGCGTTGCCGGTGGGTAGGAATGGGTCAGATGCTTTTCAGTGGGTCAGTGTGTACTTAATGGGCTGAATTGCCTGTTTCCACACTCTAGAGTTCCTAATGATTCAGACTGTTTTAATATTATCTGTCTAGTTTACACTCAAAGTTCATTTTCTCCCTCAATTTTACTTCTGGTCATCTTTCATTAGTCTTTAAATCTTTCCCATTCCCCTGGTTAATCACTAATCTTTGTCACCTACTATCAAATTTAAAGAAAAACATACAATCCTTAAGTTTATTAACCATAGTTGGCTTATCCATTCAGAATTCTTCCTGACTGGGATTTATCCCTATATTTCATTTATATATTGAGTATCAAACTGTTTTCTTTAATTTATACCTTTGTTCATTAATTATCTTTTCAGCTAAACTCCATTCCCAGTCCATTCCAGGCAAATTGACCTTGATCCCTTTATAATTACCCTTATTTAAAATGTAACAGTTGTTTCTGACCCAAGTTTCTCGCACTCAATCTGAAGGTTAACGTCTGCTCACTGTTTGAGGGAATCTTCTGAGATCATTTATTAAATGTGCCTTGGTATACATTAGTCGATCCAAATAGCCTAATCCTTGGTTGGATCCACAACATGATTCGAGGAAACTATCATGAACTGAAATGATCTCTTGTGGTTACCTCAGCCACATATTTTCCTAAATTGACAAGATTAAAGTCATCCATGATTAATACACAGCCTTTTTGCATGCCCTCATTATCTCCTGATTTATTCTCAGTCTTAGTGTCTCTCCTGCCAGAGGGCTTATAGACAACTTGCCAATAACCTTATGCCCTTTTTCTTTCTTACAAGTGTTATCTTCCAAAGGTCACTTCTCAGTATCATATTTATTCCACCTTGTATAAGTGCTACCCCACCACCTTTCCAAGCCTTCTCCCAAGATGTCACAAGGCACTGAAGTGGGTTTGAGGTAGAAACAGAATATACGATTATGAGTGTCAGAACGCAGGAAAATTGTCTAGGCATGACAGTGTGCCCCTAACTTCATGAACCAGCTTGCTGTTTTTTTTAAGAAAGACCAACAATTTTGTATGTCTGTTGTCAGGTGCACTTCCCTGGCATCTTAAATGTGTGTTTGATTCAATATTCAGTATTATTGCTTGTGTAAGGGTGTGACCGATCGATAACTTGTCTGTTCAAGCTCAAGCATAAAATTGACGAACCAGTGTAAACCTAAAGGACTGCTGATTTCCTGTTAGATCACCTAGTGTTCAAATTGACATTTCTTCAACAAACAGATGTATAATTGGTCATTCTTTTTAAAATTGGTCTGTCTCAACTGGGCTTGCCTATAAAACCTGCCACTAATGTTTTACAAATCCAGTCGCAATCAGTTTTGGGACATCCTGATGAAATACTACATTCTAAGCTCATCAGATCAGCTTGACTTCAACAGTCATGTAACGCATAACCCAAGCTGCAGTCTTCAAAAGGCAGATGGTCAAAGATATATTGCGAACCCATTCCAAAGGCATTGTAGTGAATCATGTATGTGAGTCACTTGCCACACAAATGGAACATATCGATGTGGGTACCAGACATTGTAGTAATCAAATCTCAACCTAGGTCAGGAAATTACTGTGAACTCAGGCCCTCAAGCAAAGTAGGGGAGTAGACAAAAATTGACAATGAGATACTCATGACTACTTAATGGCATTTACAAGTATCTTGGGGCTAAGTGAAAAAATTAAATTCACAGTGACCTCATAATAAACTGTTTTTATGCCTGGCAACATACTGCGCCTTTTTAAAATTTGTTCATGGGATATGAACTATGTTGACTAAGCCAGCATTTTTTAAGTATTTGCTAATTGCCATGGAGTGGGTCGGGGTGAAAGTGAGCCATCTTTGAGAACTACTCCAGTCCTTGGGATCCAGCTACGCTCAGTTCTGTTAGAAAACAAGTTTCAGAATTTTGACGTATTGACAGAAAGTTTGCTGAAATGGTTTCATGTCTGTATGGTGTATGGCTTAGCAGGGAACTTGTCAGCGGTGGCATTCCCATACATCTGCTGCCCATACTCTTGCAGATGTCAGGGGGGAGAGATTTGGAAGCTGCAGTGCATCTTGTAGATGGCACGGTGTCACTGTGGAGTGGTCAAGGGTAGGGATCGTGGATGCAGTGCGAATCATGGGATGTGTCAGACCTCAAGTATTACTTAAGCTGCACTCATTAGTGCAAGTGGAGACTTTTATCACACTCCCTGAATTATGGCTTGTTGGTGAATGACAAGAATTAAGGAGATAGAAGGAGTGACATTTGCTGCAGCATTCTTAGCCTCTGATCTGCTACTGTAACCGCAATATTTAACTGGCTAATTCAGTTAAGTTTCTCATTCATGGTAAACTGCAGAACATTGTTTGGATGTTCAGCGATGGTGTTGCTGCTGAATGCCATTGGACGATAGCTGAACTCATTTATTAGGAGTGGTCATTGCCTTACACTTGCGGTGCATCTGTATTTTCCACTTCTCAGCCCAAGCCTGGATGATGTCCATTTTTGTTGCATGGATTACTTCAGTATCTGAGGAGTGGCAAATAGTGCTGAACATTGAGATTCATCAGTTAACAAGCCCTCTTATGATTAGCATCTTCCTTTGTGCTCTTATAACCTCAAACAGAGACGGGTTTCTTCCTCCTCCCTTACGCCCACCTCTGCCTCTATTTCCACTGATTCATATTTTGTTAGAGTTAAATTATACTAGGTGCTGTCAAATACTGCCTTGACTAGGGAGAACACTCATTTCACATGAGTCCAGCTCTTTTGCCCATCCTTGGACGAAGGCTGTAAACAAAATCAGAGATGAGTGGTCCTGAAGGTACTGCATACTTAGGGTCCTGACTGTGTTCTTGTATTTGTACTGAAATCTTGTGCTCCAAACTAGCTAGGCCATGCTCTTTACAGCTACAACACTGGAATCTAATGTAGAAATTAGATGTGCATAACCCCCACAACGAGCATCAGTATGAAGGTTACTGCTGAACAAGTGCTGCTTGATGATGCTGTTGACAACCCCTTCCAACACTGAGCTAATAATTGAGAATCAATTGCCAAGGATAGCACTTGGCTGGGTTGTATGTGTCCTGCTTTTTTGCGGACAGATGTACCTTGGCAAATTTCTACCTTAGATTCCAGTGTTGTAGCTGTAAAGAGCATGGCCTAGCTCGTTTGGAGCACAAGGTTTCAGTACGACTGCGAGAACACGGTCAGGACCCTTAGTATGCAGTACCTTCAGACATTTCTTAACATATGGGGTGAAAGCAAATTGCTTGTAGATGGTGGAGGAACAGGTGGTGGTCAGGTTAGATAGTCTGCTTAACATTTCTGACTGAAAATGGCGAGAAATGCTTTAGCCGTTTTGAATTAGTGTGCGGAGCTCCCAAGCCAACTCCCTCCTTACTGTATACCACTGTGCCACCACCTCTGGTGTGAATGTCTCACCACATAGAACAGGGCATATTCACAGATGGTGAAGTCGGGAACATTACCTGCGTGTTATGATTCTGAGAGTATGACTGTCAGGCATGTCACTTGATTAGCCTGTACGACAGTTCCCTCAGTTTTGAAACAAGTACCCAGATGAGTTCTGGGTCCTCGTCAGTTTGTCATTTACATATACAATGTGGAAAAGAATACAGAAGACATGGTTAGTAAGTTTGTGGACGATACCAAAATTGGTGGCATAGTGGACAGTGAAGGTGGTTTTCTCGGATTACAAAAGGGACCTTGACCAAATTATACAATGACCTTAAAAATGGCAGATGGAGTTCAATCTGGATAAATGAGATGTCTTGCATTTTGGTACAACAACCAAGGGTAGGATTTACGCAATTAATGGTAGGGATGACCTCAGCGGTTTATAAACTAATGAGAGTATAGGTAGAATTAATACTAGTTGCCTTTTCCCTGGGGGATTTCAAGACGAGGGGGCACATTTTTAAGGCGAGGACGAAAAATTTTAAAAAGGTGAGGGGCAATTTAAAAAAGTTTACTCAGAGGGTGGTTCACATGTGGAACAAACTTCCTGAGAAGTGGTGGATGTGGGTACAATTACAACATTTAAAAGACATTCAGATAAGTACATTATTAGGAAAGGTTTGGAGGAATATTGGCCACGATCAGGCAGGTGGGACTAGTTTAGTTTGGCGTAGACTGGTTAGACCGAAGGGTCCATTTCATGCTGTATGAACTCTATACTGGAAAGGATGACTTTGCAGGGTGACAGGACTGTGTCCACTTCATTGTTTCCAGTACCTTGCGTGCGATGCTGGTCGTCAGTCCAGATTTATTCATTTCTTTAGATTTGAGTGGTTAGGCCATTTCAAAAGGCGTCAAACATCAAGCACATTGTTGCAGTCACGTGTAAACTAGAACAGGCAAGGACAACAGGTACTCTTCCTTAAAAGGAAAGTAACAAACCAGACAGGTTTTTACAATAACCAACAATGGTTTCATGATTCCAATCTTAATAGAATTCAAATCTGTTTTGCTGGTATTTGAATGCATGCCCCTACAGCATTAGCCTGGCTGCCTGGATTACTAATCCAGTGACATTATCGCTACAAATGTGGACATATGCACTCATTTTGCAACAGTGCGGCATTTTCCAATTTTAAGATTTTAACAACATTGCAAAACTTTTTATTACATCAATCTGGATGGAAATAACAATGTGATTTTTTTTAAGAATAACATTTCACTTGCTAATCGAGGATATAATATCTTGAGAAATTATATACTGTTTCATGGTGTTGACGCAGATCTAACCCGATACTCTGCAAATTGTTGCAAACAATGGTTTCAATCGTGAACTGTTTGTCAAATATTTAATGTGACTGAAATCAGTGATTCTTGCTATCACTGAAAAGGCAAGCCAAAGTGATCAGACACATTTTAAAAGTGTCAGAAAATATTTGCTTTGTCCATGCTGCACTTAGAATATGGCAGGTGAAAAGTCAAAGCAACACATTTTTCAAATCCAAAGATGATCCAAAACTTCACTGGATTCACTAAAGCCAAAATTCATTTACCTAATGCCATTATACCAGATTGTGTAAATATTTTAAATACTGTTGTTTGTTAAACCTTGCTATATAGAAATTTACTGCCACATTTTCTACATCATAATCCTGTAATTAAAAAAATTATTGACTGTGAAACTTTTTGGAATATCCAGAGACCACAAGTACTTTTTAACCTCAACACAAAATGTTTTACAGACTTAATTAAGGAAGAAATTGCTCCTTGCACCATTGTTTGAATGATTAGATTAGATTCCCTACAAGGTGGAAACAGGCCCTTCGGTCCAACAAATCCATACCGACCCTCCAAAGAGTAACCCACCCAGACTCATTTCCCTCTGACTAATGCAGCTAACAGTATGGGCAATTTAGCATGGCCAATTCACCTGACCTGCACATCACACTGCAAAAGAATCTGGAATTAAGAGTCTAACGATGACCATGAAACCACTGCAGATTGTCAGATAAACCCATCTCCCACAAAATGCTTCTTGGTCACCTGGCACTTTCTGTACCAGTCATGGAACATTCACACACAATGCGCAGATCTCGAAACCTCAAGATCAACAACACCTCCGTGTTGCATTGTCTTTCTGCTATTTTGCCATCATCTATCTCTAATTTTGTTTTGAGTCAGCGATGTTTTCCCTAGCCATAAATCCATGCTGACCTTCAAGAATATCCATCATCCTTCTAGTCTCTGGTCCATGGTATCCAAGTGTTTGCCTCCGTGCCTTTGGGCTTTTCTCTCTTAATACAACAGAATGAGTAGTTCATTCGGGATCAGGATTCCAAGACAGAGTTAACCAGGTAGATCTGGAATTCTACCATTTGCTCATTTGGTACTACTTTTTTTTGCCCTGCCAAAATCAAGGGGCTCAAGTTCACCAGGATAATTCTAAGCCAGCTTTGTCTTCCCACTCAACGTAATTCGAGTAACTTTGTTGGTATGCAAGCGTGTATTCTAAGAGGGTGGGACAGGTAGCAAATTTTCCTGGGCATTAGAGGGGTAAGACTGAACTGCAATGACAGGAACCTTTTACTGGATCAGAGTTACTGCAGCTCTGCTTTTATTTCAGATGTTCACATCCGTAGTATTTTGCTTTTATCTAACTAAATCCATTTACTTGGCTCTAGAACCATTAATAGCTTTGTATAAGAAAAACTAATCATCTTCAATTTTGAAAACTGGTTAAAGGCCAATGTGCATTTCTCAAAGGGTGGGGTGGCTCTTGTGGTACAGTGGTAACGTACCTACCTCTGGCCAAGAAAGCCTGAGTTCGAGTTCCACTTGCTCCAAAAGTGTCATAACATGTCTGAACAGGTTGATTTAAAAATATCTACATTTCCCAAGGCGCAGAACTGATTGCATTACTCCAGATGAGGTCTAACTTGCTCAGTACAGCTGCAACTTCCACCTCTTTGAATTCCAACCATCTTGATATCATTTCCGTACCAGTCCACTGGCTTTCAGCAATGTCTGTACTTGAAGCTCCAAATCTTCTGCTAACCCAATTTTCCCAGCTTATGTGGAAAATGCCTGGATCTATATATTTTTTTAAAAAGTGACAATAAATGACTCCACACCTTCCCACACTGAACTCCCTCTGCCACAAATGTTTCATTGCAACCTCCTCTGTTCTACACTATATACTATTGCGTCATTAGAAAACCTGGATAAACGATTTGCCTTTTACTTTGTCCACATTTACAAATATGGTAAAAAAGTTGACATTCCAGCAGCTTCCTGGGAGACATTGTGTGTTTAGTGTAACAATTTGTACCTATACCCAAGGAAGCCCTGCACTGAAACATGTTCTCAAAATAAAAGTGCTATAACACTGTACTACGTAAACAAAAATATTGTATGCCAATGAGAAAAAAGGGTAGAGTTCAGTTGAATGATGTCCATACAAGGTTAGAGTATGTAACATTACTCATTTGCCCACCTATAGGCACAATACAGTTAGAATGTTGCAACTGTTCACCATTAATAAGATTGATAGCTCTCTTCAATGAGCAGATTTGCACGTACTTGCCCAATGACTTCAACTTGTTTCAAAACTGTCTTTTTATTATTTGAAGTGTGGTAACACCAGCTGGTTACTGTATCAACATGGAGTGCTGGTAAATCCTGCAGCCTAAAAAAAACAATGCTGTAATTTTCAACTAATCTAAAATGAAGGCAATTTCAACAGTCATGTTCTTCTTAGAAGGTACGATGTACTGTCATTTTAAACAAAGAATATAACACTGAACTGTCAGGGCAATTCACTTAAGACAACTAGGCACCAATAAGCTGCTAAAATGGCCAATTAATTTAGACAATGAACATGTCATAGTGTTTTACAAATGATAACATAGGAATAGGGAGATGTTAATCAGCCTCTTGAGCCTGTTCCACCATTCCATTAGATCTCTGATCTATACCTCAACTCCATTTACAATGCTTTTGATCTATATCCCTTGACACTCTTACCCATCAAGATTGCTGAATCCTGAAAACTTCAATTGACACTGAGCATTGATATCTTCCTGGGAGAAAATACAAGATAGCTATGATACTGCAGGAAACAAATGCCTCTTCAGTGAACTCCTGCATGGCCTGGCTCTAATTTAAAGATTGTGTCCTTAAAGAAATATTCTCTGTACGTATCCTGGTAAATCCATTATCAATTTAAAAATCTCAATTAGTCCATACCTTAAACTTTCCAATCCGTAAAGAATACTTAATTTAACCGTTTAAACTCTGATATCATTCTGGGGTGAATCGGTACTGACCTCTCCAAGGCCAAGAGCTATTATAATCAAACTGTTCTGATGTTATGACAATTCTCTACATGTGTGACTTGAGGTCAGACCTCCTTGCCCAGAGTTATCTCTGTGCCACAAAACCCTTGTATGGTGAATATAACGTCTGAGGATCAGGCCTGATATATTGACCACAGCATCCCAGATCTAACAATGGCTCTATTTAAATTAAGTCATAGAGATGTACAGCACAGGAACAGACCCTTTGGTCCAACTCATCTAGATATCCCAACCTAATCTAGTCCCACCTGCCAGCACCCAGCCCATAACCCTCCAAATCCTTCCTATTCATACACCCATCCAGATGCTTTTTAAATGCTGTAATTGTACCAGCCTCTACCACTTCCTCTGGCAGCTCATTCCATAAACGTACCACCCTCTGCGTGAAAAAAGTTGCCTCTTAGGTCTCTTTTATATCTTTCCCCTCACCCTAAACCAATGCCCTCTAGTTCTGGACTCCCCCACCCCAAGAAAAAGACTGTCTATTTTGCTCACTCTAAATTCTTTGAGATAGACTAGAAATATAATTGACTTTTTCATTATGATTCTACCTGTGGACAAGTTTATGACCTGCACATCTGAAATGCAAAATTCTTTGCTCTTGCACAAGACCTCATCTCTCACTACTTGTAAAATATTCCAGTTTGTCTCAAACCCAAATTGGATAGTCTCACATGTACACTCAAATACCTCAGTTTTGGTGACTCAATCTGTACTGTCCCTTTTTAATACTTCTATACAATCTACTATACCTGTTCAATGTACTCCCAACTGCAAATTCATAATATATACATACACACACACACACAGGAGACCATGCAGGCCAACAGCCTGCACCGCCATTCGAGAAGATCACGGCTTTGGTGGGTCAGATTCTTCTGAATTCCTCATTTGTATCTATCTATCTCCACTTACCCACAATTCCCCTGTCTAACAAGAATTGATCCACCAACTTAAAAATTTTCAATAACCCCCACTGCCACTGACTTCTGAGTTTCAAAGCCCCACAAACCCTCAAATGCTTCATCTGTCCTTGAAGGACAACTGTTCATTTTAAAACAGTTCAGGATTGACCCAGAAAACAAGGGATAGGAAAGGCAAGGTTCGTGAACTGTGGGTGATAGGAGAAATCGTGCGACTAGCCAAAAGGAAAAGGGAAGCGTACATAAGGTCCAAGCAGCTAAGTACAGAACGGGCCCTGTAATAATAATGGGGAGAGTAGGACCAATCTTAAACAAGGAGTCAAGTAGGCTAAAAGGGGTCATGAAATAACTTTAGCGAGCAGAATTAAGGAGAATCCAAAGACCTTTTATACTTACATAAGAAGCAAGATGGTAACTAGAGAAAGGGTTGGTCCACTAAAGGATAAGGAAGGAAGGTTGTGTTTCGAACCGGAGAAAATGGGCGAGATTCTCAATAATTACTTTGCCTCGGTTTCACTAAGGAGAGGGACTTGGTGAATGTTGAGATTAGAGATAGAAGTTTGTTTACTCTGCATCATGTTGACATAAGGAGGGAAGATATGTTGAGTAGGCTAAAGGATATTAACTTGGACAAATCCCCAGGAGTGGATAGGATCTATCGCAGATTGCTGAGGGAGGCGAGAGGGGAAGTAGCAGAGGCCCTGACAGATATCTTTGTGGCATCCTTCAGCAGAGGTGAGGTGCCAGAGGAGTGGAGGGTTGCTCATATTGTACCCCGTACAAGAAGGGTAGTTGGGATATTCAGGTAACTACAGACCAGTGAGCCTGATGTCAGTGGTGGGAAAGTCACTGGAGAAGGTACCGAGGGATAAAATCTATTTATATTTGGAAAAGAATGGACTTATCAGTGATAGGCAACATGGTTTGTGCGGGGGAGATCATGCCTTACCAACTTAATAGATTTCTTTGAGGAAGTGACCAAGTTGATGGATAAAGAAAGGGCTGTAGATGTCACATACATGGACTTTAGTAAGGCATTTGATAAGGTTCCCCATGGTAAACTAATGGAGAAAGTGTAGTCACATGGTGTGCAGGGTGTTCTAGCTAGGTGGATAAAGAACTGGTTGAGTAACAGGACGTAGTAGTTGAAGGAAGTTTCTCAAAATGGAGAAAGGTGACCAATGGTGTTCCACAGGGGTCAGTGCTGGGGCCACTGTTGTTTGTGATACACAATGATCTGGAAGAGGGCACTGTTGGTATGATCAGTAAGTTTGCAGATGACACGAAGATTGGTGGAGTAGTAGAAAGCATGGAGACTGTCAAAGAATACAAGAAACTATAAATAGACTGGACAGTTGGGCACAGAAGTGGCAGATGGAGTTCAATCCAGGCAAATGTGAGGTGCATTTTGGGAATCTAATTCTTGAGCGAACTATACTGTGAACAGCAGAGCCTTGGGAAAAGTTGATGAGCAGAGAGATCTGGGAGTTCAGGTCCATTGTACCCTGAAAGTGACTGCACAGGTGGAGTGGTCAAGGCGACACGTGGTATGCTTGCCTTCATCGGACAGGGTATTGAGTACAAGAGCTGGCAGGTCATGTTAAAATTGTACAAGAATTTGGTTGGCAGCAATTAGAAAACGGTGTACAGTTTTGGTCACCACATTACCAAAAGGATGTGGACGCGTTGAAGAAGGTGCAGTAAAAGTTTACGAGGATGTTACCTGGTATGGAAGGTGCTAGCTGTGAAGAGGGGTTGAGTAGGTTAGGATTGTTTTCATTAGAAACAAGGAGATGGGGGGGGGGGGGGGGGGGCCTGACTGAGGTCTACAAAATCATAAAGGGTATAGACAGGGTAGATGGAAATAAGCTTTTTCTCCCCCCCCCCCCCGCCAGACTATGGGACTCAATAACGAGAGGTCACGTGCTCAAGGTGAGGTGAAAAGTTTAAGGGGGATACATACAGAAAATACTTTACAGAGAGGGTGGTAGGTGCCTGGAATGTGTTGCCAGCAGAGGTATTAGATGCAGGCATGGTAGATTCATTTAAGGTGCATCTGGACAGATGCATGGGGGTGGGGGGGGCAGCAGAGGGACACAGATGCTTAGGAATTGGGTGATAGGTTTAGACAGTGAATTTGGATCGGCTCAGGCTTGGAGAGCCAACAGGGCCTGTTCCTGGGCTGTAAACTTCTTTGTTCTAAAACAAAACTGCAACTTTCAATGTCAACTGTCTCTTCGCTTAAGTCATTCTTATACAGGTTAAAAAACAGAAAAGATAGTTGTCACATTTTGCAATCAGAGCAGATTGTCACCTCAGTCCCAATCAATAAGTAACCTAGGGCACAAAGTTACCTCTAACTCCACACAAATGCAATTTTGGTTAATCTCATGTTAAAGTTTATAAAATTCACCTGAATAAGTCACTGATGTGCCAGCATTCTACAATAGATTACTTGGGGATTTAGTTACTCCAGTCGTCACACATAACCTGACCTTGACTTAAATAATGACTCATTTCCATTAGTCAAAATGTTTAATTAATCTTGGATGATGCTATGCATTCCAATAGCAGCACCCCAGTTCATGTTAAATGACAAGTTTGTCATTTTATGGGTTCTCTGAACAACAGATAGGCATTTGGATTTTTAAAAACCAAAAGATGCACTTCGCAAATTAACAGAAATACACCTAAAAATCCTTCCTACTTTTTAAAAAATTATTTCATGGGTTGTGAGCAGTGCTGGCAAGGAATTTGTTGCCCATCCACATGGGAAAGTTTTAGCAAGTTAACTTGTTGAACCACTGCAGTCCACTTGGGTAAGTACAGCAAAACTCAGAATCATAAAATCCCTACAATGTGGAAACTGGCCATTCAGCCCAACAAGTCCACACTGACCCTCCGAAGAGTAACCCATCCAGACCCATTCACCCAACCCTATTAGTCTATATTTTACTCCTGACCAATGCACCTAACCTACACATCCCTGAAAACTATGGGCAATTCAGCATGGCCACCTCACCTAATCTGCACACCCTTGGATTGTGGGAGGAAATCGAAGGAAACCCACATAGACATGGGGAAAACATGCAAACTCCACACAGCTGCCTGAGGCTGGAATCAAACCCAGGTCCCTGAGCAGCAGTGCTAACCACTGAGCAAGAGTTCAGTGTGGCAGGAAAGAAATGGCAATATGTTTCCCAATCAGGACATTGTGGGATTCGGAAGGAAACTTGCAAGTGAACTTGCTGTTTTTGTTCTTTAGGTGGAGAAGATAGTGGGTTAGGAAGTTAATAGCGAAGCAGCCTGGGTGAACTGTAGCATTCTGCAGGCTGACGTTTTATAGATGACACCTAACCAGAGTCTTGAACAGAGACAGTGCTGGATTATTTTCCAATTTATTATTCTAGCTAATAGATTCAGACATTGCTTGCTCCGGCAACAGCTTCCAGCCACTGGTGGTCAGCTTTCACAACACCCTCATTATCCTTTCCTGTGTGGCAGCTTTTTGAGTACAAAATCTTGAAAGGTGCACTCTGACTTGGCTTCAGTTGCATTAAACGACATCTACCTTCTTGAAAAAAAGACATGGTGAGTGCCCGTTTTCCCATTTTGTCAAGATCTGCCGGTGATGCAAGCTCCTCACTTATAGCTGCAATTGTCTTGTCCAATTTCATACTTTCTCCTTCACCTCAAAAAGGTAACCTGTTATTCAAATGAATTCATGTGAAGAGTTGGGGGAAATTAAAGATTTACAGAAATTGATTTTAAGAAGTACCAGGATTTCTTATTTAGTAATCAGTTACTACAAAATAAAAAGCCTTTTGTAGAATATGCTACAACTGACAAAAGAGAAGACTGATTATGTAAGACATGGAAAATGTGACACTGAGGAATTTTAGTATTTGGGACAACTCTGTACTCCTGAATGCACATTATATCAAATATCACTGCTATGTGATGGACATTTAGTCACTGACTTTTAAGATTGTAGAAATTCTAGTTGTACTGTGATATTCAAATACATGAAGCAGTTTATTTTTTAAGATTTGTAGCTCAGGTTGAGTTTCAGGTTCTAAGTTTGCTCCCGTCTGGTGAAGTTATCCAGCATGCTGACGAAACATCTGAAAACAAACCTGCCAGCTCAGGGAGTAAACTTACAACCTGAACTTGAAGCAGTGCTTAAAATACTATGACTGTATTTCAATCCATGTCAAACAGTGTCTTAAACTCAGAAATCTAAATCAAGTAAACATCTTTTACTATTTACCAAGAGACTCAAAAGTAGAAGTTATGAATTATCTAGCTTCTCATTTGCAGTATATTTCAAGAACATCAGAAACCTTAGATTATGGCAACTACACATACCTGATCACCTCTTCCTTGTTGTGTGAACCCATGACAACATTGTTCATGTTTTTACTTGCTTTCCAGGGCAAGCTACATAGTCACAACACTATAGATTAGACTCCCTACAGTGTGGAAAGAGGCCCATCGGCCCAACAAGCCCACACCGACCCTCCGAAAGTAACAAATCTACAAAATACATGACATTTTTTAACCATAATCCAGAGAGAAACAGGGTATTTCTTATTTGGGATGCAACTTGAACCTTATTATCCCAGTGATGAACAGGTGCTTTACAAATGACAGTTTGTACAGTGTGACAATGGAATGTTTAAATATATTTCAGTCATTCTACAGTTCAACGAGAAACTATTACAAGCAGGCTTTAATATAAGGGATTGATTTCTATGAAGAAACTGCAAATGATGAATGCGATGACTTTCATTTTTTTCTGAGCCCCAGAAAAAGACACATTTAAGGGTACTTAAATATTTTCAGCATAAGGAATGTTAGTGTTGGAGATAGTGTACTTGCTTTTTCGTCATCTGAAGTTAAGACCAAACACTGACATTAGGCATAAAATGGACTGGATGGCAAGTAAAACCAATTTTACTCATAAATAAAAACTAAAAAAATTGGTGGATGCTGTATATCAAACAAAAACTGAAGTTGCTGGAAAAGCTCAGCAGGTCTGGCAGCAACCGCGATGAGGAATCAAAATTAATGTTTTAAGGAAGAGTCACCGGACCCAAAAGTACTTTTGTTTCTACAGGTCAATGCAACATTGGAGGATTAGCCACCTCCCTCCAATCCAATGGTCTGAACCTTTGCACAGTCAAACCAATTGTAGACAATTCAGCACCCACACCAAAGGTTGAAACCACACCAATTGATGTTACATACAATCCCTCCAGATCAGTCAAGAGACTCAATCATGTCTCATCATCAAATGAAATACACTGAAAAACATTAATCTGGAAGGGGAGGGAAGAAGGGAAAGACAGCCCACAAATACTAACACTTAGGAATTGCAATAGGAGATACAGTAATTAATAGTAAGCGGAGACTGATTTCATGGACAAACTTGAGGGTCTCTTTTTATACAATGTATTACAACCTGGACACACTATCCTAAGCTTGTTTGCAATGTTAAACATCAGCTTCTCAAATTACACACCTGCACCTCAAAATTTGCAGTCTTACAAATGCAATTACAAATCCACAAGGCATAGACTCAAATTATAGGCCATATACTGGAAGTTATGGAGTTGGTTATCTTACTGCTACCCAATAAAAAATGGTAAATATAACAAATCAGAATTGTACAGTCCAATTTGCTTATAAGGGGGCTGGCACAGAAGCACTATCAGCAAGAAGAAAATTAGTAACACTAAGTTATTATTTAATTTGCACAGCATGCAAAATATTTTGAAAACCATTGAATTCTTTGAAATTGTGAACTGAATTGATAATGAACTTGCTCATGGCAAGAAGTGCAAGATGACCTTCTTGGCCATTGCAACTGACATTGGTGGCACATGATAGCAAATTATTATGTATGCCAATGACCATGTTACATTCTTATCATTTCTTTAAAACTCAGGCTAGCCAGCTTGAAACTGAGGGACATTTCCCCAACAGTACAGTAAGCAGGACATTAAGCATTCCCACTATTTACAAGATAATTTGTGAACAGTAGGATCATAGTTGCCTTGTGGAGCATTTGATTGACATCCAGCCACAACAGAACATGCATTTTTACTGTGACAAGAGACAAGGTTGCATACATTAACACTTAGAAAATAACAAACATCAGCGAAAAAACAGGTACACATCAGGGTGGAATGTCAACAATTTATTACTTTTTCTCCCCAGTGCCAAGAGAACTATGTTACAGATGTTAAAAGAAGTATTAAATCTACATCGCTTTTTACGTAATGTATGAACATTTCATAGACTTTCACATAGGATAAAAATCTGCTTCCATACATTACAATTTTCATCATTTGCTCCTTTTCCCAAGATGAGGTGGAGGAGCTCACTTCAACACGATTACTGGTTTTGCAACAGCATACATTTAATGTCACAAAAAGAAGGTATATCATGACAAGCTACAAGATACTAAGTCAGGAAAACTGAAATGCAACAGTAAACTCAAAATTAGCCAATATTGCATATAAGCAAGGAAGATCCCATCATAATTGGTGACAGCTATCACAGTGTCAATGCACTTAGAACAGCAACATTGATATAATAAAATCCGTCTTGACATCAGTCCTATTTTCGTTCCACGCCTTATTACAAACATCTATTTCAGTTTGCAAACTGATGCTTGCCAGATAAGCAGAATTTTTAGGACATACCATTCCACCATATATAACAGCCAATAAGAACAAAGAATTGTCATTTTTGTTTAGGAATTTTGCCCAAGGCTGAAACAGGTCATTCTGCATTTTGGTCTAGAGACACCGATAAAGATACTCCTTTCCACCCAAATCCAATGTTTCTTTTTATAATGTTCACTTTATATTAAGTCCAACAAATGCAAACACATAAGTCTAGCAACAATGCTCTCTCTAGTCTTCATTGATTAGATATCCTGGAGGCTGTGTGAACCATTTCTTGGATTTTTTTAAAAAAATCATCCTCTTAAATGATGTTTGCATGAAGGTGGAATGTGAACGTAGGCCTCCTAGCTCAGAGACAGGGACACCACCATGCACTCTGGAACCCTTTCCATTCTTGGCTGAAAGTTAATTTTAAAACTTCAATATGTTTAAGCTAACTCCACAAGATCTGTTGATTACATGCAGCCCGATGTGGAGGGCAGCAAGGATTTGCAAATTCCTTAGGGATGAGCCCAAAAGGAAAGAACTTTAAAAGGTTATCAAAAGAATTAAGAGGGAAGTTGGAGAAACTATTTCAAATAGGATTGTCCACCACAAGAGTGTATAAAAGTTAAATTAGCACAAGACTGTTCAGTAGTGACTTTGGGATGCATTTCATCAAACAGTATCGCAAAAACCTGGAACACTCTCCCACAAGGTTTGGAGCTATACTGAATTAAAGTGTACCAATTTTATTTGAAATGTGCATTAGACAAGTGGGCTAAGAGTGGCCACTCCAGAGCACGTGAATAGATTTCAGATACAGATGAGTCACTACCTGATTGAAGCACAAACTTGAGGGGCTCCCATTTACATCCTGGGCAAATGAACATGTCCTCCGTACCACAAAGTTTTGTATTCAATCAGCAAAATCATTTTAACACAATTCAGTCGACCACTGTTTCATCCGTTACATCAACTATCTCTTGCAGTATCCATCATCTCTTAATTCAATGTGCCTCCTTCTCTAATAGCTGCCAACTTGCCACTCTCTACTGCTCTAATGACTGATCTGCAGAAAATAGAAACCCTTCAACAGCAATTTTTATTTCAATTTAATACCAGACATCTAATGCTCCAACAATCTGCTGGACAGTAACTTAAAGGTTTTCCCAAAGTTACAGCACATCTACTCTTAATCCCTTCAAGATACATGGACACAATCTCACATTCGCCAATCTGTGAAATTGATTGATGGTAGGACTAGAGGTCTAAAGCCATAGACAAAAGATTAAGTTAGGAACATGAAGTGGTCCTTCCTACAAGAGGTTATCCCATGATCAAACCAAACATTCCTACAATGCATTGATAGTTCTTTATTTGTTAATTTACACACAAACTTGTTTAAAAAAAGGTCCAACTTTTTTAATATACAAGATCTCCACCGTGTACATTCCATGCTTGAGAGTTGCCAAATCATTCAACTCAATCACAAGTACCTTGTGGATTGTATTTGTATCTACTGTCCATATGAATTTAATAGTCAATATTCAGTGCAAAGAAAATTAGCTAACATTGCTAAGCATTTGCTTAAATAGTATATTTGAAATCTTTAGTAGCTACGCCAGACTAACATGCAACTGTTACCATTTCAGCAATTCAGAATCCAACTTAACTGAACAACACCGCTGAGCCTTAAAAAGAAATAATTGGCGAACTGTTGTAAAGATACAGGACATCCTTGTTCCTGTTTACCAATTCATTTATTTGACATTTACTTACACTTTATGACACCACAAAAATGTTTAGAATAAATACTTCACAAGTTACAAACATCAGGACACACGATAAAACTAATAAGACAAAAATCCAAACATTTTCTGTTGACTCAAAATCATCACAAATTATCAAAATACTAGACAGGTAAAGGCAGAGACCTGCCAATATATGAAGCAAGTGCTTGCCAACAGGAGTGGTCCAAGATGCTGAAAACAAGTATCTACAGTCACAATTTCATTTCTTTTAGCAAAATCCCAGAATAAACTATCTAGTATTCAGACAGCAGAGAAAATGTGTGTTTGAAGAGCTAAGTAAACATTTTCGATTCCAGTTGGTAATTGGTGGTTAGCATTAAAAAAATTGGAAGTGGTACACCTCAGCTATTTATCTTAGCAAAGGACAGTTTTCACTGACCAACTAAAATTAACCAGTAATTCAGTTTTCATTTGCTTACAACTCTATTCACTCAAGTGTAGTTCTGGGGTTCAAAGTTCATTGTTCCATGACATAATTCTCCTTCAAGATGTCCAGAATGATTAACACAAATAGATGGAATTAGTTAAGAGATTCTTTTTTTTCCATATTAAGATCAGCTGCACTGGACATAAAAGTTTGGATTCATTTTACCACAAATTGCTCATACCTGTCACACATTTCAAAAAAAAACTGAAAAAATGTTTTAAAAAGACTGAGGGTCAATTAACACTGAAAAGAAAATCAGGTAGCTACCATTTTTCTTAAAATGACAAACAGTTTCACACTAGGACAGGGCTTTGTTCACAGTTCTCGTCTCAACTTAAGGAAGCTTTGCAATGGATAGATGAGATTAGATTCCCTACAAGGTGGAAACAGGCCTGTCAGCCCAACAAATCCACACTATGCTTTTAAACTTGGGATAATTTAAGGAACACATATGCCAACACTGCTGGGCAAGGAAACCAAAATGTTCTTGGCCTGGATATTTTCAAATCAACCTGTTTAGCGATGCTATTGTATACCACCAGAGCAGATAGGACTTGAACCCAGAACACCTGACAGAGGTAAAAACACAACCGCTGCATTAGAGATGTTAAGGCTCTGGTTCTGGATTGCTCAGCCAAATGGGATTCAATCATTTGTTGTTATTCACAGTCTATTCAATGAAAGCCATACTGTCCATCTTTCCTCCTAGCTTACAGCAGTACTAAGGGCAAATTTAAATTGGAATGGTTGATGAGGGCATTAGTGAAGGGGCTTTCTGTATGACAGCTGTTAACATTACATTTCTGCACAGAATCAGAATCCTAACATGGAAGCAGGCCATACAGCCCATTGTGTTCACAATGCCCCTCCGAAGAGCATCCCACCCAGATTCACCACCCCACCCCAACCCATGGCTAACCCACCTAATCTGCACATCTTTGGACTGAGAGGGGAACTCGGGACACCCAGAGGAAACCCACATAGACATGGGGAAAATGTGCGAACTCCACACAGAGTCACCCCAGGCTGGAATCAAACCTGGGTCCCTGGTGCTGTGAGGCAGCAGTGCTGACCACTGAGCCACTGTGCATTTGCAAGGAAACCATATGACTCAAGTTAAAGGGAAACAAAAACATGGAGTTGGGTTCTGTTCAAAATACTTTGTTTCCCATGTTTGGAAACAACTTTAAGACGGTCAGCATAGAGTGCCAAACAGCACTCTCCTTGACAGGGTTCTCCAAAGTCATCTATTACAGGTGAGTAGTTTTGTGTATCCAGACAGACTTAAATAGAAAACACGGCCAAATGCACATTGACATTCACAAACAATACCGGAATACAAGAAATAACACAAAATTGATATTGCTTATTTTCTCATTCCTCCAAATAAAATTCACACTTAATGTTAACATGAGTGAAATCCACAATTGTCAAAACCAACCCCACCCCCAAACCTTTGATAACAACGAGTCTGTGCATAATAATCACAAATTCTGTGGAGCACAGTTAGCCAACTAAAAGTCAAGCTCAACGAAACCTGAAGAATAACTTTCTCACCATGCTTCTTGTTAAACCCATAGAAAGTGATATATCCAATGTCACTGATTTAACTGTTGCACAACTTGACAGAGTGGTGAAGGCAGTATTCGACGCACTTGCTTTCGCTAGTCAGTGCAATGAGTACAGGAGTTGGAACACCATGTTGTAGCTGTACAGGACATTGGTGAGGCCACTTTTAGAATACTACATTCAAATCTTGTCTCCCTGCTTTGGAAAGGTCGTTAAACTTGAAAATTTTCAGAAAGGAATTATAAAGATATTACAGGGATTGGAGGGTTTGAGCTACAGGAAGAGGCTCAAGAGGCTGGGACTCTATTTTCCCTAGAGCAGATGTTGAGGGGTGACCTTTTAGAGGTTTATAAAATCATGAGACATGGATAGGCTGAAAAGTCAATGTCTTTTTTCCAGGTAGGGAAGTCCAAATTTAGAGGGCGGAGCTTTAAGGCGAGAGGGGAAAAGATTTAAGGGCAACATTTTCACAGAGGTTGGTCCATGGATGGGAACGAGCTGTCAGAGGCGGTGGTGGAAGTGCGTACAATTACAACATTTAAAAAGACATCCAGATGGGTACATAAATTAAAGGGTTTAAGAGGGATGTGGGCCAAATGCAGGTAAATGGGACTACATCAATTCAGAATATCTGGTCAGCACAGACAAGTTGGACTGAAGGATCTGTTTCCATTCTATACAACTCTGACTTAATGTTTGCTAATTGCCACTTTTTCCCCCCATTTCTCATCTTCTCTAGCAAGTCACACTGACATTCTCTTGGTCTGCAAATCATCAAGCCTGGCAAACTACAAGAAGATTGGTTATCTCATGAGTAGAAAAAAAACGTTCCTACTAGTCAGTGGTGGAACTAAAAGATGTCCAATTCTACTAGGTAACAACTTTTTAAAATCCTATCAAAGAACACACAGTGCAAGCCAAATTTTACAGCACTAAAAATTCCATTTTGGTGACATATTCTGCTGTATCAGCATTTGAATTGTTACAAGTCAGACACGACTATTCTTTTGCAGAATACCAAGATTATTCTGGTATTAATAGCTTCCCTGTACATCCAGCTTTTCTATTCCAATAAACTAATTGTTTTCAATACTTTACAATAGTTGGACTGGGACAAATTAATTTTCCCGCCATCCAATTTTGATTGCAGTCTGCATCTCACTTCAACTGAAAAGATTAAATGTTAAATGGAGATAGGGGAAGGACTAAGACAATATTCTAGACCATTACATCCACAGAAAATTCTTCGGAGCTGTTGATTCTAGGGAAGCAAGATTCCAACAGGTCTCTGTCTTTCATGCTTGTACGTAGCTATAAAAAAAAATGATAATCTTTCTGGGTGTTCTTCGTGCATTTCAATATTTCAATTCATAACATTTCCCTTGCAAGTTTACTCCAGCTCACTTCTATTGAGCAGTGTAGACTTGAGAGCTATCAGTGGTGGAGAATCGGACATCGGAGCTAATTCAGAGTTCCAAGTTCCACTCCCCACCCAAGCGCTCCCTTATATTATCTACTGTAAACACCACCACCCCCCCCCCACCTGAGCCCACCAGAGTGATCAGGACAAATTTGGCAGCCTGCAATGCCAAATGGAAATTCCAGTCAATGCAGCAACAGGGCCTTAACAAGCCTTTACATTGAATCAATTTGGATTCAGCTGGCTACCCGCTGCTAGCTAGTGGGTTGCTGATCAATCTTAAGCCACACTCTTCCAAAATGGCTTAGGTCTGTGTTAAGTAGACAGTAACATGTTTCAGTGCAAGCACTATCCAAAACACTACCGTCAAGACGACATGCAGGCAGTGTTACATCAGTGCTTTACAAACTTTACCCCTCACATTTAAGTGAGAAAACTCAATCTGATTTCTCAAATCAGAAGGGATGGTGCAGGTGGAAGAAGAGAGAGAGGCAGGGGGACTGGCTCTGAATGCAGGTGCCTATTAGGTGCTCAGCTGTTCGTGCTCTCTGGAAACCACTGCTGCCGAAGAACTTGCAACCTTAAAGCTGAAATTTTGGGAAGCTCCAAGTTAGATGAAGGAGAAGGAAGAGTTCCACGTAGAGCAGCTGAGACCAGTCGCACAAAATAACTTGTCCCAGTGGAAGTGTTTCTGCACTAGCTTGTCATTATAATTCTGCATTCAAAAGGGCAATGAAAGTGAATGGGAATCCTCCAATTTATATTTATGAGAAGCAAAGAATTATACCAAATTGTGTCAAATGTTTAGTGCATTGACAAGAAAAAAAAAGGTCTTAATACCATTTTTGTGATATATTCAAATCAACTGTCTATTCAGCAATTTACAACCATCAATACTATATCTCAGTACAGTAAGCAATGAACTGCTGCAAACTGAAAACATTTCACCAAAATATGCAAACTTCAAATCACCTTTCTGAATAAAAAAAACTCCTGAAAAATCAGCAGCTTTCCCTCCTTACTCCTCAAACACCATGTCTCTTTAAGAATTAAAGATTTCACTCTCTTTAATCCCTCCAGTCCAAACAGGTTGATTCCTTTGAAATCATAAGTGGCACAATGTGATCTGAAACCCAGTAGAGGGGACGGGGCAGAAGGTGTGCGGAAAAACGCAGCTACGTTTTGACCACAACGAAAAAAAATGGAGGCCCCTACAAATGTAACACGATGCTTCAAATGGTGAATTATATCTTCATCGCTCCAAGTCCCGCAGTTATGATTTCACACCATCAGGAACAAAGGAACACAGTTTACAGGCACCACCCCTCTCAATTAGATTTTCGGGAGCTATTTACTTTGAAAATCACCCCGACCACGGTCAGCTTCTCATTCTTCAAAAGAAAAAAACGAAAACATTTGCAAGTGGCAACCACCCTTTACTGCAACATGAGAGTCGGGCCATTTATCGTCGACATGGCATGTCAGAAGTACTTGGGGGCAAATCAGCACGTTATTAAAGATTTCCCACAGCCCCGAAATCATGGCACAAAACACACCAAAACCTGGAAGCACCTGTTGCTGGTTTTATTTCCTACAGCGAGTAGGAATGCAGGATCATCCACCGAATTTGGACAGAACATCAACTGAGAAATAAATCTGTGGAATTTGCATTTTTTTTTAGAAAAAGGTGGGGGGGGGGGTTGCGGCAGGTACAGATGCGTTAACAACAAACCAATCCATTCCCTCTCGGGTTTGCAGAGTCGCTGCTTCATCCACCACCCAGAGCACTGAGGGTCCTGCGATCTCCTTTGTACCACCCTCCCCTTGCCATGCCCTGCCCAAACCAGCACCCCCGGCCCCGGCCCCGGCCCCAGCGTGTGGCCTAACCCTCAATGGTCAGCCAGCAGCAGACTCCAGGTGGGGCTGGGCTGGGCTGGGGGGGGACTAGGCCCCGCGGAGAGGGAGTGCAGACAGACCGGGGGGAGGGGAGGGGAGAGAAACACCACGGCCCCGGGGCCTCGGGCTCACTTACGATGGTAACGCTGGCCTTGCGCAGGTCGCGGTTCTCCTCCTGCAGGGCCTTGCACTTGAGCTTGTAGGTCTCCAGCTCGATCTTCAGCACCTTGTTCTCCTGCTGCAGCGAGGCCAGCCGGTTGCTCAGCTCCTCCAGCTTCGAGGCCGAGATCACGATACCGGCCTTGGAGGCGGCCGATGAGTTGGAGGGCGGCAGCGCCGACGAGCTGCCCACCGCATCCGTGTCGCTCTCGCTGGCGCTGTCCGCCATGTTGGAGCCCACTCGCGCTGCCTGATCCCGGGCTTGTGGAGGGAGGGAGGGAGGGGCGGGGCGGGGCGCGAGGGAGGGGGGCGGGGTTACATGGTGGGCGGGGCCGCCGTTGAGGCCACCGTCTGGGCAGGGAGGCGGGGCGAGGGCAAAAGGCGTGACTTAGCCCACGGTGGGGGGGGGGGGGGGGCGGGGGTGTAGAAACAGGAGAGTGGGGAGCGGGACGGGTCATGATGGGCGGAGCGTCGGCCATGGGGCGGGGCGATTGGCGGCGCTGGCGACGTTGCAAGGGGCGTCGCACGGAGAAGGCGGGGCCTAAGGTGAACGGCCCGTGAAAAGTGGTGGGCGCGGCATAACTATGGGGCGGGGCCTATGAGGAAGAGGCGCGGCTTTGCCCGTTACGGGCGCGGGTGTGCCCGATAGGGGTGGGACTTGGAGGGAACGTCAGACATAATGGGCGGGGGCTAGAAATGGAGGGGGCAGGGCCTTCAGTGTAGGGGCGGGACTTGCGTCCGTGGGACCTTGTTTGGAGGGGAGGGGTCTGTGCTGGAGCGGCGTGGCCTGTATTGGCGTGTTGTAGGGGCGTGGTCAGCGTTGTAGGGCGGGGCTGTGTTATAGGGGCGTGGTCTATATTCAACGGTGCAGTCGGTAATGCAGGGGCGTAGTTTGTATTGTGTGGGCGTGGTCTGTATTGCAGGGGGCGCGGTCGGTATTGCGGGGGCGTGGTTTGTATTTCAAGGGCGTGGTTTGTACTGTAGGGGCGGGGTCGATGTGGATTGATGTCAGGGTTTGCTAATTTGGGTTATTGCTTCCCTCTGGTTCTAAGTGAGTTGGCTCATGTTAGGGCAGGTAGATGAGTAATAGCTTGGACAAGGAGGAAGGCTCAAAGGGGCACCTTAAATGAGCAGTGAGCTGTGGGGCAGTTTAGAGAGTAAATTCTAGAACTCCAGATCATGGTGCAGCCCCCAACATTGTGAAGTGGTACCAGTAGGAAATGCTCAAGTGGCCAGAATTGGAGGAGCACAACTTTATCAGGGTGCTGTAAGGCTAGTACAGAAGATTCCAGGAATGATGAATAGTCTCTGGACTTAAAATGTTAACCCAGCTTCCTTTCCGCAGATGCTGCTAGACCTACTGAGTTCCTCCAGCAATTTCTGTTTCTGTTTCTGTTTCAGGTCTCTAGCATCTGCAGTTCTTTGTTGAATTTTAATGATAATCTCTTTTAAATTTGTGATTTAAAATTTTTAGCTCAGTATTAGACAGCAAGCACAGGGGTGATGTGAAACTTGGCGCAAGTAAGGATTCAGATTGGAGAGTTTTGGAAGGTTTGAAGTTTAGAAGTAGGAAGTTGGTGAGGAGTCATGCTGGATGTCATTATGAAGATGGAGATAGTCCTCATGTAAATATATGGTCAGAGCAGGACTGGCACTCCCTCTAGGCAAACTAGACACAGCCTTTTTTTTAATTTATTCACTCACAGAATGAGGGCATCTCTGGCTGGGCCAGCATTTATTGCCCATTGCTAATTTTCCAGATGGCAATTTAGAGTCAATCACATTGCTCTGGACCTACAGTCATGTGTAGGCCAGACCAGGTCAGGATAGCAGTTTCTGTCCCTCAAGGGCATTAGTGAACTGGATGAGTTTTCTTTTTCATGGTCATCATTCAGATTTTTGTTTTTTTTTACTGAATTCAAACACCCCCATCTACCATGGCAGGATTCAAACCCGGGTCCCCAGAAAATTTGCTTGTGTCTCTGGATTAACAGTCGTGATAATACCACTAGGTAATTACCTTCCCTTAGTTCTACATTTTGCCTAGTACCACACAATTTGAGGAGGATGGTGTGACAAAAATCTAACAGCTTTTTAAAGAATCAGATATGAAGACAGCTATTTGAACCAAATAAGCCCCATAATTATTTAACAGTAAATACAAGGCAAGAAACTCCAACTCCCATCAACACAAGGTGCCATCATATAGTGGCATCCAGAACGTTGCCAGCCAACCAAATGCAAGATTACTTGCACTGCGAAAAGTCAGGTGGATTCCAATTGACTGGGATTTTGGTGGGTGGCAATGGTATTTAAGGTGTTTGAAATTCTTTAAGGGATCAGCTATGGGCAGTGAGCAATCATCAAACTGTGATGGTGTGAGTGAGTGTTTGGATCACTTTGTTCGGTCAGTGACTTTTTAAAGTTTTCTGCAAACATTCTCACATTGCTTCTGTGACTGGAAGTTTAACATCAGAGTTTGAACCGGCATCCCATTCAGGTGTATTCGCACAGCAAGGGTTCCACCTATGGAGGCCGTGAAATTCCTTGCTAACGTGTTTTCTAAACTGTCCCTTATAAAGGTTTATAAAATCATGAGGGGCTTAGATAATGTGAATAGCGAAGGTCTTTTCCCCAGGGTAGGGGAGTCCAGACTAGTGGCATACGTTTAAGGTGAGAGGAGAAAGATGTTTAAAAGGGACCTGACAGGAAACTTTTTCATGTGGAGGATTGTGTGTATCTGGAATAAGCTGCCAGAGAAAGTGTTAGAGGATGGTAACAATGACAACACTTAAAAGACATTTGGATAGGTACATGGATTGGAAAGGTTTATGGGATATGGGACAAACGCAGGCAAATGGGACTAGTTCAGTTGAGGATGCAAGGATGAGTTGGGCCGAAGGGCCTGTTTCCGTGCTGTACGACTATGTCAGTAGCTCATCCTAGGCTGAAATGTGATATTTGGGTCTGGTTTCACCTCAGCTTGTTGCCAGGGAGAAGGGTGGATTGGTGAATAGTTAATGGAGGTTATAGCAGGAATGAACGACTGGCTTCAGTATCCTCAATATTTAATTGAAGGAAAAGGTGTTTCTTTTCACTGAACAGCATCTTTTGCAGAAATTGGTAGCTCATGCAATGAGCAAGGTTTCAGTGCCCCTGTCATTTGAAAGGAAGATGGACCGTCTGTTAGAGGTAGCTGACATTGGGGCAAGTGGCAAGTTAAAATGTCATAATAGATTGCTGAGGTCATGTCCTCTAGTCACATGTTCAAATCATACCCGGAATCAAAGAGGAATTTCCAGACTTTCTTTCCGATGGTTTGCTGAGGTTTATTTTTTATGATTGTAGGGTGGAGATAGGCATTACCTGGATCAGTCGCACCATTATGGTATGTGACATGCTTGAAGGCCCAACTGATCTTTTTGGTGTCTATTTTATTCACCTACACAAACATGTAGAAATATGAGAATTCAATGGGAATTCAATGAGAAACATAACAATTAAAAATGACAAAGAAAGAAAGGAAAGAAGAAAGAAACTAGCATTTGTAGTCCCACCTTTCACAGTCTTAGGTCATCCACAAGTATTTTGCTTGGTTGATTGATCAACCCACAGGTACAATCAAACTGGAAAACTAAAAATCATCTTTAATGTGTTTTGCTCCCCTTCTTAGTCCAATTCGTGGCCGATTAACTGCAGTGGTTACGGCAGGCATGCTCCAGAGGCCAAATCATAATTCAAGAGTGATTATGACATGACTCAGTCCCAGTGTAGAGTACCCCTGTGGAGAAATGCCACCGCAAATAACACTCTCACTGAATTAAATGACAAGGCTTCACACTTGCACACTCCCCACATAATGGATTCCTGGACTCAGAGATGCAACTTGGAAAAACTGCTAACTTTAAAGGCAGAGTTGTCTCCCCGGTGAGAAAATTAGAAGAGCTATCTGTCAGAACATGTCACTTATTGGTTCCATTCTAATTGGAGCTTCTTACTAAAAGACAGTACTGCTGAGAAAAATACCATTTATAGACCGTTATAAAAATCAATCTGATGTAAATATCAGCCCTTGATTTTTGGCATTAAAAGTTATAATTGTTTGTGCACCTCATGTACAATTCTAGTCCATTTTGTTTAAACAGAACAAAATTCAAAAATTTCATCACAAAGGTACAATCCCTGAAAATATTCATAATTTAATTCTAGTGTACATCTCTAAATAAATGCTTAAACATTTATGATTTTTTTCATTTATTTAAATAAGTGAGCTGATCAAATCATAAACAATAAACCGTGTTGTGGATAACCAATCAGTTAACCAGTTGCTGTAGTTCATTCATTTCAGGGCATGTTTCGAACGGTGGGATTTCAGCCAATTGACAAGACTTTATGACCAATGAAAAAATGGCTGAAATTCAGGTCACCGACATGAAGACGCCTTCAAGAAAGGATAACAAGCTGGATGTTGCAGCTTTAACCAAGAAGGCAAATTCTGGTGGCGCATCAAGAGAACTTGATATTTCTGGGTAAATAGGTTAAAGAAAAAAGTGGAGTATGATATCCAATAGAAGCATATAAGGTAGTGACCTCACTTGGATAGGAATGTGACAGAATGGTGGTTTTCCTGATGACCAGGGAGTCCTAGTCTATGGAATATGGAATAGGCCTTAAAACATTGATGACTGAATTGAGAAGAAATTTCTTCACCGAGAGAGTGGTCAACCTGTAGAATTCTCTGCTACAAAAAGTGGTTGAGGCCAAAACAGCGAATGTTTTCAGGGAGGGGATAGATACAGTTCTTAGAGCTAGAGGGAGAAAGTGAGAACAGAGTATGGAATTGAATGGCGGAGGAGGCTTGAAGGGCCAAATGCTCTACTCCCGCTTCTATTTTCTATGTTTCTCTGATTTCACCCTCACAGCTACCTGACTGTATACCTTTAGAGAAGTGAAGAAAGAACGATATTGAAAAATTTGAGGTGATATTGAAGGGCATGATCTAATATTCCATCAGGAAGTCAAAATTCCACAGCATCTGACACCTGAACTCAATGATAAAATTACCAAACTACACTGATTTGCCACGGTGCGTTGAGAATTATGGCAACACCAATGAACTTGCCGCATGTCAAGAAACAAGGCCATTGGCAAGATTGCTGAGAAACCATTCTCATAAACAGCACTGGCTCACAAAAAATGCAGTTCCCAGTGGTTCCATACTGTGAATGGCAGATGACACAAAATTATAATCTGGGGTGATATTTGACCAAAAGCCCTCTACTGAAGAGAAACTCTAGAAAGACGTTGTCTTCCACTTGCATTAGAAAGGCTGGATGGATGAAGGCTACCATGAGAGGTGGATCGAATACAAATGGAATTTGGAGACCAAAAAGACTATGCAAAGAACAAACTTTTTTTTGTCTGGAGAGGCCTGTATTTGTACACTGAGTGGTCGGGAATGTGCTGCCTGATTGTGCAGTAGAGGCAGATTCATTCATGGCTCTCACAAGGAAATTGGACTGTTATCTGACAAGGAAATAATGCGCGGGGGATGTTCAAGGGGGTTTGAGTAAACAAAAGTATTTGTGGAGCATAGCTGCAAGGCAATATAGCATTTCTAAAGTTGGAGAGAGAGATTGACATTTGGAGAGGCATTATGCAACGTTGCTGTAAGGCAAAGTATTTTCTTAACAAAACAGGATAAGGAAGCATTGTCAATCCATATTGTGAAAGTGGTTGTTATAAATCAGACCAAACTATGTGGTAATTCAGATCAAACTGTGATTATGCCACATCTAATGCTGCAGTCCTGTAATAATGCATGACTCAACCTAATATGATGCTGACTTTGATTTCCATGAAAGTTACAGGAAGATATATTTATATATGAGTATACATCTATCTTAAAACTAAGAATGGCCATAACCAAAGCTATGATTTTTTTAATTGATCACATTTGAGCAATCTGGTTAGTTTCATTGGAGAGATATGGGTGATGTCACACAACTGGCTCCATTTGGCCAATAGGGTACGTAACAATTGTCAGAGCTGCATTTGTGAAAAACAGTAAAGCCATTCAGGGGGTTTTATGCTTTATGTTTGTCAGTGGTTGTACCAGATTTGCTCAAGTGAGCCTCATTTCTCAAAGTATATCATTTGTACTGAGACCAGTCTGTGATTCCCATATCCCATGAACAAAAGTTGCCTCATTTGCCTGTTCACAAAAAAAGACTTGCAATTAGAAAACACATTCAGGATGTCTCAAGTCTCTATACATCACGATGGAACACTTTAGATGGTCAGTCCCTGTTGTAGGATAGTTAACCGTATTTTGTGGGAGGCAGTGGGTCATGTCACTGGACACATAGTCCATATTCTGGGCACGAGTTCAAACCCCAGTGTGGCAATTAGTGAAATTTGAAACCAGTACAATTCAGAATTGTAAAAAAATGGTCTAGCTTAATGGTGACCATGTAAGCATTGTCAATTGTCTTAAAACCCCCCACTGCTTCACTAATGTGCTTTGGGGTGGGAAATGTGTCGATCTTATCGATCTGGCCTACATATGACCCAGCAATGTAGGTGACTCTTAGCAACCCTCTGAAAGAGTTTACCAAACCACTCCGTTGTATCAAACTGTGGCAATGTGTAACGGAAGGATTGAAACTGGCTGAGGCACTAGGCATCAACCTCAGCACTGGAAATAACAACAGCAAAAACAAAGCTCTGTCAACACTGCAAAATCCTCCTTACCAATGCCTTTTTCTTATTTATTCATTCACAGGATGAGGGCATTACTGACTAGGCAGCACTTATTGCCCATCCCTAATTGCACAGAGGGCAGTTAGGAGTCAACCTAATTGCTATGGGTCTGAGGTCATATTTGGGTAAGGGTGGCAGTTTCCTTCTCTAAAGGACATATTTTTCTAACAATTATCAATGGATTCATGATCATTAGATCCTTAATTTTTTTTTAGAAATGATTTCAAATCCTACCATCTGCTGTGGTAAGATTCAAACCCAGGTCCTCAGAACATTACCCGCTCTCTGGATTAGTAGTCCACTAGGCTGTCACCTCTCACCTCTGGGGCTCTGTGCCAAAGCTATCAGGCAGACTAGTCAAGCAACAGCCTGACATAATCATATCATTGATTCATACAGACAATGTCCCAGATATCACCATCCCAGTTCATGGTTAGGTCCTGTCCCACTACCAGGACAGAACCAGCAGAGGTGGCAGCACCTTGGTAAAGTTGGGAAGGAGTTATCCTGAGAGTTCTCAATTTTGACTCTGGACCTTACAAAATCTCATGTCAGCAGGTCAAACATAGTTAAAGAAACCTCTTGCTGATTATTACCTCCTGAACTGCTGAGATAAATCATTGCTCCTCTTGGTGGAAGCACTGAGGGTGGAAAGGACACCAGATGTACTCTGGATGAGGACTTCAGCATCAATGACCAAAGGTGGCTGTCTGGTAACCCACCCAAGCTGGCTGAACCTTAAAGGATAATAGCCACTAGACTGCAGCAATTAGCAAGGGAACCAATAAATAGCAAAAATATTTTCACCAATCTATCTATGACAGTATTAGTAAGAGAGACCACTTCATGGTCATTAGGGAGACAAAATCCCATATTGACATCGAGGATACCCTCTAGCATGTTGTGTGGCTAAATGGGATAGACGTCAAACCGATCTGACAACTCAAAACCGGGATTTATGAGACACAGTGGATAATCAGCAGCAGAAGAATTGAATTCAACTATAATTTGTAACCTCGTGGCCCAGTATACTCCCTTCTCTACAAATACCATCAATCCAGTGGATCAGCTCTGGTTCCATGCAGAGTGCAGGAAGTGCCAGGAGCAGCACGGAGGCATTCCTAAACATGAGGTGCCAACTTGATGAAGCTACAGCACCAAATTATTTACATTCCAGACAACATCAGTAAGTGATAAATAGACCCAAGTGATTCCATAACTAAAGGCTTGGAGATGCCGGTGTTGGACCAAGGTGGACAAAGTTAAAAGTTGTGAATGGTGGTGGACAATTAAACAGCTAACAGCTGAAGGCTCCAAAAGTATCCCCATTCTGAGTGATGTGCAAGCCCAGTACATCAGTGTGAAAGATAATGCTAAAGCTTTTGCATCAATCTTCACAAAGTGGATGATCCCTCTTTGCTTCCACCTGAAGCCCCCAGTCTCACTGATGACAGTCTTCAACCAATTTGATTAGTTCCATATGATACCAAGAAACAGCTGGAGGCACTTGATACCACAAAGGTTTTGGGGCTCTGGCAACATTCTGGCAATGGTCCTGAGGGCTTGTGGTCCAGAACCCGCTGTGTCTGTAGCCAAGTTGTTCCAGTCCAGCAGCAACATTGGAATCCATATGATAATGTTGCAAATTAACCTATTACATCCTATACATGAAAAGCAGGACAAACCAGCGACAGTCAATTGCCGCCCTAACAATCTGCTCTAGTTTGTGATAGAATGGACCATTGACAGAGCTACCTAGAGGCACTTCATAGAATCCCTACAACGTGAAAGCAGGCCATTTCGCCCATCAAGTCCGCAATGACCCTCCAAAGAGCTTCCCAACCAGACCCTCTCCTTACGTATTTCCCATGGCTAGCCCACTTACCCTGCACATCCATGAACACAATGGAGAATTTAGCATGGCCAATCCACCTAACATGGACTGAGAGGAAACTGGAGTACCCAGAGGAAATCTATGCAGACAAGGAGACAATGTGCAAACTCTACACAGACAATTACCTGAGGGTGGAATCGAACCCGGGTCCCTGGCACCGTGAGGCAGCAGTACTAACCTCTCAGCAACCGTGCTGCCACTCATAAAAGAATAAACTTATGCTCTTTTTGGGTTCCACCAGGGCCACTCAGTTCCTAGCCTCACCTTCCACCCCTCCAACCTCTGGATACAATGCATCATCCTCAGCCATTTCTACCATCTACAGTTAGACCCCACCAACAGAGATATCTTTCCCTCCCCACCTCTCTCAGCATTCAGCAGAGACCATTCCCTCCATGACTCCCTTGTCAGGTTCACACACCTCCCTCCCCCACCAACAAACCCTTCACTCTCGGCACCTTCCCTTATCACCACAAGAGGTGTAAAATCTGCACCCATACTTTCCCCCCCTCACCCCCATCCAAGGCCCCAAAGGATCCTTCCACATCTGGCAGAGATTTTCCTGCACCCCCAAACATCTCAGCTACTGTGTCCGTTGCTATCAATGTGGTCTCCTCTACACTGGGGAGACAGGACACCTGCTTGCAGAATGCTTCAGAAAACATCTCCGACACACACAAAAATCAACCCCACTGCCCTTTGGCTGAACACATCAACTCCCCCTCCTACTCTGCCAAGGACAAGCAAGTCCTGGGCCTCCTCCATTGCTAAATTCTAGCCACCCAACACCTGAAGGCAGAACACCTCATCTTCTGCCTTGGGACCCTCCAACCACATGGGAATCAATGTCGATTTCACCAGTTCCCTGATCTCCCCTCCCCTGATCTTATACCAGAGCCAACCCTCCAACTTGGCACCACCCTCTTGAACTGTCCTACCTGTCCATCTTCCTTCCCACTTATCTGCTCCACCATCCTTTCCAACATACCACCTTCACCCCAACTTCATCAATCTACCGCACTCTCATCTACCTTCCAGCCCCAGCCCCAGCCCCGTCCCATTTATCTCTCAACCCCCTTGCCCCCACAACCCTCCCCTCATTCCTGATGAAGGGCTTATGCTCAAAACATCGATTCTCCTGCTCTTCAGATACTGCCTGATTGACTGCGCTTTTCCAGCACCACACGTTTTGACTCTGATCTCCAGCATCTGCAGTCCTCACTTTCTCATTGCTTTACAACCCAATGTAGAGAAACTGAACTGCCTCCCTTCTGAACTCTATTCCTGAGTAGGTTACAACAGAAACAAAACAGAAATTGCTGGAGAAACTCAATGGGTCTGGTAGAATCTATGGAGAAAAAGCAAAGTTCATACTTTGAGTCCAGTGACACTTCTTCAGAACGGGTTTCCAACAGAGTTTGAATCTACAAGAATATTGTGTTCAATTCTGGTCTCCCTGCTTTGGGAAAGATATTGTTAAACTTGAAAGGGTTCAAAAAAGATGAACAAGGATGTTGCCAGGGTTGGAGGGTTTGAGCTTTAAGAAGACGCTGAATAAGGTAGGGTTGTTTCTCTTGGGGTGTAGAAGGCTGAGGGGTGACCTTTTCGAGGTTTATACAATCATGAGGGTCATGTATAGGGTGAATACTCAAGGTAGTTTTCCCAGGGTAGGGGAGTCCAAAACTAGAGGGTGAAGGGTTAAGATGAGAGGGAAACTTTTTCGCGCAGATGCTGATGCATGTATAGAATGAGCTACCAGATGAAGTGGTGGAGACTGGTACAATTACAGCATTTAAAAGGCACCTGGATGGGTATATGAATATGATGGGTTTAGAGGGATATGGGCCAAGTGCTGGCAAATGGGACTAGAATAGTTTAGGATATCTGATTAACATGGACGGGTTGGACTGAACGGTCTGATTCCATGCTGTACAACTTTCCGACTCTATGACTCTAAGATCATCTTGACAATTCAATAAATATGCACTTTGCCATGCGCAGCTTGGTTCTAGAAACTAGCCAGTGAGTTAATAAGTAAAGATTTAGTCTTAATTTTAAAGCTCACGCAAAGCTGCACCAATTAGTAACAAAAAGTTTGAATCAAATACATAAAACCAACCAGTGACAAATGCAAAATAAAATACTCGATTCCACCTCTCCACTTTCCTTCCCCAAGCACTCAAACAAAAAAGGACACTAAAACTCTGCAGTGTATCAGATATGAAAACTTGGCCAAGGATTGTGTAGTCAGCAAAGAAAATTGTCCACGAGTTGGCTTGTTTACAGCTACATGGCTACTTTCCATAGGAACTGCAGGTATTCAACTTTCTCACTGCAGTTGGGCTGGGACAGTTCTCTTATTTTTCTGAAGACAGTGGTGTCAATTTGAATTCCCTTAAGTTCTCGCAGCTTGCAGCAAATGAAGACTTACGTTGGGCCTTCAAGTCACAAATGATGATCGAGGTTTAAAAAAAATGAAAGTAGTTTAACACAGTTGCACATTCGATTCTGTGGCAGAGTCTCAGACTGATTAGATTAGATTCCCTATAGTGTGGAAACAGGCTCTTGAGCCCAACAAGTCCACACCGACTCTCCAAAGAGCAGCCCACCCAAACCCATTCCACTACATTTACCCCTTGACTAATACACCTAACACTGCAGGCAATTTAGCATGGCCAATTTACCTAACCTGCACATCTTTGGACTGTGGGAGGAAACCAGAATACCCAGAGGGAAACCCATGCAGACACTGGGAGAATGTACAAACTCCACAAAGACAGTTGCCTGAGGTGGGAATTGAACACGGGTCTCTGGTGCTGTGAGGCAGCAGTGCTCACCTCTTAGCCCCACTGGTAGTTCCAAACCCTGTAGCTTCTTTACACTCCCAGAACAGGGTAGCATGTCCTCTCCCTGAGAGCTTTGTGGATTCCATGTTGCCCAAGAAGCATGATTTGGAGATGCCGGTGTTGGACTGGGGCGTACAAAGTTAAAAATCACATAACACCAGGTTATAGTCCAACAGGTTTGTTTGGGAGCACCAGCTTTCGGAGTGTTGCTCCTTCATCAGATGGTTGTGGAGTATAAGATCGTAGGACACAGAACTTGTTGCAAAGGTTTACAGTGCGGTACAACTGAAATTACATATTGAAAGACCATAAAGTGGTTTGTGTCCTTCATAAATGCAACACTTTGATGCTGTAGGACAGTGAAGTTTGCTTTGAAAACTGTCCTCTTCAGAAAGTCCATAATACATACATATGTCCAACCAATGATGTTTGGAGAAACTAATAATACAGCCAATTGCATCATAAATTAATATACAAGACAATCTGTCCATTCCTGCAACTTAGTGCATTAGCTCCAGGGCCAGAACTGCTTCTCATTGACATTTTCGATTGATTTTATTCAGTAATCCATTTGAAGACTGAACTGTCAATCGAAGCAAAAGCAAGGCAGCAGATTACTACCTGAATGGTTGTAAACTGGGAGAGGGGAGTGTGTGCAGTGGGACCTGGATGTCCTTGTGCATCAGTCGCTGAAGGTAAGCATGCAGGTGCAGCAGGCAGTAAAGAAGGTAAATGGTATGTTGGCCTTCATTGTGAGAGGTTTCAAGTACAGGGATGTGCAGTTGCAGTCATTCAGGGCTGTGGTGAGGCCACACCTAGAATATTGTGAGCAGGTTTGGGGGGGGCTCCTTTTCTGAGGAAGGATGCTCTTGCTCTCGAGGGAGTGCCGTGAAGGTTTCCCAGGCTGATTCCGGGGATGGCGGGGCTGATGTCGGAGGAGAGATTGACGAGGTTAGGATTGTTTTTGCTGGAGTTCAGGTGACTGAGGGGAAATCTCATAGAAACCTATAAAATTCTAACAGGATTAGACAGGGTAGATATAGGGAGAATGTTCCCGCTGGTGGGTGTGTCCAGAACCAGGAGTCACAGCTTGAGGATTCAGGGTGGATCATTTATGACGGAGATGAGGAGACATTTCTTCACCCAATGAGTGGTGAGCCTGTGGAAATCATTACCACAGGAAGTAGTTGATGCTAAAACATTGAATGTATTCGAGAGGCGGCTGGGTATAGCACTTGGGACGAATGGGATCGAAGGACACGGGAGAAAGTAGGATTAGGCTACTGAGTTGGATGATCAGCCATGATCATGATGAATGGCAGAGCCAGCTTGAAGGGCTGAATGGCCTCCTCCTGCTCTTATTTCCTACGCCTCTATGAAGGAAAATAACATAGAATCTTTTAATATTATATGACAATGCTTTTAAAACTGTCTCATGCGATGCTAATTAGAGAGAAAACACATCTTTGGAATCTGCTTCCACATGTAAATGCTAATTAATACTGATTCTGAAACAACAGTTAAGATATATTCTTGATTGATATTGGCTGGTTAACAAATATGCCATAAACAAAATCAACTTCACACTGAACTGTTAGCTTTAAAAGACACTGGAATTCATAATTCTGAGGATGTGATCTATTTATATTACTGTGATCGATAAAAGAGAACCTATGAAATGTAAATGACAGCCTGAACAGTCAGGATATAGCACTTTGCATCATTAGCTTTCGTGAATCTTAAATATAAGTTTATGAGTAATTGTGCAAGACAATAAGATTCAAAGGCACTATTGGCTTTCATAGGAATTAAGCATACAATGCAATTGGTCTCAAAAATCTTCCTTAGATTGTTTCATGCCTGGGAAAAAGAGGCAGACAAAGAACATGATTAAATTGACAAAGAACTGCCGATATTGGAGATCTGAAACAAAAACTGAAATTGCTGGAGAAACTTAGCAGATCGGGCAGCCTCCTTGCAAAGAAACAGAGTTGTTGTTTTCGAGTCCAGTGGCCTGTCTTTAGAACTGACAGTGTCTAGGAAAAATGATATTTATGTTGATGACAAGGAGGAGGGGGGAACGAAGTAAGTGGATAGATGGAAACAAAGCCCAGAGAGAGAAAAAGATGTAGCCAGACAACAAGATGGTTGGTAGTAACCTGGGAAAAAAGAAAAGCAGGAAAGGTGGTAATGGGGTCTATGTATGGGTAAAAATGGGTTGGCTGTGCTAAAAGTAACCCCATGTCATAACTAAGAGCGTGGGGAATGAGGGGTTCAGGCTGTAAAATTATTGAACTTGATAATGAGTCCTGTAGCGTATCCTGACACCTGCTTGTACGACGAGAGTTTGGTTTTCCCGAGAACAGGTTTTCAGTGTTTCACCAGAGGCTATAGCTTGGGGCGCTACTCCACGTCAGGCCTCATGGCTAACCAGGAGGCAGCCTTATCATCTGCCATCAGCAGGTTAGAAGGCACAAAGTGGAGGGGAGTGGGTTGGAAGCTTGGAGTAGAACAGCTGAGGGCCAGAGTGGGCTAGAGACCCAGGGTGGAGTGGCTGAGTGTTAGAATGGAGTGGAGTGGAGTGTAGCGGGGACTATTGTCGGACTGGGACTGGTGTAGGCAGTCAGCAGCTTGCGACCCTGGTCTGACCACATATGGAAGCCCCCTGTGCTGATCAACTGCAATGTAATGTTTATCTGTAATCTGTTTGTCTGACTGTAATATTTATCCATTTAACTTTATTTCTTATTTTCTAATTTAGAGTATGAATCAGTGTAAGGTAAGGTAATGTAATTTTTCTTTAATTCTCTATTTTGTACCTAAGATAGGTATATTGTACTTTAGATGATGTCATGAGGGGCAACACTGTACACTTTTCACTGCACCCCCGTCCTTCTGTACTTGAGTACACATGATAATAAACCTAATTCTAAGCCCCATAATTCTAAGAAGAATTTACATAGTGTCATAGAGTTCTACAGCACGATAACAGACCCTTCGGTCCAACTTGTCCATGCTGACCAGATATCCTAAACTAATCTAGTCCCATTTGTCACTATTTGGCCCATATCCCTCTAAACCCTTACAATTCATGTGCACATCCAGATGCCTTTTAAATGTTATAATTGTACCAGCCTCCACCACTTCCTCTGGCAGCTCATTCCATACATGCACCACCGTCTTCGTGAAAAAGTTCTGACCAATAAAGGCAAGAATACCAAAAAGCTTCTTCACTATTATATCTACCTGCGACTCCACTTTCAAGGAACTATGAACTGCACTCCAAGGTCTCTTTGTTCAGCAACACTCCCCAGGACCTCACCATTAAGTGTCTAAGTACTGCCCTGGTTTGCCTTTCCAAAATGCAGCACCTCATATTTATCTAAATTTTACAGATTGATAATCAATCTGTCTGGCCATAATATCAGTGCCCATTTATTGGCCATCATGTCCTGGAGTGCAACTCAAACCAGAACTTCTGGCTGAGAGGCAGAGGCACGACCCAATGCATGAGAAGATTTCATCATCAAATGGCTTTTGTTTACAAGTTGTTCAGAACAATATACAACATTAGCAAATTACATTTATATCTTGTCTTTAATGTAATGAGATATCCCAGGATGCTTGACAGGAGCATTAGAAACAAAATATGGCACATGCGAAGACATTAGGTCAGATGGTCAACAGCTTGGTCAAAGGAAATATCTTGAAATGTCTTGGCAATCTTGTCTCTGGATCTAATGCTCCAAACTTCAAATCCTCTTCTAGGACTTGTGCACAAAAATGAAGGCTAATACTCCAGAGCAGTGCTGAGGAAATGTTTGTGGCCAGAGATGCTGTCATTCTGATGAGATTTGGATTCAAATACACAATTCAGTCAGAATTCACCATTTTGGCTGTCATATAGAGACCTGGCTGTAACACTTTGCATCAAATTTCTGGCTTCATTCTTTGCTTCATTTATGTTCCTCTGGTTGCAATGTACTGTTCCATCAACAGGCTGTTGCCTGCTAATCGCACATCAGCATAACACTGCAAGAATACTGGAGGGTCACAGAATGCAAAGAATATAACAGAAAGGGCTGACATAATTCAAGATTTTCTAAAATAAAGAAAACAGAAAATGTTGGAGAAGGTCTGGCTGCATTTGTGGAGAGAGAGAAAAACAGCATTAATGTTTCAAGCCAAGTGGCTCTGCTTCAGAACTGAAAAAGACTGGAAAGTGGTTGTTTTTATGCTGTTGGGAGAGGGAGAGGAGGAGCAAGTGGGACTGATTGTGAGGGTGTCCAGAGCAAAAAGAGTGTGAATAGGGGTAAAGGAAGAATATGCATGTAAAATAGGTGTTAATGATAGGTATGAAAAGGATAAAATGGGTCCACTGTACTGAGTATAAAGCTAACAAGATGCAAATAAGATATGGGGGGGAGGCATGTAATGGAGACAAAGGACAGAGGTCATGCTCAGAATTCGCTGAACTCAATATTGAATCCTACGAGGTTGGAAAGTGTCTAAGTGAAAACTGAGATGATATTGCTCCAGGTTGCATTGGACTTCATTGGAACATTGGAACATTTCTGTCTGTGTGGAATTTGCACATTCTGCATAGGTTTCCTCTGAGTGCTCCTTCAACAGGCTGTAGTCTGCTAATCACGCATCCAAAGTCCAAAGATGTGCAGGTCAGGTGAATTGGCCATGCTAAATTGCCCGTAGTGTTAGGTGCATTAGTCAGAGGGAAATGGCACTGGGTGGGTTGATCTTCAGAGGGTCAGTGTGGATTTGTTGGGCCAACGGGCGTGTTTCCACACTGTAGGGAATCTAAAACTGTACTTTGTAATTACAGCAGGCCCATAGATGGAACTAAGGTGTTTTCTTGAAATGGCAAGCAACTGGGAATTTTGAATCATCCTATAGACATATTCTGCAAATTGGTGACCAAAGCTGTGTTTGGTCGAAACTAATAGACTAGATTGAAAGAAATACTAGTACCATTTTACTTAACCAGGAAGGTGTACTTTGGTGCTTTGACACTGAGGAAGGAGGTGTTCAAAGGACATTGGTGAGACCTCTTCTGGAGTACTGTGTCCAGTTCTGGTCACCCAGTTACAGGAAGGATATTATCATTCCGGAGAGGATGTGGAAGAGATTTACCGGGATGTTGTCAGCTATGGAAAATTTCAGTTATAAAGAAAGGCTGGATAGGCTGGGACTTCTTTCACTGGAGTGTGGGAGGTTGAGGGGTGACCTTGTAGAGGTTTATAAAACCATGGAGGGTTAATGATAGATGCCTTTTCTCTAGGATGGAGTATTTTAGGACTGGTGGCATATTTTTAAGGCAAGAGGAGAGACATTTAAAAAAAGTATGGGGGCAAATGTTTTACGCAGGGTGTGGTTTGTATGTGGAATGAACTCTCTGAGGAAGTGGTGGATATGGACACAGTCAAAAGACACTTTGATAAATTCATGAATGTTTGGAGGGTTATGGGAGCAGGCAGGTGGAACTAGTTGATTTTGGGATTATATTCGGCCTGGACTGGTTGGACTGAAAGGTCTGTTTCTGTGCTATATGACTCTGTGACTGCTCTTACACATTCTTGAATTTAATGGGAAAGTGCCATTACAAGATTTCCTACCAATCCAGCAAAACAGGTGCTTTACACTTCCTTGATAGATCCAAGTTCTCACAAAATGATCTCATAAATTCTTGTCTTGTTTGGTTCTACCAATGGGTGTGAACAAACATTTTTCCTGCTGGAACACAACGAATCTTACCAATAGTCAGCATCCTAGTTGCTTATTGTAGAGACCCACCACAAGAATGACACTGAATACTGATGCTGTTGTAAAACAGGGCAGTTAGCTGTATAGATCACATTAACCCAAGCAAGTGTGAAATAGATGGTACATTTAGTTTAATCAATGTAATCATTGTCATGATGGTATAAATATCATAATAATAAACACTTTATATTTAATTGCATCAACATTTATTTTATTTCAATTATTTAATTCATGAGCATTTATAGCTTCCCCATAAAACATTCCACAGACAGATTTGGTTCACTGACTGAAAGACTTGTTCACGAGGTCTAGGGCCCAAGCTCTGGAATTCTCTTTCTAAGCATCTCCAACTCCATATCCTCCTCTCTTCCTCAGTTCTCTGCCCATCGGTAATTCCAACCTGCAGTGCCAGGATCTCTCCCAGGGATAGGGGAAGGAGGCAGATCCCAAACCTGTTCTAGCCGGAATGGGGATCGAACTCCATGCCATTGGCACAGACCTGATCCACACAGGCCATCCAGCCAACTAGTTGCAAGAGGAGTCCAAGCAACATACACTTGTACATGTATGTTGTACCAGGAGCTACGGCCAGTGAAGGTAGAAAGGATCTAATTCCTTTCTCTCACGTGGCTGAGCAGGAAATTCCCCTGTTCAAACAGCCCTCCATTGGTGTACATTAAAAAGATTTACAAGCTGATCCTGTTTGATTATGCTATGGATAGCCCTTCCTTGGCCATCTTCCTTTAAGATGCTCCTTCAAAGTCTCCAAGAAAGCTTCTGCTCACCAGTCCTAATAGCTCCATGCTTAGTTTGTGTCAAATTTTGTTTGATCGTGCTCCTGTCCTGCTGTTTTATCACAGCAAAGCGGTAATATAATTGTTATTCGAGAGGGAAGGAATGGAATCAATGAACAGTTGAGATTGTCTTGTATTTTTTTGTTCAACCAGCTCTATGCTTTGACATTTCCCTGTCTGATGTTGCTTAGTGTCCTCAGGAATGTTGGGTATATCTATATCTATCCTGTAAAGTTGCATTCTGCAATTGTAACAAGCTGTTCATGCCACTCTAGAAAGCATCTCTGTCACACTTCCTTCACATTTAATAGATTTCTTTATTGCGTCCTCGACATCCAATACCTTCCTCATCCTGACCATGCATTTCAGACAATCTGAAGCAACAAAATAAAAACAAACTGACTTCCTCATCCCAGAAATGGCCCAGGCTCAGGACCCCACTTCTACTGCCCATGAGACTCTGATCCAGGAGTGCTAGCCAATGATGCAAAAAGTTGTATTGATTGAACTGAAGCTATAGGAACTCCTGACCTTGGGACCCCACACCCTGGTTCTAATTTCTTGCTGTTAATGGCTTCTTAAGAAGCAGGCAAAGTTTCTTATGAGACACCATGGAAACATCCAAGTGAGGTTAGGACTAGAGGTACCCAGGTCCTGAGGGGGCACTGGTGCTGGAGTGTTGCTGCAATTAGGGTGTGAAAACATTGCAAAGTTTGATCCGATTACATTCATTTTCTGGTTTACAGTTATCAACCACCGAACTACATTGTCAACATGCATGAACACATGACACATTCACTTGAAAATCTGTAGACTGCCATCAATGAAAGGGACATCGCGAAAACAGTGTTACACCTTGATGTCAAGCAATCCAAGTTCACCCAATTGTGTTTCCATGCTTCATTGGCCTCAACGTGCTTCCATCTACAACAGTGAGCTCACCCTTTTTCCTCTTTCAGTTATTGCAGCATTTCAGCCTGGCTGATTGAACTAGAAAAATTGTTGTGGACTGCCCATCAACATTTTACATTGTCTGTCTTGTGAGAGTGGTGACATTTTCCACTATGTTCTGTTCTCTATTCAGTTTGGTCATGCAGACTATGAAATAAGTGATTGAACTTTGTTGCTCGAAGCTACATCAAGTGATAATAAATTACAGAGATTTGATTGATATGGTGCAATGTGCCAGCCCTTTACTTAGCGGATAGCATCAATATCAGATAAATTCTTGTAATCTCACTCCATAATACTCGAGACTTATTTGATATCCATGTAGTGGAACCTGTACTCACTTCATTGATTTAATGAGTAAGGTAAACATTGAAATCACTCTTTTTGGAAAGGAACCAGGCAAGAATTACAGATGGTTGCCCAGAAACAAGGGAACGATTGTTTTTTTTTAACAAAATCATTCACAAACTTTCTTAGTGTGTTCCTGATAGAATCTAGGAAGCCTCCCAGTCCTTCTTGAATTGTGCAAGATTGTAAAGTTTGTGAGGCGGATCTTCGCATTGAGTCAGATTGTTTCCAGAGCTTGTGCCTCATTCCTGTGTAGGCAATTTTTACAACATCTTACTTCTTTGGAAATAAGAGAGGTAACATGTGTGTGCAGGAATAAATTATACAAAAATATCTGTGAGGGGATGATGCATCTGAATTGGGCTAGTTGGAAGTATCAATTTCTCTGCTTAAAAGCCAAAGAAATTAGATATGATCATTGAAAGATTCATCCAGATCCACTCTCGAACGAGTTCCTAAGGGATTTCAAGACTTAATATCTCTGCAGTGAGACTAAGTATTTGCTTCCAAATTGATTCAAATTGGCACTGAGAGAGATTTATTCTGGGATTAAACTAGTACAGGGCATAAAATGGACATTCTTCATACATTTGAAGTGTGACAGACACTACGAGACTTTTGGCAAATGTGTTCAGTAAATTTGGAGCAAAGCCAGAATTTGTTGGCTTCAAATGTTGAAGCCCATAATGAAATGCCCAGAGAAGCAGATGAATACTTGCAGCTATTTGCATGACATGGCTGTGCCTACGGTTTTAGACGGGATGCTAACTCATTTAAAATAAAAGCACCAACATCAGTTGGCATTTCCAATAACTAACAGGGGATTGACAGATGAATGGGTTATGAGATCATCTGCTAAATAGGCAGTTATTTATAGGCTTTAATTACTGACTGATAAAATACAGTGGCGTAGATATGATTGCAGTGCCCTTTTTGTATTTGCGGTTGGGGAAGGAGTGTGGAGGGGAAGGGAGACTGGAGCAGGGGACTATCCTGAAAAGTGACTTCTTCCAATATTGGGCCTTCCACCTAATTTTCATTAAACCAATGCAGTACAAAGTGACATGAATTATGATTGTAGGTAACAGGTTATTTTTTGAAGACTTTGTCTATGATCAAGATCTTAATCTTGAGGAAAAAAATGAAATGTATTCGATTACACAGACCTCGACATTTCCAAACTAGAGAGCCTGGACTGGGGAAACCACACACATACATAGCTGCACAGAGGCTCAAATCCCCACCTTAGTGCTTCTGCAAATTTAATAATATTTTTTCTGATTAATAGAAATTGTTTGAAAAGTTTATTCCTTTGGTAACTACTTTAAGAGAGAAAAGTCAATAATAGGCGAGTTAAAATTTCACGATGGAAAGAAAGAGGCGATCCTAGGGAGTGTTGCTGAACAAAGAGACCTTGGAGCGCAGGTTCATAGCTCCTTGAAAGTGGAGTCGCAGGTAGATAGGATAGTGAAGAAGGCGTTTGGTATGCTTTCCTTTATTGGTCAGAGTATTGAGTACAGGAGTTGGGAGGTCATGTTGCGGCTGTACAGGACATCGGTTAGGCCACTGTTGGAATATTGCGTGCAATTCTGGTCTCCTTCCTATCGGAAAGATGTTGTGAAACTTGAAAGGGTTCAGAAAAGATTTACAAGGATGCTGCCAGGGTTGGAGGATTTGAGCTATGGGGAGAGGCTGAACAGGCTGGGTCTTTTTTCCCTAGAGCATCGGAGGCTGAGGGGTGACCTTATAGCGGTTTAGAAAATTATGAGGGGCATGGATAGGATAAATAGGTAAAGTCTTTTCCCTGGGGTCGGGGAGTCCAGAACTAGAGGGCATAGGTTTAGGGTGAGAGGGGAAAGATAAAAAAGAGACCTAAGGGGCAAGTTTTTCATGCAGAGGGTGGTACGTGTATGGAATGAGCTACCAGAGGATGTGATGGAGGCTGGTACTATTGCAACACTTAAGAGGCATTTGGATGGGTATATGAATAGGAAGGGTTTGGAGGGATATGGGCCGGGTGCTGGCAGGTGGGACTAGATTGGGTCGGGATACCTGGTCGGCGTGGACGGGTTGAACCGAAGGGTGTGTTTCCATGCTTGTACATCTCTATGACCTGTTTATCAATGATTTAACAAAAACACATCTCCTCATAGCAATCATTCCACTTCTAATTTTTCTCAAAATAATAAATCCTCTTACATTGCCTCTAGTGAAAAATATGCTCACACCCATTTATGGTGGGCTGTCAGTTAAACAAAGTAGTAACACAATATTTAGAACACACATGTATCAACCTGTGAGATGAGAATAAATTATTTCAGTATATCTTTAATTCACCAATAAAATTCTTGTTAGGCTTCTGAACACCATGAAATATCTGAAACCAATGTGTTGTAAATATGCTTGTTAAAATCAGTAAAATAATCGTATTAATGAACAATATTTCTAGTTAAGGTGGTTATTGTCTGACATATAGCTTGACAGACAGTTCATTGACTTTGCCCACAACTTCCACCCCGCCCTTAAATTCACATGGTCTATCTCAGACTCCTATCTCCCCTTTCTTGACCTCTTCGTTTCCATCTCCACTGACAGTCTACAGACTGATGTTTACTATAAACCCACAGACTCCCCATAACCATCTGGAATACATCTCCTCTCACCCATTTTCCCATTTCCTTCACCTCCGTTGCATCTTCTTGGATGAGGAGACGTTCCACTTCCAAGCCTCCCAGTTGTCCACCTATTTTGAACGATGTGCTTTTCCCCACTCTGTCATCCAGACAGCTCCACACTACACCACCTCCATTCCCCATTCCACTGTTCTAAACCTCCCCCCCCAAATGCAATAAAGACAGAATCCCCGTTGTCCTCACGTACCACAGTCTCCACATCCAACACATCATCCTTAAACACTTCTGCCAACTCCAATTAGACCCCACCACCAAGAACATCTTCCCCTCCCATCCCTCTCTGCCTTCCACAAGGACCATTCCCTTTGCCAGTCCTTGGTTTGTGCCACTCTCCCAACACCCCCCCCCCCCCCCCCCCACCACCACTGAACCCCCAGGTACCTTCCCCTGCAACTAGAAAAGATGCAAAACCTGCCAACACACCACCACCCCCGTCACCTCTACCCAGGGCTCCAGACAGTCCTTCCAGGTGAGACAGAGGTTCACTTGCTTCTGCTCCAAACTAGTTTACTTTATCCAGTGATCCCAATGTGGTCTTCTCTACATTGGGGAGACCAAACATAAACTCAGGGCACATTTCACCGAGCATCACAGCCAGGCCCACAGGGCCGACCTGACCGCCCATTTCAATTCCCATTCCCCCTCCCTTTCTGACATGTCCATACTCAGGCTCCTCCATTGCCACAACAAATCAGTCCACACATTGGAGGAACAACACCTCATCTTCTGCCTGGGCAGCCTACAGCCCAGAGGACTCAACATTGAATTCTCCAATTTCAAATAACCTCCCTTCCTATTCCCCCGACTCCCTTTCTAGCCCTTCCAGCTCCCTTCCATTCCTCTGATCGCCCCTTCCTTCCAGCTACCAACTGGATTCAGTCTTCCCATCGACCAACCAGGCCACACCCTCTATTTGTGTTCACCTATCCCTACCTCATCACCCCGCCCCTCTCCTTACCCAAAACCCTCCCACACCCCACACCCCTTTATCTGCAGTTCCCCTTACCCCTCACTCCCAGTCCTGAAGAAGGGTTACACCTGAAATGCTGACTTCTCCACCACCTGATGCTGCCTGGCTTCCAGCCTCCTGCTTGTCCACCACACAGTTTTCAATACAGTTTAACCAGAGCAACTCACTTCAGCATGGAGGACATATTTCAGAATCTTTTATCTACTTATTGTAGGACAAAACTGACAATATGTTATGATCTAAATTACACTGATAAACTTTATTTAATGCAAAAGTGAAAGTGAGTGGCTCAGAACTATTTCTACACATACTGTGTAGCCTTCTGTTGTACAGTATGGAATACCATTTACAAGGTACAAATCAGGACTGTGATGGAATACTTCCCACTTGCCTGGATGGGTGCAGCTCGAACAACACTCACACATCCTGACACCACCCAGGACAAAGCAGCCCACTATGATTGGCATCACATTCAGAACTGCATTTAAGAATTTACTCCCTTCACCACAGACGCACATTAACAGCAGTGGTACCATCTAAAATACACTGTTCCTTGCCCGCACCTTCCAAACTCATGACCTCTACTATTTAGAAGGACAAGGGCAGCAGATGTATGGGAACACCACCACCTGCAAGTTCCTCCCAAGCCACTCACCATCCAAGTTGGAAATATATCACTGTTCCTTCACTGTTACTCGGTCAAAATCTTAGCACTTTTTCCAAACAGCGCTGTGAATGTGCCAAGCCTCCCAGCCTTCAAGCCCACTCGGCAGCAGTTCAAGATGGCAGCTCACCACCAGCTTCTCAAGTGCAGTTAGCAATAGACAACATATGCTTGCCCAGTGACACCCACATCCATTGAACAAAAATTAAAGAGACACTTGGTGGGATCAGTTCAGTTTGGGGACTGATGTGCAGATGGCTTCTGCCTGGTGAGTTCAAATTCTTTTCGCATTTTTCTGGTCTCAGCAGCGTAAATGTTTGCTGGAGTGAGTTATCTCGATGGTAATTGATACGTAGCTCTATTGGTGACTATAGTAGATTGAGGATGATTCGGGGCTTTCTCTGTATTCTGACTGTCCATGACAGGAGCCCATCTGAGGTTTCAGTTTTTTCAACTAACTGAACATTTAAGGATTACACATACAACTATTTTTCTATTTTATTTATAGGGTGGTATTCACACTCCCAGTCCTCTCCCATACTCTCTCTCACACATTCATTTCTCTGCTCACATTCGTTCTCACACATGCAATCCCACTTAATACTCCCACAGCTATGGCACAATGTTTTGATTTTAATTTGATTTATTATTGTCACGTGTAAGTACAGTGGAAGGTTTTGTTTTGCGTGTAGTGCAGGCAGATCATACCAAAGTGCATAATAGAACAGAGCAAAGAATACAATGTTACAGCTGCAGAGAAGGTACACAGAGAGCAAAATCAACACTTAAATTTAAAATTTGAGAGATCCATTCAGAAGTCTAACAATGGCAAGAAACTGACCAGTGACTGATGTCAGAGGGGACGACTTACCGTTGCCCAGGGAGAGTGGGACACACTCAGGGGGAGATGAGAAGGTTAAATTGTTGGAAATAGGAAAACTGACTCCAAACCACCTCAAACCTTCCTGCTTCAGGTTTAAATGGAGGGGGTTAGAGTTGTAAGGCAATGGTCTTTGCATGTACCGCCGCAAGGAGTGATTTGGATTTGATAAAGAGAGGGAGCATGTGCTATACACTGGCAGTCACAAGCCTTCCATGACCTGTGACCCCCTACGTGACCTGGACATTATCTTCTCTCACACACACAAACAACACACATACAAATAAACACAAAAACACACGTATTTTATTTTAATTTTTGTCTGCTTAGTTTGAATTTTTGATTTTTATTATAATGTCTCAGTAAGAGTCCGTTGCACTTTAGTTTGATTTGGTCTAATTTATTTCATTTGCTGTAATTGCTTTGACAAAAAATGCAAGTTGGTCCAGTTTGATTGACTTTGTTTATTTGGTTATGTTCATAAGACTTGACCCTTTAAGACATTGCCAACTTGATAACCAGGGAATTTGTTTTTCGAAAGAGTACAAAAAGACACTAAGGTGAGAGTTGATTTACGAGGCATATACTTGTAATGTTACAATTAGAATAAAAAATATTGACTCTGGTTTCATTTTTCACCAATAAACTTTCAGTAGTTTCACAAAGTAGAACATAGAACAATACAGTGCAGAACAGGCCCTTTGGCCCTCAATGTTGCGATGACCTGTGAACTAATCTAAGCCCATCCCCCTACACTATCCCATCATCATCCATATGTTTATCCATGGATTGTTTAAATCTCACTAATGTGGCTGAGTTAGCTACATTGTCAGGCAGGGCATTCCACATCCTTACCACTCTCTGCATAAAGAACCTGCCTCTGAAGTCTGTCTTAAATCTATCACCCCTCAACTTGTCTGGGTGGCACGGTGGCACAGTGGTTAGCACTGCTGCCTCATAGCGCCAGAGACCAGGGTTCAATTCCTGCCTCAGGCAACTGTCTGTGTGGAGTTTGCACATTCTCCCCGTGTCTGTGTGGGTTTCCTACGGGTGCTCCGGTTTCCTCCCACAGTCCAAAGATGTGCAGGTCAGGTGAATTGGCCATGCTAAAATGCCCGTAGTGTTAGGTAAGGGGTAGATGTAGGGGTATGGGTGGGTTGCGCTTCGGCGGGGCGGTGTGGACTTGTTGGGCCGAAGGGCCTGTTTCCACACTGTAAGTAATCTAATCTTGTAGCTATGCCCCCTCGTACAAGCTGACGTCATCATCCTGGGAAAAAGACTTTCACTGTCTACCCTAACTAATCCTCTGATCATCTTTTTATGTCTCTATCAAATCCCCTCTTAGCCTTCTTCTCTCCAATGAGAACAGACCAAGTCTCTCAGCCTTTCCTAACAAAAGCTTCCCTCCAGACCAGGCAACATCCTTTCAAATCTTCTCTGCACTGTTTTCAATGCTTCCACGTTCTTCCTGTAATGGGGCGACCAGAACTCTAAAGACTAGTAGCAGAGAATGATTGGTTAAAGTTGAAATTTGGAAAACAAGAAGAATATACTTTCTGGTTTTAGATCATGTGAGGAATAACAGCAATTAAGTGTAAATTCATAGAATCCCTGTAGTGTGGAAGCAGGCCATTTGGCCCATCGAGTCCATGCTGACCCTCTGAAGAAGATCCCAGCCCAAGACGCCTACCCCATAACCCCTACAACTTCTCATGGCCAGTCCACCTAAACAGCACATCTTTGGATTGTAGGAGGAAACTGGAAACTCACACAGATACAGGGAGAATGTGCAAACTCCACACAGTCATCCAGGGGTGGAATTGAATCCAGGTCCGTGGCGATGTGAGGCAGCAGTGCTGACTACTGACCTACTGTGCCACCCCTTTTTAAAGTGTCAGGTTATACTCTCAACGTTCAAACATTTTGACCAGCAGAGAAATAAAGTGGATACGTGGACACACATATCATCTCTATCAAAGAGGAAACAAGCCAAGGCATTGGAATTGTTGCTTCCTCAACAAAGTAAAATCAAAAATAAAACATTTTATGAACTGCATGTTCATCAATTGGTCACTGAAGAAGGCTTGATTCATGGGTGAAATCTATGAAAAAAGTTTTTTTTAGATACTCATGAGGCATTGTCGGACTGAACTAGAGCTTTGAAAAAACAGTCAGGGGTCTACTACATGGACAACTATATCATGGATTGAACAGACTTCAGATAACATTGAAGAAATTCGACTGATTTAGTGGTAACATTTCAAGTGCCAGATCGTTTGAAGGTACCCCAGCGATACAAGGAGAAAGTGAGGATTGCAGATGCTGCAGAGTCAAGAGTGTGATGCTGGAAAAGCACAGCAGGTCAGGCAGCATCCAAGGAGCAGGAGAATCAAGGTTTTGGGCATAAGCCCCTTATCAGGAACCAGGCCCCTGGTTCTAACTGGGGCTCAGCTCACGGACACAGACCCCGGTTGGATCAGATGCTAGCTCATCATTTCTGCAGTGTTTGTGTGATGATGATGCTGTGGCTTTAAGACATTATTTTGTCCTCTTTTTGAAAGAGATTGGGGGGGACAGGTGTTAGAGCAGTCTATGAAGTGATGAATATGAAGCCTTCGGGTTTTTATTTAAAACATTGGAACAATAGGAACAGCCTGAGTAGGTGTGGTCAAGCTCTCACTGAACCAGGATCTTTAGTTTAGCTTTTGGCAGTTTTTGCTGGGGTCTTGAAGAAATGGAAGCGATTGTTTTCCCTCTCTCGGACGTGGGGGCGTGGTTTGCCTGCTACAGATTGCATGTGAGGCAACCTGTGTTCTGAATTTATCTTTCTGACAAAGGGTGTGCTTATGGGGTATCATTACATTGAAACAGATAATTAGTAATAGTTACTGTATCCATTATTCTGTTAAGTTCTCCAGTAGAGTTATCCTAAGATCCTCTTTCGTTTGTTGTTTTTTAACAATGGAGTTTGAATAAATTGTGTTTTGCTTAATATTTAGTTGCTTGACCAATCAAATTTCATCTGGGACACAGCACCTCACATGTACCTTTAAAATAAGTAAAGGTTAGGGTCTAAGCTACGTTCTTAATATATTTTGCGGGGGTCTGGTCTGGTCCATAAGAATTATAATGGGGTCAGCCAGGTGGACCCCATAGAGTATGAATCCCCCGAATGGGGCTGTTAATCTGGTCCAATCAGGGAGACATGGCTGACAGACATAAACACGAGAGTCTTGAGGAGGAGGAGTTTATTTTGAAGTTTTTGTTTCTTTTTTATTGTTTATTGTGGGGAAAAAAGAAAAAAAAAGAGAAAAAACACATGGGCGGCACAGTGGTTAGCACTGCTGCCTCACAGCGCTAGAGACCCAGGTTCAATTCCCGCCTCGGGCAACTGTCTGTGTGGAGTTTGCACATTCTCCCCGTGTCTGCGTGGGTTTCCTCCAGGTGCTCTGGTTTCCTCCCACAATCATAGGATGTGCAGGTTAGGTGAATTGACCACGCTAAATTGCCCTTAGTGTTAGGCGAAGGGGTAAATGTAGGGGAATGGGTCTGGGTGGGTTGCTCTTCAGAGTGTCGGTGTGGACTTGTTGGGCCGAAGGGCCTGTTTCCACATTGTAGGGAATCTAATGTGTATCAGAGTTCTGCTCACTCTGAGAGCTGACTCTGAGGGAGCTGGATCAGTGTCAAGGACTTTCCACATGTAAATAAAGGGTGACTTGATGACAGGGCCTCTGTGGAGTTACTTCAATTTCCAGTAGCCTTGATGAGACAAGTGGGACACAGTGGTGTTACAAAGAATTGATGATTGTCACATTTTGAGATTACACTGATGCCTGCATTCGGTATCTTGAAAATGGAAATGTGACAGACCGGGGGAATGAGGATAAAAGAACTTAGCAGATCTGGATATCACAACACAAGGCAGGTTTGGAACAGCAATAAGAGGCAAATGAACTCCAGGAATGCCTAGGAAACAGTGTTTCAGGTGCAATTCAAAGTGTAATGCTGTAATTATCTCCCCAAAGTTGAAAAGCAGGCTCTTGGGAAGTGACACAACAGAGAGAATTCTGAGGCTGATGAGAATGATAATGGTCAATCTGGAATAATTGTATTAGACACAAGGAGTTTTAATCTGGTGAAGAGTGCATTAGTCATGCATTTATTCAACCAGTGTTTGCACCTCAGCAGTATTTTGAACACATTGCTTATAATGGTGTCTCTCAGTGAGGATTGATGTAAGATTAAAGAGCATGTAAATTTGGTTTGATGACAATAGAACATTGAGGTCACTATAAAGAATGGTGCTTAAAGCAAAAATAGCAGTAGTGAACCACTTTATCAGCAACTACAAAGCCAAGTATCCCACATGCTTTCCTAAGCACCTTAACTCAATATTCCAATTTAGATTAAATTGTCTTTTTAAAAACTTATTCTTTCATGGGGATGGTACCAGTATTTGTTGTCCATCCCTAATTGCCTTTAAATGCTTGCTGGGCCATTTCAAGGGCAGCTAAGCATCAACCACATTACGCTGGGTCTGGAGTTACGTGTCGTCCTGACCGGGTAAAGATGGCAGATTTCCTTCCTTAAAGGGCATTAGTGAACCTGATGGGGTTTTAAACAATCAACTAAAACTTCGTGATCACCATTGCCAGAACGAACTTTCAATTTCAAGATTTACAAATTGAAATTCCACCAGCTGTTATGGTGATATTTTAACCCATATCCAAACAGTAATAGCCTGGGTTTCTGGATTACCAGTGCAGTAACATTGCCACCATACTACTGTCTTACCTCCAAAGTCTATCACTTCACACTTGTCCACATTCAATCACAGCCGCTATGTGACTCTATGTGGAAGTCTGCTTATTGTTATGCATGCAGTCCACCATGCTTTATATTGTTTTCATGTATTGGAATTGTACAAGAAAACACTGGCTCTAATACGAGCAACAAAAAAACAGAAGTTGCTGAAAAAGCTTAGCAGATCTGGCAGCATCTATGGAGAGAAATCAGAGTTAACATTTCAGGTCAAATCACTCAGCTCTGAGAAAGTGTCACTTGACCCAAAACATTCACTCTGATTTCTCTTCACAGATGCTGCCAGACTTGCTGAGCTTTTTCAGCAACTTCTGTTTTTTTTTTAAATTTCTGATTTACAGCATCCCCATTTCCTTCAGTCCCAAAAGTAGGCTCTGGGGGAATCCCCACTTTGCACTACTCTTCAGTTAGAAAAAGCATTCATCCTCTTTTAATCTCTGCCTTCTATCCCTCAGCATCGTACTTACTAAGTTACCACACTGTAATATGCGTTTTGATTTTCAGAATATGCTCTGTTGTGTGACATTTACCTAACATCTTTTGAATGTCCATATCCAATATCCACTGCCCTGGCTTATGCAACCCTCTGCTTCAGTGACCAGTTGAATGAGAGTAAGCACGATGTGTTAGAGATTTTGAATGCAGGTGGACAATCTTTTATCATCACAAAATCCTGAGGGATTCTGAGATAGATCAAGATGCTGGAAAAACCCAGATTAGACAGCACCTGTGGAGAGAGTAGCAGCATTTAAGATTGACATCCTTGAGCATTTTGAAAAAGGGTCAACCTAAAATGTTACTTCAATGTGTGTCTCTCTCTCTTTTAGATGCTGCCTGATTACTTGAGAGCTACTTGATGCTGGAAGTTTGAAGACAACTGTTAATAAATATATGAAGAATTTCTGACTCACTTTTTAAAGTCTTCAACCATAATCAACATTTATTCCAGAAATTGAGAGCTTCACATAAGGAGTAAATACAGCCACCGTATTGGCTCCCTCTCAATGAATTGGCAGAAGAATGCGAGTGTCTGGTTAGTGGCACCTTACACGTGTCTCCTTCGTGATGTGCAGCTGGAATAGGAGGCCAAACAAAGTGGCAGGAGAGAAGGCAGGATGACAAGATGGACTCTGAAGTGAGTGTACTTCCCACTGGGTGTTTTACTTGATGTGGCAATGCCTTGTTATCTCCTGTAATACAAGAAACTGGGCATGGATATCATGGTGTTAAAGAATTCAACAGTAATTTATTATAACCATGATGCTTAAAGGCTGATGAGCTACCACTGTACTATTATGTTCTAAAGAGGAGCGCACATCCAGTGGAGTATCATGCTTTAAATGATTTGAGGTAAGATGGAGTATGAGATCTTTATATCCTCAGGTCTGATGCCATGATGACATCATGAGCATTTCCCTTAAAAGTATACTAACTGTCAAACATAACACAGCAGACTCCTCTTATCTGTTGCTACAGGACATCACTCCTTTGTTGTACCTCCCCCACCAGCACCTCCTGTGGCCTGGATGAGAACCTGCACACCCTTTCACCTAATCCTCAAGTCATTCTGAACCCAAATCACATGTGGGCTTTCAATGTAAGCAAGTGTGCGATGACCCCATATACACTATCCAAAAATATAGCATCAATGCAGTCCCGAGTGAAGCAATCTTGTTGTGGTGTCCTTACCTCTGGGCCAGAAGGCCGGGATTCAAGTTCTACCTGCTTCAGAGGTATGTCTGGACATGTCTGAACAAGATGTTTAAAAACATCTCAGCAAACCTGTACATGTCTGGTTTAGCACCACCAGACAAGTCTCAATTATGTAATTAGGACCAAAGTTGCATGCTGAAACCAGACTTGAAGAAAACATGTTTTATTTTCACAATACCCACCTTTTACCAAATAAGGGCCTGGAAATATCAACAACAGTCACCAGTGGCTATAAAGCACCTTGAACATAATAAACTGTCCCAAGAAGATTTATTAAGGTATTATAGAACAAAACATGACTGCGAGCACGTAAGGAGCTATTAAGGCAGATGATCGAAAGCTTAGTTAATGCATTTGGCTTTAGGAAGGATCTTAAAAGTGTTTCACAGTTGACAGGTTTATGGAACTATCGCCAGATTTAAATCATGCTTACCAGTAGTGGAGCAAATAAAAGTGAGGGGTGCCAAAAGTAGATGAAGACAAACATCTTCGATGTTACAGTGCCCAAGGAGATTAAAGAGATAGAGATTTCAAAGATAGGGTGGGGCAAGAACATCGCCTGGTTTGAAAACAAGGATGCCATGTTTTATGTTTTTTTTGTCAAGAGTTAGTGAGAATGGGACTGGTGTTCAATGGTTTATGGAATTAATAAGGGAACGGCAGCAGAGATTTGGGTGACAATGCTGTAGCTTTCTTGAGGTTGTTTTGTCCTGGTTGTTTTGAAGAAAGGTTGTAAGTCAAAAGTTACCAGCCCTCTCTAAGGAAATAAACGACATGTGAGGCGTTAAGACTTTTTTAGTTGGAAAAATGGAAGCAACCTGGGTGTGGCTAGCTCTCACAGACCAGTAGTGTTTTTTCAGGTTTTAGGTTTAGTTTTAAGCAGAAACTATTGGGGTCTCAAGAGTTGGAAGCTTCAGTGAATGTCTCCTGGCTACTTCTCTCTCTCTGAATTTTCTCTTGATGTTTCTTTCTCCTGGATTGGAGAACTGCCTGTGAGAATCTGTGCGTCTGAATTTTCCTTTTTTGCTAAGGGATGTGCTTATGGGGTGTTACTATATTGGAACAGTTAATTAGTAATATTTACTGTATCTATTATTCAGTTATGTTTTCCAATAGAGTTGTTATTCAAAATTCCTCTTTGTTTAGTTGTATTATAAATAAATTGTGTTTTGCTTAACATTGAGTAGTTTGACCAGTGCATTGCATTTGGAACAGACACTTAACATTTGTCTGTAAAATAAGAAAAAGTTAGGGTCTGGGCTACTTTCTTAAAATATTTTGAGGGGATCTGGTCTGGTCAATAATAAAGGCATGAATGAGCATTCCAACAATGGATGAGCTGAAACAGATGAAATTGGCTGGTGTTTTCAAAGGTGGTAATAGGCATTGTTAGTGATGGCACAGATGGCTGATTGACAATTCTTCTCAGGATTAAACCTGACAACAAAATTGTCAATAGCTTGGTTTAGCCTCAGACAGTTGGCAGGGAGAGGGATGAACTTGGTAATGAGGGAGTGGAGTTTGTGATAACAGCGGAAGGCAAGGGCTTTCATCTTCCCAATATTTAATGACAAAATAATCCTACTTTTCTGACTGGATATTGAACAAGGACAATTCCAAGACAATTTTTCATAGAATCCCTAACCCTACAAGTCCACACCAACCGTCCAAAGGGTATCCCACCCAAACCCATTCCTCTACATTTACCCCTAACCTACACATCCCTGAACACTGCAGGCAATTTAGTATGGCTAATGCACCTAACCTGCACATCTTTGGATTGTGGGAGGAAACCAGAGTACCCAGAGGAAACCCACGCAGACACAGGGAGAATGTGCAAACTCTACACAGACAGTCACCCAAGGCTGGAATCTAACCCAGGTCCCTGGTGCTGTGAGATAGCAGTGCTAACCACTGTGCCATCCTGCAGGACCAAGAGCTGGAGATGAACGTGTGTTTGGGTGGTGCCATCGAGGGTAGCAGGCAGCTGAGGAAAAAGAATGGTACAAGCAGGTCCTTGGGGAGTCATGCGAGCTAACTGTTGAGAAGTCACTGGTAAATGAAACCAGATGATGGTCAATGTCTGAAATGATGTAATCAGCTGTGCCAAATGCTGCAGATAGGTCCTGAAGAATGAGAAGATGTTTCACTTTTTATCTCAGTCATATAGAATGTCTTTTGTGATTTTGTTAAGTTTGAAATAATGTATCTGCCTCAGTGATCAATTTGCAGTTTGAATAAAACTTGAACAATTACTTAATTTTGTAAAGATACATTCCTGCAACGTGAAGCCAACCAAACGCTGCCCATCCTAATTGCTCGTGAAAAGGTGATGGTGAGCTACCTTCCTGAACTACTGCAGTCCCACTGGGATGGGAACAACCCCAATGCTTTTAAGAAGGGAGTTCCAGGATTTTGTCCCAATGACAGTGAAGGAACAGCAATACATTTCCATGTCAGGATGGTGTGAGAGGTGTTGGTGGTGGTGTTACCATGTACCTGCTGCCCTTGTCCTTCTAGATGGAAGTGGTCATAGAATTGGAGAGTGCTGTCATAGGAACCTTGGTAGGTTTCTGCAGCTGACCTTAGAGAAGGAATTGCTGCCACTGAAGTGCAGGGTTTGAATGTTTAAAGTTGGGGTTGGGATGCCAATCAAGTGGGCTGCTTTGTCCTGGATAGTGTCAACTATCTTAAGTTAGCAGGTGAGTAAATCACTACAGATTTTTCCAACCTCTGACCTTGTCATCCATCCACAGTAATTTTACAGCTGATCCATTCTGGTTAATGGTAAACCCCAGCAAGTTAGTGGGGGATTCGGTGATGGTAATGCCATTGAATGTCAAACTCTTGTTTGTGATGATCATTGCCCAATACTCATATTACATACTTACCTCTCCAGCTTGAATATTGTCCAGATTGTTCTGCGTGCAGCCATGGACTGCTACAGTGTGTGGGGAGTTACAAATGGTGCTGAATATTATCCAATCATCAGCAGTGCACCTCTGACCTGACATTGTGTAGAACATTATTGACGAAGCAGCTGAAAACAGACGGTCCTAAGGCACTACCCTGAGATACTCCTGTAGAGATGATCTGGAACTGGGAGTGAAAGATGTCAAACAACCATAGTACGATGGCTCAGCACCAGGGGTGTGGGTTCAATTCCATCCCTGGTTAACCTTTGTGTGATGTTTACACATTCTCTGTGTCGACATGGGCTTCCTCCCAAAGGACAAAGATATGCAGGTTAGGTAGGTTGGCCATGCTTCATTGTCCATGTATCAAGGGATGCACAGGCTTAGGTGGATTGACCATGGGAAATGCAGGATTACAGGGATAGGGTGGAAATGAATGGGATACTCTTTGAAGAGTAGGTGGAAACTTGATGGGCTGAATGGCTTTCTTCCACACTGTTGGGATTCTATGATCTTCCTCAATATATTTGTCTGAAATCAGATGGTGGAGAGTATTCCCTTCAATTCTTATATTGAGTTGTATTTTGTTCAATCTCCTTGATAACACACTCCATTAATTCGACCTTTGATGGCAATCACTCTCACCTCACTTGTGGAGTTCAGCCCTTTCGTTTTACGTTCTGACAAAGGCTCTGATTGGATTTGTGGCCCTTGTAGGTTTTTGCTTTGTGTAGCTTACTTTGTAGCATTGTCAACAACACCTTCCAATCCAATGGACAATGGTAAAACAGAAGTGCTTTCCAATGGTGACCCTTCTAGCTGGTAAAGAATCAATTAACATAAGACCGGGGGGATCCAAGATGGCGGCGACCCAGCAAGTCTGAGTCTATAGTGCTCCTCCCAAGACTTGGGCAAAGTGGGTCACCCCCCCACCCCACCACATTCACCAAATCATTTAAAATAGTTTTTACATAATGTAATTAGTTGTTTAGTATTGAATTTAAATCTCCAGTAAAAATGACTAAAGGGAAGGGAGCCCGCAGTTCTCAGCAGGCAGGAACCCCTCCCTGACTCTCTCCAGCTGCAGCAGAGACGTCTACAGCCGCTCCGGGGAACTTACCTACGGTGGCGAGCCTCGTGGAAATAATCTCCAAACTCGATGCGAAGATCGACAATTTCATTGAAGAGTCCCGGAGCCAATGGGTCTCACTCTCAGCCGCGATGCAAAAGCACGACCAAGACATCAAGGTAATTGAGTGCCGAGTCAGGGGGCGGAGCTAAAGGCCGCGACCTCCGAAACTACAGCACAATCGGTCGTGGATCGGGTCCGGACTCTCAAACAGCGAGTCCGGACCTTAGAGAATCACATTGAGTCGTCGAAAAAATATTCGTTTGCTAGGCCTTCCCAAATGGGAAGAGGAAGGCAAACTCACAGCATTTCTCGAACAGTAGCTTCCACAGCTTTTAAATTTGGAGGCTGGATACCCAGGTAAGGGTGGAATGGGCCTACTGGGTTGCAATACCTGGGCCCGGCTTGAACTGGCGCCCCCCCCCCCCAAGTCCTGGTCCGGCTGCAGAGCTATAAGGAGAGGCAGAAGCCTCCAGAAATCTTAGAAGCCTCCAGAAATCTTGGAAAAGATCCCCAAGCCATGACCTATAAAGGATCCAAGATCATGTTATTCCAGGACTTTTCCCCAGCTCTGGTCCGAAAGAGGAAGGTGTTTGATGAAGCGAAGTAGTCTTTAAGGGACTTAAATATTCAGTACTCCTCGCGCTACCTAGCGACGCTATGCTTTAACCATGAAGGTCTGTGTAAAACTTCGGATCGCCGGAAAAGGCCAAGGAATTTTTGGACTCTCTTAGATAAATTGTAAGAGTTATTGATGTTGGTATGCTTTCCCCCCACTCTGGTTTATATCCCTCCTCCTCCTTTTTAAATATATTAACCCCTTTTTTTAACCTTACTGTTTAATATTATCTTGGGGGGGGTGGGGAGAGGGATTTATTTATTTGTTCTCTACTTAACGATTTTCTCCCCCTTTTTTATATTCTATATATATACATATAGGCTGGGGGGTATAGTCAATGTTGGTGGGGGGAGGTGGTTACCTTATCCTATTTTATCCCTGTCTCTAGGAGCGGGGTTGTTTTCCCCTGTTATTTTGTATTATTATATTTAGTTATTACTTGTTGAGGCTGTAATTTTATAGTTATATATGTTTACACATGGTATTAACATTACCAAATATATCCAGGTGTTGTTGTGGGTTGGGAGAGGTGGTGGTAGGGTGCTCACTGTTAACTCTAGCTCTGTAGTATATTTGAATATTTTTCATCCTATCGAGGAGCGCCTGGATCAAGGGTGGGGCACTGGTTGGGAGAGGATACGATGGACTGTTGGAAAGGAAGTGATATCCCCTGGGAACAAGGGGGAAAAATCTCCATTTGAATACTTTTTTTAAATTTAGAAATAGTTTTTTATTATACTGTTGTGAGCGTATTAGAGAGCCTTTATTTTTGTGAATTTTATATGCTCTATGCTCGGGATGTTCTGGATAGGGTTTCCCCTCCCAAGGGCTCTCGGACTTGCCCGGATGATTATGGTTGATCAGTTGGTTAAGTGGTGCACCTGGAATGTCAAGGGGAGTAATTCACCAGTTAAAAGGAAGAAAATATTATCAAACCTCAAGAAAGAAAGGGTCGATATACCTCTCCTACAAGAGACACACTTATTGGATAAAGAACACTTGAAATTACGACAGGGTGGATTTGATCAGGCCTTTTTTTCTTCTTTTAGCTCAAAAAGTAGGGGAGTTGTTATTCTTATTCTGAAGAATTTCCCTTTCAAAATCTTAAATCAGATAAAAGATGAATCTGGATGATATATTCTGATTAAAGCCCTTAGAAATGGAGAGGAATACGAGATTTTAAATTTGTATTTAAATTTGCACATCCTTTTAAATTTATAACGGAAGCCTTCTCAAAATTGATGGCTCTCGGTGCTCGTCATACAATTGTAGGGGGAGACTTTAATTGTATTATGGACCCGGAAATAGATAGGATTCCCAAGAGTACTGCAGGAATATCTCCCAGATCTAGACAATTGGTGGATCTGAACAAAGAATTAGGACAAGTAGATGTATGGAGATGCCTTCATCCACAGGGCAGAGATTTTTCTTTTTACTCCAATGCACATAAATGTCATACCAGAATTGATATGTTTTTTGCCCCCTCGATTTTTAAAAATTCCATATCATCCTGTAAAATAGGCAGTATAGCAATTTCCGATCACGCTGCTGTATATATGGAAATCAAGGCGAGGAACAATGAGACATCCCCCTGGCATTGGCATATGGACCCCTTCCTGAAGAAAGATAGTAAATTTGTGAAGCATTTCTCTCAAGAATTTAAAACTTTTTTAGAAATTAATTCAGGTATGGCTAGCAACCCATCAATGATGTGGGAGACCATCAAAGCTTAGGTGCGAGGTTTGATCATCTCATACTCAGTGACCCAGAAAAAACTAAAGGGAGAACAACAGCGTCTGCTTGAAGCTCGCTTAAAAGCAGCTGAAACAGCATACGCTGATAGACCTTCTATTATCAAATTACAAAGGATTACGGCCCGTAGGACAGCTCTAAATACCATGCTTACCCAAATGGCTAAGAGGGAAATATTATTTACAAAACAAAGGTTATATGAATTTAGCGATAATTCTGGTAGATACTTAACATTTCTTGCAAAGAAAAAGAAGGCACCTCAAACTATCATGTCTATCACGGAGAGTACGGGTATTCTGACTCATGATCATAAAAGGATTAACGCAATCTTTAGAAAATTTTATTCTGATTTATATAAATCGCAGGATTGCGAAGACAGGACTAGGAGGATGCAGTCATTTTTTAAAAACCTGACCTTTCTGGACCTAACTCCGGAACAGGTATCGGTCTTGAATGTTCCCCTAACAATCCAAGAAATACTTGACACAATCAGGCAACTTCAGAGCGGTAAGGTGCCCGGCCCAGATGGCTTTTAAGCTGAATTCTATAAAGAATTTACAGGAATATTGGCTGGTCCACTTATGGACATGTATAACTATGCATATAGTCAGGGCTGTCTCCCACCTTCGCTGAAAGAGGCAAATATCTCTCATCCTCAAAAAAGGAAAGGACCCAGAAGATTGCGCGTCATACAGACCAATATCCTCGCTAAATGTAGATTTTAAAATCCTCTCTAAAATGTTAGCATTGAGGCTAGAAAGGGTATTGCCACACATCATAAAGGAGGATCAGATGGGGTTTATTAAGGGCTGTAGATCATCCAATAATGTTAGAAGGGTTTTGAATGTGATTCAAGCCTGCCATCAGGGAAAGATACCAGGAGTAGTAGTCTCATTAGACGTGGAAAAGGCATTCGACAGGGTTGAATGGTCATATTTGTTTTACATATTGGAAAGGTCTGGCATTGGAAAGGTGTTTACTAAATGGGTCTCAACACTGTATAGTGATCCCAAAGCAGTTGCGATTACCAATGGATTAGGTTCGGATAGCTTCAGTGTGGATAGGGGCTGCTGTCAGGGATGTTCTCTCTCACCATTGCTATTCACGCTAATAATTGAGCCACTAGCAAAAGCTATATGGGCTGACTCTAATATAACAGCCCCGAGGATTGGTACAGGTAAACATAAAACTACCCTTTATGCAGATGATGTTCTTCTATTCCTCAGTAATCCCCTGATGTTCGTGCCTCGCTTAATCCAAGTTATTTATACATTTAGTGCATTTTCAGGCGATAAAATTAATTTCTCAAAATCAGAGGCTATGCCAATGGGTGGCCTTGCTGTATATCCCACTTATTGCACGAATCCCACTTTCCCTTTCGGTGGTCCCTGGAGGGTTTCTTATATTTAGGCATTTTTATTACCCCCAGTATTTGGTCAGTTGTATAAGGCTAACTTTGTGCATTTACTGGAGAGGATAAGGCAGAACCTCCAGCAATGGGGAGACCTTCCAACTTCCTGGCTGGGTAGAATAGCACTAATTAAAATGAATGTCCTGCCCCGGCTCCTATATCCTATGAGAATGCTTCCAGTGGTGCTGCTGAGGATGGCACTGAAATGGCTGGTTGGGTCCCTTTATCTGGAATCATAGACGGCCCCTTATTAAGCTGAGGAAGCTACCGCTTCCACAGGCAAGGGGAGGATTGGACTTTCCAGATCTTTGGATATGCACAGGAAGAGATTATTTTCTATTCTCTCTTTCTGGGCAAGGAAAAATGTTTTGGTAAACTGGGTGGCTGAGGGCCCCCCTGGACTTTTGAATTGGCACAGATTAATCATGGAATGTATTCCCCTTGACTTCCTTACAAATATGGTGCACCAAAAGACTGCATTATTCCAAAAAATATGGCAGCCCTTCTTGAATTACATAAATACGGATATTTCGGCTATCCTAACAAGGGCTTTTATTTAATTGTGATGGTGACCCTGGCTGGTCCGGGGCCCCTTGGGAGAGGAATCCCGCACGAATATGGGTTTTGTTACGATTTGATGTTCATACATTCCAAGCATGTATCTCACTACCCAATTTCTGTGTTATCCGTCGTTTTTTTTCTCTCTTATTTGAATAATGTAAGACATTTAATTATACACTCTGGTTAGTTGTAGGTTAGATTAGTAGTTAGTTGAGTTTTGTCTTTTTTTCCTCTCGGTATTTTTCTTTTGTTAAATTTTGGTTATTATTTATTTAAGATTTAATTGTATATCAATGTTTATACTTGGGTTTTTTTATTTTGTAAACTTGTAAAAATGTTAAATTTTCAATAAAAATATCTATTAAAAAAAACATAAGACCAGAAGACATAGGAGCAGAAATTAGGCCATTCAGCCCATCGATCTGCTCCACTATTCAATCATGGCTGATAGGATTCTCAACCCCATTCTCCCGCTTTCTCCCTGTAACCCTTGATCCTCAAGAAACTATCTATCTCAGTCTTGAATATACTCAGTGACCTGGCCTCCACAATGAATTCCATAGATTCACCACTCTCTGGCTGAAGAAGTTTCTCCTTACCTCCATTCTGAAAGGTCTTCCCTTTACTGTAAGGCTGTGCCCGCGAGTCCTAGTCTCTCCCACCAGTGGAAACATCTTCCCAACATCCACTCTGTCCAGGCCATTCAGTATTCTGCATGCTTCAATGAGATCCCTCTCTCATCCTTCTAACCTCCGAGTTGAGACTCAGAATCCTTAATTGTTCCTCATATATTAAGCTTTTCATTCCTGGGACCATTCTCGTGAACCGCCTCTGAACACGCTCCAGGGCCAATACACCCTTACTGAGATATGGAGCCCAAAGCTGCACACAATATTCCAAATGTGGTCTCACTAGAGCCTTTTAGAGTCTCAGTATACAGCCTAAGTAGAGGATGGATAAATAAGCTATAGGATGTGGACAGCTCTGCATGAGGCAATGATAAATGCTAAAGTTGTTCTGCTTTTTTTTACATAATTTCTTAAATAAATCACCAAGGTTAAACACTCCAAACAGAACAACTCCCAGCTTGTAAGAATGACAGGCAGAAAAAAAATGGTTCAATTGGTGACTGGAAAGAGCTGAGGGATAAGCAGTAAGGTGGAAACTAATATTCATCATTGTAAACATAAGCATTATTTAGATCATAAGAAACAGGTACAGGAGGACAGCATTAAGCCTGCTTTGAAATTTGAATCTACATGTAATTGATCGCCACAATCTGAGCCTGCATCCGTTTGTCGCAGGTTGCAAAAGAGATAGACACAATGATATTGATTTTGTTTTTGTTAAAAAAAATAACAAGGCCAACTCACTGCTCATTGTCAAGGGCTCTGTTCAGTAAATGGTGGTACAATATGACAGTGTATGGACCTAAAATTAGTGTCTGGCCACTTTCTATTTGTTCTTCCACTGCCAGGAATTTTGTAAGTTCTCTGTAATTACACAGAATAGACATTACAGACATGGACCATCTGCTCTATTTATATTCTACACAGTCTCCTTTCACTCTGCTTCATTCGTTTACATATTGTTGAAAACATTTCAACGCAAGGGAAAAAACTCCAAAATTTCATTAGACTCAAAGACACACATTCATATAGCACCATAATGAAGGCAGCGCTGCACAGCAAGCTCATACAAACCGCAATGTGACAATACTAGACAATACGTGTTAGTGATGGCAGTTGAGGGATAAATACTATACAAGTCTCAAGGAAGATCTTGCCAGTTTTTCTTCCGAGTGCTGTCATAGGAACTTCATATCCATCCAGGATGATATATGGTTCAACATTTCAATAAAAAGACTGCGCCAGTGCAGGGTAACATGCCATCAGTGTCAATCTGGATTCTGTGACCAAGTGAGAAGCACAGGGAACTGTAATGGGTTAATGTATCTAGTAATTAGTGCAGATCAAGGCTTGAGAAGTACAACAGCAGGGGTGGTGGTGGTGGATATAGCTGTATTGAGGGTTGTACTTGGTGTTTCCAATGCAGCTGTCAAAACACTGTTGCTTAGATTTCATTGACTGGAATCCCCAGAGTTCTAGGGCAATGATAGCACAGGATCTTGGGCTCCTGAAGTGAACCAATTTGAGCAAATACTCCACTTGATGTCTAAGTTTTAGAATTCAAGATTTGTAAATTTTTAAAGGCAATCCCAATTGACAAATGAGTTCAACAAACTGTATTTATATATCACCTCTAGTATAATACATCCCTATGATGCTCAACACTTCTTTTCCTTCATTCATATGACATGGGCATCACTGGCTCAGTCTATGTTTGTCACTCAGCCCTAATTGCCCTGAAACTGAGTGACTTGCTAGGGAGTTAAATGGAGTCTGGAGTTAAATGGAGGCCCGATTGGGCAAGGATGGCAGATTTCCTTCCCTAAATGACATTAGCCAATCAGACAGGATTTTGCAGCAATCAAAAATGGTGAACGATGCTTTTAGATTGGATTTTAATTCTAGACTTTGTTAAAGATTGGACTCAAATATCTGATGTGCCATGGTGGGTTTCAAACCCATATCCACAAAGAATGGCCTAGACTACTGGTTCAACCACAATACCGCAGTCGTCCGACACTGAGATACATCAGGCCATCTGACCAAAATCTTGACCGTAAAAGTTTCTCTTAAACAGTACTCAGGGGGTAGACAGGGGCTTGGCTCATGGAGAGAATTGCAGAGCTTAGGGCCGAAGCAGTAGAATGTATCGCATCATTATGGAGACCAACTGGGGAACGGTTTAAACTCTGGGATGCTCAAGAGATCAGAATTGGCAGAGCTCGAAGATCTTGTGGCAGTGAGGAGGGTTGTAAAGCTGGAAGAGATCAGAGATAGGGAATGGGGAGGCCACACAGAGGAACCTATCAACAGGGATGAGAATTTTAAAATCGAGGTGTTGCTGAAACAGGAGCTAATGCAGGTCAGCGAGCATACAGGCAGGAGTTTTCAGAAACCCCACAGTGCAGTTCGAAGCCATTTGGCTCATCAAGTCTGCACGGACCCTCTGATGAGCATCTGGAACCCCACATTTACCATAGTTAACCCACCCAGCCTCTCTGGTCACTACAGGAGAATTTAGCATGGCCAATCCACCTTACCTGCACATCTTTGGACTGTGGAAGGAAACTGGAGCACCCAGAGGAAACCCACACAGACACAAGGAAAGTGTGCAAACTACTTAGCCATCATGCTTCCCAAATTTCCTATTGAATACAGGAATATATAACACATTTAATTGTATATATTAAATCACTCCTGATTACTGACATACCTTTTTAGATTTTGTAGAGAGGGAGTTTTATATTTTAATGACAGTAAACCTCCATTAGAAAGTTCCTATATTGCACCTCTTCTGACTATATCCCTAACACAGATGAAGTTAGATCTGTTGAGAAATATTTATTTCTGAGAACATGAAAACACAGTTCAGAAAATTGTGGTTTGTTTCTTGCTCAGACCATATAGATTAGTTCACTGTGCCTCTATTTAACGAAATGGTCTCCTGTACATCAAAGCTATTGATAGGAATGGAAAAGCTATTATAACGGTTACTTGTAATAATTATGAAGGTCAAGTATTTAAATGCCAGAATCAACTTTGTAGAACTGAAGGATATTTTATTTAAGATGTGCAGCAGTGCAACAGCAAAGTTGGTCCTGAATAGAATCTTACTGTGCTGTCAACACTGGGATGTTGGACTTCTGTGTGGTAGGGGGGTTGAAACTCCCAGACTGAAACCACAGATGGTCCACTCTTAACTGCATGGTCTGTGATGGCCTGGCAAAGGACACATAATTCAGAATCTGGCCACAGTGACTGTCAAGCTGAAGTCATCTTGACAAGAACAAGAGATGGTAAAGATTTGAATAAAACAAATTTTTCAAGGGATATGAACATTGCTGCCTGGGCTTAGGCATTATTGCTCATCGGTAATCACCTCGCAGAAGCTGGCCTTGAGCTGCCTTCTTGAACCACTGCAGTCCACGGGATGCTGTTAGGTTGGGCCTTCCACGGTTTTGACTCAGCGGCAAGGCAGAAACAGTCAATTAGTTTCCAAGTCAAAGTGCTGTGTGGCTCGGAGGGGAACTTGCAGGAAGAGGGCTGTTCCTGTGTATCTGCTGCTCTTGTCCTTCTGGATGGTAAAGGTCACAGGTTTGGAAGGCATCATCAAAGGAGCATTGGGGATAAGGATACGGCTGCAATTTAATACTGGAATCAGATTTTCTGAACAAAATGCACAAATACTAGTGATTGAACACAATTTATTTTTGCTTGAATAATCAACTGGATCATTCAGTGGAGTTTTGTTGTTTTCATACATAGTTATAAGAGCTATCTTCAGTGACTGCTTAATGTTTTCATATGAATATAATCAACAAAGGAGAGTAATTCACCAAATTCAAAGGTAGACCGCCCTTTTAACCACAGCAGGCCTTAACAACCTATTATTACACTGCTAAAAAAGATTACAGACGATCGGCTTATGGAAAGACTTCTACATCTTATCGCCAATACACATGATACAGTAATAATTTTACACCGTGTTGCCAGTCTACAAGCATGTACGTCCTCATTGTCCCAACTTGGTTGGTCAATACTGTGCCTGCATGAGAATTAGTTCAAGTACTGAATTGCAAGCAATAAACCCTTCTAGAAGCAAGTACTTGAAACACTTCCCCTCTGCATTATGTATGGCATCTTTTAAGATTGTTTCGTTATTTTTAAAAAAGAAGCAAGAAAAATGAAAGGGAAACGTGTGATAAATCTTGTGTTAAATTCCAACACCATGGCTGAAAACTGCAGGAGAAAAGAAAGTTTAATTAAAATGAGGGACACATGCATTGGAATATTGATGTTTTGGTTTTTAAGAATACTTTTGTCTCAGTAGAATTACACATTGATTTCCCCCATGTTTTTGAAAATCATTTTGAACTGTGCAGTGTCGTCTGAAAGAAAGCTATCTCAGTTAAAATGAAGCCAGTGTTTTTGCATATACAAAGATTATACCTTTTCTATTAATTGTACAAGAAATCGTGGAGTCACACTCAAAACATTTTAAGTAGGTGGAATCAACTTCTAAAGCGTGAATCAGACACTAAAACAGTTAGTGTGTTTGCATTGCTTCCAGAAATGCCACCTGATCAGAATTATTTTTATTTTTTTTACAGAGTTCTTTATGTACAGCAAAACCATTTATGATTTTTTTTCTTTTTTTTTTCTTTTTTTTTAAATAAGCAAGTAGGTTTGTTTAATACCCTGAAACCATGGGTTCAAGAAAATTATAAGGCTAGATGCTGTGTGTAATAAGTGATTTGTACACTCTTTGCTGGAACCTCAATGTGTTGTGATCTGCTGTGAACATCCTCAGTCACAGGAAATGTATCAAAGGCGCTAAATTGAAAGAAAAAAAACTCCTCGGCTCAGTTTGAAGAGTTGCCCGTACCGATGGTGTGCGTCAAGTGCCCGTGGAGCGCCAATCACACCCTCTTCAGATCAACGAATGCAAGTGATTTCCCATGCGGTTTTAAAGTTGCTCATGCTAAATTAAAATATCCTCTTGTATCTAAACCATGCTTTAATGTGTGAAAGCAGCAGGCACACACTTCATCTGCAGTCCGCCCGTCCTCTGTTCCAGCCATTTCCTTCCTGAACACTGGCAGTAGTAAAAGGCTTCTCTGTAAAAACAAAACAGACACTTGCATTTACATCAGATCTCCTGCAGATGGGATGGCCCACAAAGCATTCTAACGCCTGCTCAGTGCTTTTGTAGGATGGACGCTGTTCAATGCAGGAAATGTGCCCAGAGTGAGGTCTGTCAAACGACGGAAAAACCAAGCAAAGAACTGTGGGTGCTGGAAATGTGAAGCAAAAACAGAAATTGCTGGAGAAACTCAGCAGATCTGGCAGCATCTGTGGAGGGAGGAATAGAGTTAATAGAGTTAACGTTTCAAGTCCAGAACTCTTAAGTACTGGAAATGTTAACTCTGTTTCTTTTTCTGACGATGCTGCCAGACCTGCTGAGTTTCTTCTGCAATTTCTACTCTTGGTTTCTGACAAACACCTCATATTGTATGGTTGAAGGATAAATATTGGCTGAGGACACTGGTGGGGACTCTCCTGCTCCTCCCCAGAATAGTCTAGGCTAAAGGGCACATCTCAATTTAATGTCTCATCTGAAAGTGGTCTTTCAATCAGTGCATCATTCCTTCAGTACTGCGCTGGAGCGTCAGTGTGGATCATGTCTGCAAGTCTCCAGACTGGAGCAAGACCACATGACTTATGAGTGAGAATGTGACCACTGAGCCTAAACACCTAAAATCGGGAGTCAATTAAATGCAGTCCTCCTGAAGCCAAATTACAAAGTGTAATACACTGAATTTTCAACCACTGGCCATAAAAGAGGCATGTTTTTAGCAGATAGTATTATCACACATTTTATTCCGAAGGAGGGTACCCCTTTCAACAATCTTTATCATCCACGTCCATAATTTGTCTTTAGACTGGCAACTTCCTCACTTTTACTTGAATCTCGTTCCACAGGGAATGGTGTCCATTTTTACAGAGGTTACTCAAGCCAGCGAGCAGTCGAGGTAATGGATGCATGAAAGAAACTGCAAGGTAACAGTGATACGGTTGGACTAACGGGTACAAATGTGGCAGATGGATTCCAATATCACAAAATGTGACGTGGTACCTTTGGCTAAAAAAAAAGTCTTTGGATTGGTGAAAAGCAGAATGGCAAGGTTTGATGGGTGGGTCCCTACCTCAAATCAAGGTGGTCATTAAAAAAAAGGGAGTTATAATTGCAGCTACAGGGCAAAGGGGCAATGTTTGTTTGACATTCCAAGGTCAGGTGGGGCAGAAACTGCATACATTAGGTGTAACCATATAACTTTATACATTACTAACCCTATATTAAAACTGACCTTGTGAATTTTATAGCAATTAGTTGGAATTAGCATCTTTTGGTATCTCTTGTGATTTGAATATTGTGTCTATGCCAAGAGATTACATTAGATTAGATTCCCTACAGTGTGGAAACAGGCCCTTCGGCCCAACAAGTCCACACCAACCCTCCAAAGAGTAACCCAAGCAGACCCATTTCCCTCTGACTAATGCACTTAACACTATGGGCAATTTAGCATGGCCAATTCACCTGACCTACACATCTTTGGACTGTGGGAGGAAACCAGAGCACGTGGAGAAAACCCACGCAGACACGGGGAGAATGTGCAAGCTCCACACAGGCAGTCACCCAAGGTTGGAATCGAACCTGGGCCCCTGGCACTGTGAGGCCAACCAATGTGCCACCGTGCCGCCCATGTGGAATATAGAAGTTGTAATGTTATAAAGACCATGTATTTTTAGTTTTGAACTACTTACTAAAAATTCCAAGGAGTGAAAGGAGAAAAAATTGTTTTAAAACTTATTTTTAAAGGATTACTGCTTAGTTTGAAAAGCAAATAACCTGACATTAATGACAAGCGTTATGTAAGTAATTGTTTGAATGAGCAACAATTGAAGTGGTTGCAGCTGAAATGTATCTGAGGGTTTCTGAGCACCTGGGTGGCAGCAAGATATCGACTGGCCATGTTGGGGCACCTCATGGCCAGAGGTGGCACAAAATGGCTGCCGTGGATTTTTAATTGGCATAAATATGGCAAAAACAATTTTTAGTAACTGAATTAGATCGCTGAATTGAGAATTAAAGCGAGATCATAAGTTAGGACAATGGTAGTTTTGGAAATAAGATAAACCCAAGCTAACAGATGGAGCAATAAACCTTACAAATTAAAATGCAAGGAGTTTTGTGCAAATTCAGAGCAGGAGGTATCTGTAAGAGGCAGCCTGATAACAGATGAGATTAGATTCCCTACAGTATGGAAACAGGCCTTTCGGCTCAACAAGTCCATACCGACCCTCTGAAGAATAACCCACCCAGACCCATTCCCCTACCCTATATTTACCCCTGACTAATACACCTAACACTATGGGCAATTTAGCATGGCCAATTTACCTGGCCTGCACATCTTTTGGATTTGTTTGGGAATAGACAGTCCGAAGTTTGTAGTTTAGCAAGAATGAAAAGAAAAGTATAATCCCACATTAACATAGACTCTTTTAGGTGGCTGAGTACTGAAAAATTAAGGAATGCAATCGACACCGATCGTGAAGAGATCTGGTTGAATTCTTCTAAAATAAAGGGCTATAGACAGTGGAGAGGACCACCACTCCACCACCTCTGACCCCGTTGGCCAGAGGGACTGAGTGACAAATGGGTAAGCAGAGACCTCTAGAGGGCACCACCTTGAATTCGAGAAAATAAACAATGGTAGCTTCCCAACCTAAATAATTATTCTGATGTCCAAGGACTGGAGGGGGGAGGGGAGGAAACAAAGACATTGTGCAAAAGTTGAGGAATTCAGATAAGATTCTTGACCTGGAAAAGTGACTGAGTTTCAATCTTATTAATGGAATGCGAACTGATGTTGTCTCGTTAAGTAAAATAGTTACTGTAGAAATATCTGGAGTAGAGGCTGTTAATGCTACCTTAGAATCAATCTCCTGTTTAAAACACACTTACAGACAGTACGTAAATAGAAGGAGTTATAACTGCAGCTACAAGATAGAGGGGCCATGTTTGTTTGACATTCTGTCAGGTGGAAAGAAGCTGCACACATCAGGTGGAACCATATAACTTTATACATACCTAACCCTATATTAAAACTGATCTTATGAATTTTATAGCAATTAGTAGGAATTAGCATCTTTTTGTATCTCTTGTGATTTGGGTAATAGGAAATATAAGATGAATAACAGAATTTGATAAGGATAGCAATGAATGCAATGAATTAACAGAAATTGAACAGTCCTTAGAGACAAGCAAGTCTGGCAAACGTCTGAGAAAGGGTACAAAACCATTAACATTGGAATTAGTGGGATACGTTGTAAGATTCCAAGGCCGGTGGCTCAGTGGTTAGCACTGCTGCCTCACAGCACCTGGGACCTGGGTTTGATTCCAGCCCCAGGCGACTGTCTGTTTGCACATTCTCCCCGTGTCTGCATGGGTTTCCTCCGGGTGCTCCGGTTTCCTCCCACAATGCAAAGGTGCGCAGGTTGGGTGAATTGGCAGTGCTAAAATGCCCACAGTTCTCAGGGATGTATAGGTTAGGTGCACGAGTCAAGGGTAAATGTAGGGGAATGGGTTTGGGTGGGATACTCTTCAGAGAGTCAGTGTGGACTTGTTGGGCCAAAGGGCCTGTTTCCACACACTAGGGATTCTAATTCTAAAACAAAAATGGTCTGATGATAACAATGCCTAGGAAACATCATGAGGTCATGGGGAATCTAAGGTTGACCATGAAGTTGTCCATCAACGATCGTGTATTCACAGGTTTGGATGTGTAGGTCACAGGGGATGTGGCAAGCTCTGATGTTATATATGTTATATATAACCGTTGTAACATGGTATGTATCAATATCCTCTATTTGGAAAGAGTGTCACTGAGTGGTCTGATATGAGCCATGTTGAAGAGACAACTGGGCCCCACGTAAAAGCTGGATTTGGAGGGGTCTCTGGCCTTTCCCACACGTGTGGTAAAAGAACTCTGAATAAAGGTCACTTGTACTGCTGAACACAGAACTGGAAACTCCTCTTGAATACCATACATATGGGAGTAATAGTCAAATGTTTTTGACTACTTTTTAAGGTTAAAATTATGAGGTTGACTGTCACGTGGAGGGGCTGAAATTCATGCCCATCAAAATTCAGACCATATCATTAGCAGAAGCCCAACTGATCTCTACACAAATAAAGAACAAAACAAAAATTGAACACAACAGCCAGCACACTAACGCATAAACATTGATCTGTGATCTTTGAAGGACTAGGGTCGACTTTTACACGAGATATATGGAAAATTCCAGATTATTTGGCCAGAAATAGGGGTTCAACTTTTACATGAGATCAACAATGACTCCAATATATACTGAAGTCTCTCTCTAACAGTCTATGGACTAATAACCAGACATTGAAGGCAAATATCTTTGCCCACTGCCAACCACCGTGTGATTGGTGGTCAGATGAACAAATGACTTGGGGTTGGGAACTAGATACAGAGATGTGCTTTGATTTCCACCAGCAGGGAGTCTGTCTCACTGTTCTCTGCAGTCAAATTCCATTTTAAATCTGAGGAAGACCAGTTCAGCAATTGCTGTAAACTATGACTGATATGTCAGAGATCTTTTACGAATGGTCCAGTCACTCTGGGTCTCTTGCAAACCCTGTGCAAGAGTATCCAAAGATTCTATGGAAGAAAACTGAAAAGCAACATTCTGACCAACATAAGACTCATAAGGATCATCTCAGCAACTTATGAAAAAGGATCAACGGACTGCCTAACCAGTTTTCCCCCACCCAGTATCAACACTTCCCTAACTGTGTATCCCTGTGTAGGTTTTGTCTCTGTGTAAGTGATGTACACGTGAGTGTGTAAGGGGGAGTTTTATATGCTGATGGTTTATAACTGTTTCCTGTGGTTAGTCTAGACAGTTGTAACAAACAGTAATCCTTGTTAAGTCTAGTAACCTGGTCTGCGCTTTCTATCAACCTGGATCTGAAAATCAGGTCCATTGGGTAATTTCGTACGCATATTGTCTACAATGGCTCAGTGGTCAGCATTGCTGTCTCACAGCACCAGGGACCTGGGTTTGATTCTAGCCTCAGGGTGACTGTCTGTGTGCAGTTTGTACATTCTCCCCATGTCTGCGTGGGTTTCCTCTGGGTGCTCCGGTTTCCTCCCACAGTCCAAAGATGTGCAGGTCAGGTGGATTGGCCATGAGAAATGCAGGGTTACAGGGATAGGGTGGGGTGGGGAGTTGGGGAGGAGACAATGGGGTCATTTGATAATGTTTGACATTGTCAAGGGATGGGAAAGAGCGACAGATTGAAACAGACTGGTTCCAGTAGTTGAGCAAATCAGAACAATAACGCACTGTTATAATATTAAACACAGGAGATTTTGGATGGAGAATGACAGGAAGGTTTTAAACATTGGCTGTTAAACATTGACCTGGAGTTTATGACAGAAGAAAAAGGAGTGTTCAAGTTATAAGGAGAGGCTGGATGAACAGGGACTTTTTCCACCAGAGAGCAGAAGGTTGAGGATGACTTTATAGAGGTTTATAAAATCATGATGAATATAGATATGAATGGGAGGTGTCTTTTCCCTTGGGTGGAGAGTTTCAAGATTAGAGGGCATATTTTTAACATTTAAAAATGGGGACAAAGATTTAAAAAAGACAAGAGGGGGCTTTTTTTTTAACCCAATGGTTTGTGTGTGTGAAATGAACTTCCAGAGAAAATGGTGGATTTGGGGTACAGTGACAATAGTTAAAAGACATTTGGATAAGTTCATGAATAAGCTGTGTTTGGAGGGATAGGGGCCAAGCCAGGGAAGGTGGGAATGGTTTAGTTTGCGATTATGGTCAGCTTGGACTGGCTGGACCAAAGGGTGTGTTCCCATGCTGTATGACTTTGTGATAAAAGGATGTTGAGATGTGGGAAAACTGTAGACACATGGGATTAGTATAACTGCATGTCGGGGACAAACACCAAGATAGACTGGTGAAGCCGTACTGTATGACCTGTGTTGTAATTCGAACTGACACAATTCCTAGCCTGGATAAACTTGTAAGCTACTGCTATAAGGAATCAATGTGTTCTCATTCAACAGCATTATGCTCTTCATCCCCTTAATTCAGCCAGTTCCAAAGTTCTTTTTCCAAAAGTCATAGTCACAAGTTGTCCAGCATGGAAACAGACCCTTTGGTCCAACCCGTCCATGCCGACCAGATATCCCAACCCAATCTAGTCCCACCTGCCAGCACCCGGCCCATAGCCCTCCAAACCCTTCCTATTCATATACCCATCCAAATGCCTCTTAAATGTGGCAATTATACCAACCTCCACCACTTCCTCTGGCAGCTTATTGAATACACATAAAACCCTCTGAATGAAAAAATTGCCCCTTAGGTCTCTTTTAAATCTTTCCCCTCTCACCCTAAACCTATGCCCTCCAGCTCTGGACTCCCCGACCCCAGAGAAAAGACTTTGCCTATTTATCCTATCCATTCCCCTCATAATTTTGTAAACCTCTGTAAGGTCACCCCTCAGCCTCCGACGCTCCAGGGAAAACAGCCCCAGCCTGTTCAGCCTCTCCCTATAGCTCAGATCCTCCAACCCTGGCAGCATCCTTGTGAATCTTTTCTGAACCCTTTCAAGTTTCACAACATCTTTCCGATAGGAAGGAGACCAGAAATGCACACAATATTCCAACAGTGGCCTAACCAATGTCCTGTACAGCCGCAACATGACCTCCCAACTCCTGTACTCAATACTCTGACCAATAAAGGAAAGCATACCAAATGCCTTCTTCACTATCCTATCGACCTGCAACTCCACTTTCAAGGAGCTATGAACCTCCAAGGTCTCTTTGTTCAGCAACACTCCCTGGGACCTTACCATTAAGTGTTTGAGTCCTGCTAAGATTTGCTTTCCCAAAATGCGGGATTTACCTGAATTAAACTCCATCTGGTCAAGATCCTGTTGTAATCTGAGGTAACCCTCTTCACTGTCCACTACACCTCCAATTTTGGTGTCATCTGTAAACATACTCACTGTACCTCTTATGCTCGCATCCAAATCATTTATGTAAATGACAAAATGTAGAGGGCCCAGCACCGATCCTTGTGGCACTCCACTGGTCACAGGCCTCCAGTCTGAAAAACAACCCTCCACCACCACCCTCTGTCTTCTACCTTTGAGCCAGTTCTGTATCCAAATGGCTAGTTCTCCCTGTATTCCATGAGATCTAACCTTGCTAATCAGTCTCCCATGGGGAACCTTGTCGAACGCCTTACTGAAGTCTATATAAATCACATCTACCGCTCTGCCCTCATCAATCCTCTTTATTACTTCCTCAAAAAAACTCAAATCAAGTTTGTGAGACATGATTTCCCCACACACAAAGCCATGTTGACTATCCCTAATCAGCCCTTGCCTTTCCAAATACATGTACATCCTGTCCCTTAGGATTCCCTCCAACAACTTGCCCACCACCGACAGGCTCACTGGTCTATAGTTCCCTGGCTTGTCCTTACCACCCTTCTTAAACAGGGGCACTACGTTAGCCAACTTCCAGTCTTCTGGCACTTCACCTGTGACTATCGATGATACAAATATCTCAGTAAGAGGCACAGCAATCACTTTTCTAGCTTCCCACAGAGTTCTAGGGTTCACCTGATCAGGTCCTGGGGATTTATCCACTTTATGCATTTTAAGACATCCAGCAGTTCCTCCTCTGTAATATGGACATTTTGCAAGATGTCACCATCTATTTCTCTACTTTCCATATCTTCCATATCCTTTTCCACAGGAAATACTGATGGGGCGGCACTGCTGCCTCACAGCGCCAGAGACCTGGGTTCAATTCCTGCCTCAGGCAACTGTCTGTGTGGAGTTTGCACATTCTCCCCGTGTCTGCGTGGGTTTCCTCCGGGTACTCCGGTTTCTTCCCACACTCCAAAAATGTGCAGGTCAGGTGAACTGGCCATGCTAAATTGCCCGTAGTGTTAGGTGAAGGGGTAAATGTAGGGGAATGGGTCTGGGTGGGCTGCTCTTCAGAGGGTCGGTGTGGACTAGTTGGGCCGAAGGGCCTGTTTCCACACTGTAAGTAATCTAATCTAATCAAAATACTCATTTAGTATCCCCCCCATTTTCTGCAGCTCCACACAAAGGCCACCTTGCTGATCTTTGAGGGGCCCTATTCTCTCCCTGGTTACCCTTTTGTCCTTAATGTATTTGTAAAAACTCTTTGGATTCTCCTTAATTCTATTTGCCAAAGCTATCTCATGTCCCCTTTTTGCCCTCCTGATTTCCCTCTTAAGTATACTTCTCCTTCCTTTATATTCTTCTAAGGATTCACTCGATCTATCCTGTCTGTACCTGACATATGCTTCCTTTTTCCTAACCAAACCCTTAATTGCTTTAGTCATCCAGCATTCCCTATACCTACCAGCCTTCCCTCTCACCCTGACAGGAATATACTTTCTCTGGATTCTCATTATCTCATTTCTGAAGGCTTTTGTTGTGATTATTAGATTACCTCTAATGAAGTGGTTAGAATAAGACTAGTAAAAGAACTGGATTTCAATCTTAACCATTCTTTTCCCCAAAAACCTTTGCTTTACTGTTAAACTTTATGCAATGCTTTAAAATCATTCACAGCTTCTGCCAGTGCTCAGCCTTGTGACCTGAATTATAGATGAGGCTGCAATTGCTAACACCCTGACCAGGAGCGTGTGTAGTAGCAGTTCAAAGTGGTGTTAAAAATCATAAAAACACTTAAAAAGTGCTAAAAACAAATGAAAACATACATTGTAGAAGAGCCAAAAATAAAACAAAGTGATTTTAAAAAGAAAATCTGCTTTATATTTTGTATTCACATGCACAGGGTGATCTCAGACAGAAGCAGGTTGAGAGGAGATTTGATAGAACTTTTCATAACTTTCCAGGATTACTGAAATGGACAAGGGGGTGGGACAAACGGAGTGGGTCTAATAGAGATCCAGTATGGACAAGAGCTCTTCTGTACCACCATCATTCAGTGAAAAGCAGAACTGGCTATTTGAGAGTCACCTCTCTGTAATGACCGATGTTGTTCAATTCCACTTCAATGCAACTTGGAAGTCAGTGACTGCATTTGTTTTCTTTTCTGCTTTATACAAAATTCAAACAGTAGGTGGCACTGTCACACCGCTATTTGCGATGGATTACTGTACCTGTACCCTTTCTTGCATCTTGTCTGACCATTAATGAGTCTTCTTATCAACCTGTCTAGTCTCCTTTTTCACTCTGATAACTTTATATCCTTCAACCTGCTGAGAAAAAAAAGAAAAAAAGTGGTTGATTTATAGAGTAAGAAACAGCCCCAAGAGGTAGGATAATTACATTGCACTTTCACAAGAAACCACTGCCTTAAAGCATTAAGACATCAGAGCGAAATCAGTAAAAGGCTGTTTTAAAAATAAATGCCATACTTTATTCCCCACAAACCAGCCGGTGGCAAGGGAAAGTCCTGCAAGAGAAGTCATGAATGAGAAAGTTCAGTGCCAGAGTGTTAGAACAATCATCACACCAGGAAATCGGATTCAAAGCATCAGTAATAATCAGACTCTGCATTATTCCTGAAATGTTAAAATTCAGACGTTATTACGAATAAGAGGGGGCTCCAAACAAACGTGAGTAGGTGGCTTGTCAGCTTGTATAAAGAAGAATCGACTAACAGCACTCCAAGCAGCCATCAGCAAATTCCCAACCGCTTGAGGAATAACAAGGGATACAGGCAGAAACTCCACATTCGGATCAGATGGGTAGCAGTTCCATCATGGTGCTGGGAATCAACCGAACAGTAATTACAAAAATCTCGACGAGCGCAGGTGCAAAGCGTTACAAAGCTGGAGATTTTAAGCTGAAGCCAGGCACACTTTGTGAGGCTTGATTTGTGCAGTGGAAGCAGGTAGGTCACAAGATGAACTGAGCTGATGCCCTTCATTACATCAAGCAATTTTAGTCTCAGCGCACGCCTCAGCAAACAGCTCACTCCAACCAGGTTGAAAATCAGATACAACCACAGAATTAACAATTAGCTGCAAGGTACTAACAGGATCAATTCCCAAAATGGAATCATAGAATCCCTAATGGGCGGAAGCAGGCCATTTGGTCCATCAGGTCCACACCAACCCTCCGAAGAGCACCCCACCCAGACCTACCCCTATCCCCGTAAACCTGTATTTCCCTTAGTTAACCCACCGAGCCTGCACACCCCTGGACACTATGGGCAACTTCCTGTGGCCAATCCACCTGACCTGCACATCTTTGGGCTGTGGGAGGAAACCGGAGCAGCCGAAGGAAACCCACGCAGCCACAGAGAGAATGTGCAAACTCCACACAGACAGTCACGCAAGGGTAGAATTGAACGCTGGTTTCCGGCGCTGTGAGGCAGCTGTGCTAACCATTGAGCCACCATTAGTAATAATACTACCCTTATCCAGACTCTTCCAAACTAATTTTCTGCATGAATGAATATTATACAAAAATGTAAGGCATGGGAATAGACATGGGAATAACATTCTCCAAGCAAACTTTAAGAATGGCACCAACCAGAATTACGTTTTGTACAAATGTCAGCAATGAATAAAATGCAGAAATGTCGTCTTCAAAATACAAGTCAAACACTATTGAGTTAAGCTATTAACAAAACCTGAATGATCAAGTTCAGCAACATTACTCAGCTAAGTACGAGTAACAGTAACACTATCTGGTTAACTAAGGGCTTCAGAAACTCTAATGGGGTCACTCACAGATCCTAAAACATTCACCAGTTAACTTGCAGGTTCACAAGTAGCTAACACCCACCAGTAAATAAGAGAATCGGCAAAATAATCGAGAGGTTCAGCAACCTTAACCAGTTAACTAAAGGAATGAGCAACACTAACTGATTAAGACCATAATACACAGAAGTAGACATCGAGCCATTCAGCTCACTGAGTTTGCTGTTCAATGAATCATGGCTGATCTGATAATCCTCAACTGCACTTGCCTGCCTTTTCCCCATAGCCCTTGACTCCTTCACTGATTAAAGATCTGTCTATCTCAGCTTCAAATTTATTTCACAACCCAGCCACAGCTGCACTCTGCGGTAAAGAATTCCACAGATTCAATTAGCCTCAGAGAAAAAAA